>NW_017732841.1:101204-110289 GCF_001890085.2 Hipposideros armiger
TATATATGTACATATATATCCATATATATGCACCTTTATATATGCCTATATGAAAAAACTAAAATTCCTAATAAAATAGAAAAATCCAAAAACAACAAATGCAAGCAATCAATGGGAAACAAAAAACAAGACCCCAGAATATCCAAGGGAACCCAATTGACACTACCAATATAACCTATCAAAAGAAGCCCCAACTAAAAACAATAAAAATAAAAAATAAAAAAATAAACAACAAACAAACGAAAAGCAAACCCAAAACAAAACAAAAACCAAAAAAGGAGCAAAAACAAGAGATAATCAGTCAGTTTCAATCTTGGCTGAAGTCCGCCAAGCTCTCCCCAGGTTTTCCTCTACAATACACACAACTCCTGTGTGTCTTGTAGGGGCAGAGCTATCCGCCTTAATATAGGTCTATTTAAGATGAGTGGAGTAATGAGGTATGATTGGTAGTTTTTTTACAGTCAGTGTTATTTCTGCTCCTGTCTGTCCAGAGACATTCAGATTCCTGTGCGGAGGACTGGATGTGCTTCTTCGGGTGCTCTTTCCACTGGGACTGTTGGAGGGTGGAGGATGGGGTTTTCAGAGCTGCTGGAAGGCCTTCCTATGCCACCTGCAGCCTTTTCTCATGTAAATTACTCAACCCTCAAGGAGTTGAAGCACCTTTGTTTTGGCTTATTTCTCTCTTCAGAAGTCAGTTTCCATTTCTGGCCGGGAGAGAAACAAGGATTCTAAGGGAGGGTGGGAGTGTGGACTTTTCTATGCAGTTTATCTTCCCTATCTGAGAGAAAAGGGGACACAAAGAAAGAGAGAAGAAAGAAAAAAAAAAGAATGCCCCTTCCAACCAGGCACACCCTGGCTAAGCTGCTTTCGTCTCAACCGCTGAGGGGTGTGGGCTGCATCCCCACGCTTCTCACTTCCCTCTTCTCCCTGGTTGAGATTTCTGCCCCAGCCACTGTGCCCTGTGAATCCTGATGAACACCGGGCTGGAAGGTCAGCACCAGAGGCAGAGCGTGTCCAGATGCTGCAAAACAGTCTGCCTTGCCCTGGATTCCCGCAGCTCCGCAGCCACGTGAGCAGACAGTCTATCCCCCGTTCTGCTTTGCACACGGCCTGAGGATTCTGCCTTAGCGCGCGCACGCTGGAGGGGTAGGAGGAGAGCGGTGACCACTCTCCAATCTACTGAGATCCCCTGTCTCAGCCACCGTGGGCACAAGCAGTCCGTGCCTCCGCTCCGGCGCCCTCCTCCTCAGTTCTGCTTGGTGCGCAGCCTGAGGACTCTGCCCCAGCGCGCCTGGACCGGAGGACAGGTGAGGGAAGTTTCCGATCTGCTGAGATCCCGGGACTCAGCAGCCCGGGCTCCACCTGTGTCTCCACGCGCCTCGCCTCCCAATTCCCAGACCCACCGGGTCTGCCCACCTCTAAGTAGTCCGCGTGGGAGTCCCTTTGCTGCTCAGCGTGTCCCGGAGTTGTGTTTTCGCTGCCAAAATTGCCGTGGGTTGCGAGAACAAACTCAGAGTGACTTCCTCCCCACGGCCATTTTTTTTCTCTAAAATTATATGATTTTTAATACAATATTCTTAGTTGTATTATTATTAGTAATATGATGATGATCACTGACTAAATTTGATCCTTTACATACAGTCATATTCAATTAATTGAAACTACAATGTCCAGCCAAACTGAATTAGTGAAAGGGTCTTTGATAGGGCCCTTTTGGAAACTGATTTGTTTCTGACAAGGGCAATCACTCCATTTACAGGTGTAACTCTTTTACTCGTTTGAGAAAAACAATGCATTAGTCTTGCATAACTAACAAAAAGATGACTGCAATAAAATGCTGATTAGTAATTCATTTATTTATTCAAAACAAGAACATTTTCCACCTGATTTCAAATAATTCTCACTTTCAGAAATGGAAGCTTATGCTCCAGCCATGTAATTCTGTATGAAGTATTGATTCTAAAAGTTTTTCTTTCATGAATCTGCTTCCTATGTGACCTCATACTTTGAAAACTCTCACTATCCTTCCTAAGTCTGCACGCTGGCTTAACGTCTAATTTAAACAATAGCATTAGGAGAAAGAGATGGCCATTTTCATATAATCTCTTAAGTGAAAGGAAGATAAAAAGCTGATAGAGGTTTTGGAAAGTGATATTTTTAATCAAAGGAACACATATATATTTCACACACTCTTAGAAGGCAACAGCCAGGGTGGTGTTAATATAATTCTAATTCAATAAAAGAGGAGTCATTTAAACAAATTTCATTTTATAATTATTTTCCTTTCTGTATTGTGGTCAAAAAGGAAATATGTCATCTATAAATGGAAGTATTAAATATGTATATAAATCACACACACACACACACACACACACACAAATAAGAGCTTTCTGACATTTCTAACTAGTATGTCATCAGTCAGCAATATCTGTTTCCTGTATGTCTATCAACAAGACATTGTGCTAAGTGTTGTGAGAAATAAAACAGCCTTTAAGGCATAGTTCCTCCTTCAAAAAGATTAATACTAATTGACAAATAAAGCATCCATATGATAGATAGCAAGGAACTCATAGTGATACACAATGAGTTTGCAAAACCAAGGGGAAGTAAAGTGCCCTAAGGGACCTTTGAGGGCCAAGTGTCACTGAAAGCCTCAGAGCGAAGAACTGGAAATTCATTTTGAGGTAAGTAGGATTCAGACATGAAGGTGGTGGGGGCAGGAGAAGGTTCTTGGCTAGAGAAATAAGGGTCACTAAATGAACAAGAAAAAGTATAATCTCATGGAACAGCCTCATGAGGGATTGAGGGCAAAGGGCAAAGAAGCAGAAGGTGTCAAACTGAGTTTGGAAAACCCAGAAGAGGGCTATGTGAGCTGCCTGGCCTTTGGCCTAGGGCTTGGGACACTTGCCCACTGTATCTTTCAGATAATTCTGCAATGTCTCTATACTCTCATTCTCCCCAAAAGCACTGTAGAAGTTACATACTAATAGTTGTGAACTAGAGGGAAAACACCTATTGGAATAGCAGAGATTGCTCGATCACACTTGAACTGAGCCTAGCCCATTGGGGTGGGGTTGGTTTATTAACCTCTGGCAGTCACAAAGAAAGCCCAGAAATATTGTCTTTTGTTTTTGATACCAGAGTTCTGGAGTCATTGGAGCAGGCATTGCTGTCCACACAATAGAACCTCAGAATGTAAATGCTTCATCCAAAGCCACTTGACTAATAGTTCTAACTAGAACCACATTTTTTAGGCTGCCATTTCAGTTTTCTATTCAGTGAACCAAGCAGGTACTGAATGCTAAGTTTATTTTAAATATTGACAGAAATCGAGTAAAGTGCAACCTGGGATTCAATCACTGTTAAATAATAATGATGACCTTCAGAAAACAGTAGTCTGCCATGTCTTTTAAAATTATGTCATTTTTGCTTAAGCCATACTCTTTTTTACCAATTCTGGACTAAGATGTTGTATACTAAATTCATGACATTTTTTTTAACATCAATGGAATACACTCATACTTTAATTCTTCCCTTTTTTGTTTCCTTTGCCACTGTCCTACAGAATCCTTTACTCTTCTCTTCAGCTACTATAAGAGCACCACACACATCTAATTGGACTACTAGATGTGAGGCATCTCTAGGACAAAGGACAGTACCTGCGCCAGCAGGAAGTGGTCAATTATGCTTAGGATGAATGAGAATATATGAATGAATATTTGAACTCTGTGATTAAAAGCAATCCCTCTCAACACTGCAATCCTGAAGTTCTTGAAAGTTGCAATTACTCTTGGTAATCTTCTAACCCTGTCCTCTTTCAGCCACAATCAAGAAATCAAACAGCAGTGAACAAAAGGCCTAAAATGTGCCTTTTATGCCGGTCATTTCTTGGTAAATGGTGTGTTTCTTTTGCTGACACCTCAGTGAATAAATTTAATCCTGAATGTTATTTTGTCTCATTTCTATGTGAACCAACTGACAGGTAAGTAATTATGAATTGTTTGAGTCAAACAGAAAGTTATGATATCAGTTTTATCTGGTATTGACATATATGCCATGGTGTTATAAGAAGTTTATTATCGGGCCATGTTTTCTAGCACTTCTTATTTATTTTTTAATGTGAAATTTGGTGATAAATACTGAATATCCTTCTCAAGGAGTAAAATGTCCATTCCTTCTCTATCAATTTCTCAGAAAATATCACTCCTTATCAATAAACTAGAGAAGTTATATTTCAGGTTCTTTAATTTGAACACCAAGAAAATGTAGTTTGAATTTAGAAAGAAATCTGTCAGATGCGATACACATCTGTGGAAATCTGTGGTTAGTGGCCAATTGTTATTTCCAGTAGGAAGAGAAAGAAGAGGGTTTTCTGTTTTTGTTTTGTTGTGTGTTTTTTTCCTCCACTCAGAGTCATGGTTTGTATTCAGGAAACTTCAAAGCCTGATGCAATGTCTGTTGCTCTTCAGATTCACTGTTGCTGTTGAGCACCCTCTTATGTCTTAGATCCATCCCAATAACTATTGACATTCTGGTGCTTTTATTTCACTGGAAACACTATTCACTCCATGAATATTTTTTCCTCCACTTTTCCATTATTTTTTTTCAATGGTTCATTGCAGAACACATACACACTATAGGTCAATAGGTCTTCTTCTGCTCCTGTGTGTGAGATGCTAACTGGGTGATAGAGCTTCCAAAGTGGAAGGCATAGAGCCTGCCCTGGAGACAGGAGGTACATAGGTGTATGAGGTCTGACAGTTAAGTTCACGAACTCATCTTAGAAAAAGTGCTACATACCTCATTGCTGAAGATCACTACAGTCACCTTCGAAGTACTCCCCTTGGGAAGCTATGTACCAATGCCAGCACATAGTCCACCCTTCAAAGCAATTTTGGGATTATTTTTTTGGAACGACCATCAGAGCTGTTGTCATATTACACTTGATGTCCTGAATGGCATCAAAATGTCTTCCTTTCAATATTTCCTCTATCTTTGGGTAAAGGAAGAAGTCATTGGTGACCAGATCAGGTGAGTAGGTAGGGTGTTCCAATACAGTTATTTGTTTACTGACTAAAAACTCCCTCAAAAAGAGTGCCATATGAGCTGGTGCATTGTTGTGATGCAAGAGCCATGAATTGTTGGCAAAAAGTTCAGGTTGTTTTTGTCTTTTCACACAGCCTTTTCAGCACTTCCAAATAGTAAACTTGGTTAAGTGTTTGTCCAGTTGGTACAAATCCATAATGAGTAATCCCTCCAATATCAAAAAAGGTTAGCAAAATCGTTGCAACAACTTTGCGAACTTGATTGTCCAACCTTCGTATGGTCCAAAACCAAGCCATAGGAATCATGATAGAGAGCTGTAAAAAGCTGAAGAAAGAAGTATGGGTGCTGGATGGTGTAAAAAGGAGACTTTTCCATTGGGTGGAGCAGCTGGTGTGACGACAATGGGAGAAGAGGAGAGGTAATCAATGGATCCTTGTAGAAGATTATATTACATTAGCTGAGTCTCAAATCATAATAGACATAGCCAAGTAGACCTCCAAGAGAATATAAAATATACAAATGCTTCAAAAGGAGCTTTGGCTGTTTGGGGAAGTTGTTGTTTTGAAATGGTTGGAAAAGCACGTGTGCACCAGTAAGAGGAAGGAGATAGGCTACGACAGCTCAATGAAGAATCCAAGTCAACACAACCAACTTTTGTATTCTTTTTTTCGGGGTAAGTGGCTACTCTCTTAGGCAAAGGCATGGTATCTCACTTCAGGGAAGCCTCTGAGGCTGATGGAATATTCCTTGAAGAAATGTAGGGATAAGGAAGAAGGGGTGAAAAGGTATGAAAGCAAAAAGAAAGGAAAGCTGGACTCTGTGGAGGAGACACATCAGAAGAAAACTGTAGGAGAAAGAAGGGAAGAGAGTATGTTTTGTTTATTTGTACACACAGGCTTACATGAGTTTCATACTGGGTCCAATTTTTACTTCTAATCGTAACACAGAAATTGAACCTGAAAGAGGAGGCCATGGCAGGATGAGGATAGCCTGGTCATGTGCACCAGAGTGATTTTCTTCAAGAGCATAGTGGACAGAATGGAAATAGGCAAGAAGCTAGTGGCGAGGTAAAGCTAGCATGGCTGAGGTACAAGGAGCAGAGGAAGCAAAGTGAATTTTAAAAACTGGAGAAAGGCAGAGTGGAGATTCATTTGGCACCTGGAATAATACGTGTGAAAAATAGGGGTGGAGGAAATACAGCTATAGGAGCTAGAATGAGAAGTATCTATTAAAGTCAAGACAGATAAAGAAGCAGGCAAGTTTCCTGGGAGGGCTGGAGGGGAGGAAGCTCATGGGATCCGAGGCAGGACACAGATCCCCCCACCAAGACTTCAACAGAGATGTGCCCATTTATACACATCTACATTTCCCTGGGATTTGAACAATCTGGAGGTCCTTAGCCAACCTCTGGTAGGGCATGAGGAAGCTGGGGCAGTACAAGAATTACGCCTCCTGAATGACTTTTTTTCTGTTTTGCTAACTGGAGCCACTGCCCCCAACTTCTCAGTCCCACCTGGGGCATCCTGAGAGGACATTGTGCCTTAGTCTTTTTATGGTAGCAATGGTTGTATACAGGCAGAATATGTAAGTTTTTTTCTGGTTTCTCTGTAGATATGAATAGAGCTTTATGATATAAGTTCATAAATTCCATTAACAAATTTTGAAATATTTGTCCTTCCTAGGCATTAACTATGCTGACAAAATATGAGCAGAAGGTTTAAAAATCAGGTCATAAATTTGATGCCTTTTTAAAGTGCTTAAATTTCAAGAAGAGTTATATATCAAGCTATTTAAAACATTTATTTTATATCCCAACCATTTTATTTATGCTGCTCTGGTTTTTGTACAAAATATGAAAGGATGGGTCATCAGACTCTCAAAAGCATCATTAAGTAAAATGTAAAAAACAAAATTTATCAGATTTACTATTAAAAAATATATTTATAGAAATATATATTCATAGACAAAAAATAATCCTTCTTGAATCTATTGGGATTACCCTACTATATATTGTGATGGGGTCTTCATCCCTTTGGTTAGATTATTTATTTTCTTTAACATCACTAATAGGACTATTGAGAACCATTAAATTTGACTGAAGAAGAATCTGTTTTTTTGATGGACCACCAAAAACAGGAACAAGAAAAGTCCAATCGCCTTGCCTTACAGCTGAGGGGTAGGGAGGCTCTAATTATCTGCACAAATGTTACTGCAAAGGAATGACAAGATCCATGAATCATCACCACGAGTAGAAAGAGATGAAATAAAAATAATTGTAAAAGTATTAGCCTTTATCCAGGCAGTGGGTTTCTGAGTGTTGGTATATACTTAACTAACCCAGAGAAAATCATGCATTTTGGAATTATTATACCTTGATGGCTGTTAGGTGGGCTGCATCTGTGGAGGGTAGAGCACCAGTGCCCAGGAGCTAGTACATGTTCAATAATGTTTGTTCAATACCCTCCTTTCCTTCACTTTCATTGAAGGAAGTTAAAGCAAAATAAAGAAAAACCCACCAAAATTAACTATACATCTGTTTGGATAAAAGACTAGAACAGTGATGTTTGGTTTTAGAAATTAAATGCATATATGTGTTTTCTACTAAATTTAAAGAGCTTTAAACACATTGCAGATAATTTAGCAATCTACAAATACTGGTAGCCTTATATTTACTAGCATTATGATAAAAGCTGTAGACCATTTATTCTAAATTGTGTGAGGCAGAGACCCTTCCTTTGAAGTAAGAAAAAATGATGATGTAATATATTACTTGTATGCAGCCCATATCCATTAGGCAGTATTTTGTGCTTTAATATGTGTAGAAACCCAACTGGGGTGCTTGGAAACATGAGTATCATAACCCACCCACTCCACCCCCACAAAGTAGTCTAGTTCATTACATCTGGGGTTAGGCCCAAGAATTTTCATTTTTAACAGGTGCCATAGATGAAGGTGAAATAAGTTTGGTAACTTGGCCAGCAGTACTCAAACATATCTGCATATTAAAATTCCCTGGTGATCATAACAAAAATTTAAATGCTTAGTCCCCATACTGAAAGTTTTTGTTTTGTTTTGTTTGTTTGTTTTTATTAGTTTTGGGTGTACAAAACAATGTAATAGTTAGACATTTATAACCCTCACAAAGTGATAACCCCCCGTTCCCCAATCTACTACCTTTCTAACATCGTATACAGCTGTTATACCCATTCTCGAAGTTTTAATTTAATTGCTTCTAGTACTCCTATAGTATTTTAAAAGATCTTCAGGTTCTTCTAAAGCACACTCAGGGCTGAGGAGCACTGCCTTAGAGAACCAGAACAATAAAGTTAAGCACCCCTGGAAGATAACTTACATTGGGTGGGACCTACCACTGCTGATGTGACCCCAATTCTTAGATCCTGATAAACTAATTATCACATTATCATCACCATCATTGAAATTATCAACTGCAAAGAAATAATTCCTTTTTATTTTACATTTGCCTTTAATATTTAATATTTTAATATTTAATATTGCCTTTAATATCTCATGCTTTACATAGGGATAATTTTATCTAATCTTTCCAACCATAGTCTCTGGAGAGGGACAAAGAAATCTGCGTTTTATACATGCATTTCATGTGATTGTTATTTTTATTAATTGTAAGAGCCATTATCTTCCAATTCTTTTTCTTCAAAACTGCCAGCATAATCTTCCAACAATGCACCTAGTGTGATTCTTTAAAAATTTCAAACTGGGGATAGATGACCTCGATTGGAATTCTCAGAGGCCCCCCATTGTCCTGAGGTAGATTTCTTTGTCCTATCCTCAGATATTGTGGTTGTATTAAGAAAGAGCATCTGTTTCTAAACAAACATGAGTGTCTAGAATTCAGTAAGTATAAAATCTGACCCCCAAAGACCAGTTTGCCTCTCTAGCTTTCCATCATCCTGCTTTCCACAAGCACAATCTCAATCTCTCAATTTCTCTCTCTCTCTCTCTCTCTCTCTCTCTCTCTCTCTCTCTCTCTCTCTCTCTCTCTCTCTCTGTCTCTCTCTCT
>NW_017732841.1:110764-115908 GCF_001890085.2 Hipposideros armiger
GAGAGAGAGAGAGAGAGAGAGAGAGAGAGAGAGAGAGAGAGAGAGAGGTATGCTGGTAAGGGGTACTGATTGATGAAGGTGGAAAGCCTGTCTTAGGAGAAAACTGATCTTCCTCAAACTACTTAATGGTAATCACATATTTCACTGGCTAAAAATATTTTAATCAGACAACTGCTTTTTTAAAAGTCTACATGCTATTTGCGGGCTGGTGTAATGAAGCTTTGAACCAGTTTGGTGGTGTCTTTGTTTTCAAGGGAAAAATTCCACTCACTGCTAGGATAATTCTAGGATAAAAATGGAGCAACAAAGATAATGTAGACTCACACAATTATATGACAAGCTGAAAACAATCTTTGGGGACATCAAATCAACCCCTATCTTATACAGATGAAGAACCAGGATCATGGTGCTAATGATCTCTTGGGACAAAGTCACCAGCCTGTTGCACTCTTGACTGAAAGGAAACCACCCTTGTCCACGAAAAGGTCCTTATTGAAGAAGAGAGATAAAACTTTGCATTTCATCATGGGCTAACAATGTCAGAGTAAAGACAAGTGTTAGTAAATTCAAAAAGGTCTTAGGTATCTAGAATAGTTAAGGGAGACTAGACCACACAAGTAGATTTTGACTTGTTCAGATTGTGCTCTATTTCAGTCAATCTTGGTCCCCTCTACATCTCTCTTGTCATCCTTCCACTGTTGAGTTATGTATTAATATTTATATTTGGATCAAATATAAATTTAAAAGAGAAATTTATAGATTTATAATTTAAAAGACAAATTTATAGATTAAAAGAGAATTTGCTCCCTCGCCTCTGCATACTTAGAAATGTTTTCCAAATATTCTAATATTATTTTAAATATTCTAAATATTCAGAGAAAGTACATTTTCTTTCACCCTTTTCTTCCTGGCTAACTGGGCTAGATTCCCTTTAATAAAGTAATAGACTGCTATTTAGTAAAGGTGGCTTCATTCCTTGAAATCTTCTAGAAAAGAAAAAAATAAGTATGCAGGTTAAGTAAGTAAATAAAAAGTATAAACGAAACAGGAGTATTATATATATATATATATATATATATATATATATTTTTTTTTTAATATTACATGTTTTTTAACTTCATTGGGGAATAGAGTGTCCTTCCAGCACCCATCAGCTCCAAGTCAAGTCACCATTTTCAATCTAGTTGTGGAGGGCACAGCTCACTGGCCCATGTGGGAATCAAACCGACACTAACCACTTGAGCCAACCCACCACCCAGGAGTATAATTTTAAGGTGCAGCACAATTTGTCACTGTGAGCTCAGCACAACTCTGAGCATTCATAATTTAGAGGGAATGTTGAACATCATAAGGCACGAGGACCCCACAAAAACACAAGATGGGTCCATGTAGAGGTGGGAAGGGTAGGAGGGGGAGAAATGGGAGTGACTGCTAACAGGTATGGGCATTCTTTTTGGGGTGATGACAATTTTCTAAAATGATAGTGATAGTTGCACAACTCAGTGAATATGCTAACGGCTATTGAATTGTACACTTAAGTGGGTTATTTGTATGGTATTTGAATTATACCTCAATAAAGCTATTATTTTTTAAAAAGAAGATACTTTTCAAGTCCATGTGCACAGAAGCCAAGAATGCTTGATAGAAACAAGTACTGTTCATGTTTCTGATAATCTCCAACAATGTTTTTCAACATTGTCACTTTCAGTTACTATTAATTACTACTATAGACCATATCTCATCTGAAAAGCTGCCTCCAACTAGAAATTGACTTCATCTAGCTATTGCTCCTTTGCTGTGAAATGTAATTACATATAACAGAAATTTCCCTCATCTCTGAGTCACCCAAGATTTGAAACCACGGGCAAGAAGTGACTGCATTTAACAGAGGCAGCTGTTTCTAACAGTGAATGTGCACGTCTTCCTTTTTTAGAAGCAGAGAGTTCCATCTGTTTCCATATGTGAGGGTTCTCTTTTAACCAAATTTATCCTGTGGTCACAATAATTCTATTTACCAGTATTTCAAAATTATGGATTGATTGTAAAAGCAAGTAGCTTTTAATGTGCCCACATAAATAATATTGTAGTTAGCCTCTCCATTAATTAAATGTTGCTCAATTCTTTCCTTTCTTTATGTATGTTTGCCTCATCATGCCAAGAGATGGTAATCTGCTGTTTATTAAATGAAAGTAAATGGATAAAAGTGATGGTGACAAATGGCTTTATAGAAATTCTCAATATTGTACTGTTATTCCTTTGTGACTCATGCAATTTTGTATGAATAACGAATAGGGTGAAATAGGAATTGTTACTCCACATTTTAATTGAACTTAAGATGAAAGACCACAGAGAAGGGAGTCTGGTAATCTCAATTATTGGCCCTTTATACCATGTGACTTGAGAGGCAGAGTGGTCTGCTTACTTTCGTTTTGTTGTCTGACTTGTCAGTGTGAAGGCCAGCATTATCTAAGCTGTTTGATCAAGGGCAAGTTAATTAACCTCTCTCTGACAGTTTCTAAATATGTAATAATAAGGATAAGGCACTAATCCACTGGAGTTTTGTGAAAATTACATAAAATAATCTTTCCAAAGCACCTACTACAGTATACTGCAGGTGTCAAAAATGTTAATGTCATTTCATTTTATTTAAAGGACATTCCCACTGGTGTTCTCTCTACAAGATTTCTTCTATCAGCTCTCATGTTCCTGAAAGTCCACCATTAAACCTGATCTTCCTTGAGACTTTGCCATTTTAGTTATTAAGAATAATTAAAATGTAGGGCTGACTGAATGGCTCAGTTGGTTAAGTGCTCGCTCAAGAGTGCGAGCTCTGAGCAACAGGGTCGCTGGTTTGATTCTTGGTCCGAGCTGAGCCACTGCTGAGCTGCCAACAGGTGGCAGGATGGCTCAGCTAAAAAATAAGAAAGAATAAAATGTGGGAAAAGACATATACACATTAATACACTGCTGTACATTGGAATGCATTCTCTGGAAAATTATTTGAACATAAATATGTCCAGATATTTTGAGTATCCAACTATAGGGGAATTAAATTAGTTTCAGTAGATCATTTAGCAGCCTTGCTGCTCTCTAGTTCCATGCCCCCTTAACACTCTAAGCCAAAAGCAAAAGCCAAAAGAAGATGTGTGTAGAAAACCACACCTGCCATGTTTTAGACCCAGCAATTAGCCACAAATCAAGTTGTTAAGCACCCAGGAAAAAACCCTTGAAATATTCCCAAGAATACTGCCTGTACTTGAGAGTTCCAAGAAATGTATACACATTTTAAGAAAGGAGAAAACTGTATTAAAATTGTAATACTCAATATATACTGATAACAAAAGATGGATACAAGTCATGTGTATACATTTTTGGGGCACCTCCGGTATAACTCATCCACAGCTATTCATAGATCTTGAAATTCCACCATTAAGAATTGTTTTCCATTTGGGCCTTCGAGGTTTAATTATGAGGATTCCTGTGCTAATTTGTTTAATCTTGGAAGGCATCCAGGAAAGGAAATAATTTTCTATAATTTTGTTTTGTTTATTTTGTTTCCTCAATTCCACATATAAGTGAAATCATACAGTTTTTTGTCCTTCTCTACCTGATTTTAACTTAGCATAAAACCCTCTAGATCAGGGGTCAGCAAACGGCGGCTCATGAGCCACATGCAGCTCTTTGGGTACGTACATGTGGCTCTGAAGTAGAATTGAAAATGAAAATAAAACTATCATAGTTTCATTTATAAAATTTTTGAAGGCTATTATTCACATAATGGTGATTTCATTTGTTTTATGGCTCTCGAATAATTTTTAAATTGTTAGGAGGGACAAGATTGGCTCTTCCATTTCAAAAGTTTGCCAACCCCTACTCTAGATCCATAATGTCACAAATGGTAAGATGTCATTCTTTTTTATGGTCAAGCAATAGTCCATTGCACATATACACCACTACTTATTTATCTAATTGTCTATCAATTGACATTTAGGTTGCTTCCATATCTTGGCTGTCATAAATAATGCTGAGATGAACGTAGCAGTGCTTATATCTTTTCAAATTAGTGTTTTGAATTTCTTCAGATAAATACACAGAAGTGGAATTACATGGTAATATGACAGTTTTGTTTTAAATATTTGGAGGAATCTCCATACTGTTTTCCACAGTGGCTGCATCAATTTCCAATCCCACCAACAGTGCACCAGGGCTCCCTTTTCTCCACATCCTCACCAACACTTGTTGTTTGTCGATTTATTGATGATAGCCCTCCTGACAGGTGTGAGGTGATGTCTCATTCTGGTTTTCATTTGTATTTCCCAGATGATAATGATGTTGAGTATCTTTCATGTATCTATTTGCCGTCTGTATGTCCTCTTTGGAGAAATGTCTATTCAGGTTCTCTACCCATTTTTTAATTGGTTTGTTTGTTTTGTGTTGAGTTGTATGAATTTTTTAAAAATAAAATTTGGATATTTACTGCTTATCTGATGTATCATTAGTGAATATATTTTCCCATTCCATATGCTGCCTTTTAATTCTGTTGATGCTTTCATTTGCTGTGCAAAAACTTTAGTTTGATGTAGTCCCCATTTGTTTACTTTTTTTTTCCCCTTGCCCAGAGAGACATATCCAAAAAAATATTGCTAAGACCATGTCAAAGAGTTTATTTCCTATGATTTCCTCTAGGAGTTACATGGTTTTAGGATTGAAATTTAAATCTTTAATTCATATATTTTACTTTTTTATGTGGCATAAGAATGAGGTCCAGTTTCATTTTTTTGTATGTATCTGTCCAGTTTTTATACTATTTATTAAATAGACTGTCTTTACCCCATTGTATATTCTTTCTGTTTTTCTCGTAGATTAAATGGCCACATAGGTGTGGGCTTACTTGGGGGCTCTCTATTCTGTTCCTTTGATCTATGTGTCTGTTTTCATGCCAGTGCCACACTGTTTTGATTACTATAGCCTTGTATATTTTGATATCAGGTAGGGTGATACCTCTAACTTTGTTCTTCTTTCTCAAGATTGCTTTGGATATTCAAGGTCTTTTGTGTTTCCATATGAATTTTAGGGTTATTTGTTCTAGTTCTGTGAAAAGAGCCCTTCGTATTTTCATAAGAATTCATTAAATCACTAGATTC
>NW_017732841.1:116419-117231 GCF_001890085.2 Hipposideros armiger
AATTTGGATGCATTTTCTTTCTTTTTTTGTTTGTCTGATTATGTGTCTATGACTTCCAATACTATATTGAATAAAAGTGGTGAAAGTGGACATTCTTGTCTTGTTCCTGACCTTAAGGAAAATGTGTTTAGCTTTTCACCATTGAGTCTGATGTTAGCTATGAGTTTGTCATACATGGCCTTTATTATGTTGAAGCAGGTTTCTTCTATTCCCACTTTGATTAGAGTTTTTATCATAAATGGATGTTAGATTTTGTCAAATGCTTTTTCTGCATATTGACATGATCATATGATACTTATCCTTCATGTTGTTTATGTGGTGATTCATAGCAATTGATTTTCTGATATTGGAGCAAACTTGCACCCCATAAATAAATCCCACTTGGTCATGGTGTATGATCTTTTTAATGTATTGCTTAATTTGGTGTGCTAATATTTTGTTGAGAATTTTTGCATCTACGTTCATCAGCGATATTAGTCTATATATGATTATACTAAGTGAAATAAGTCAGACAGAAAAGTCGAGAACCATATGATTTCACTGATATATGGTATATAAAACTGAAAGCAACAAAGGAACAAGATAAACAAATAAACAAAAACTCATATACACAGACAACAGTGTAGTGGTTACCAGAGAGTTAAGGAGGAAGGAGTGGTAGATAAGGGTAAAAGGGATCAAATATATAGTGACAGAAGAACTGACTCTGGGTGGTGAACACACAATGTGATTTATAGATGATGTATTACAGAATTATACACCTGAAACCTATATGACTATACTAACCATTTTCACCCCAATAAACTTTAATT
>NW_017732841.1:120566-121868 GCF_001890085.2 Hipposideros armiger
ACCTGAGCTGTGTGCTGCAGAGGAGTTCCCTATATAGGTTGTTTGTGCCCTCCTACTATAGTTGAGCATTGATTGCCTTTGGCAGAATAGTGGATGGGATTGACCCTCAGACTAACTGGCTGTGAGGACTGGCCATGACTACAGTGGATAGATTGCTGTACAGGAGCTGACCCTATGGAGTGGGAATTGCTTTAGTGGGGTTCTGGTGCCTGCCATGCCCACCATTTGGGTGTGTCATTTGTGGAGCTAATTAGGTGGTTTTCTGGTGTGATCTGAAGCCAGCCACTGGGATTGTTGGTTCTGGGACTTTTGAGAGTGTCTCTGGGGCAGGCCAAAGCCAGCCACTGCCTGTGCCCAGCCCAGGACCATTTAATAGGAGCTACAAAGTGACCTGTTGTTGGTAGCTGCCTATACTGGACTTGAAGGCACCTGGGAGAGGCTATGCTGCAAACCAAAGCTGTCACCCACTAATGCCAGGATTGGGGCTGCTTAGCAAGGGTTATAGGGCATGCTGAGGCCAGATGTTGCTTTTTTGGGGTTTTGAAACCTTCGAGAGATATTAGGAAATTCTTCAGTGTGGGCCAAGGCTGGCTGCTTATGAGGAACAGCCTCTGAAAGAGGTTCCAGTTGTTGTGTGAAATGGGTGGGGTAGGGCTTTAGGGAATAATGAGTGTGAGGTGAGCTCTGTTAACCAAGATAATGGAAACTCAGATTTGGTGCGCAGCTTTGCCTACAGGCTGGGTGGAGAGAGGACTCAGCAAAGGAACAATGTTGCCTGCCACTGTTTTTCTCTGGGAAAGAGCTGTCCCTCCAGCCCTTGCACTGATGCCAGAAAATTCGATTCCTCCCTGTATGTCCCTGAAACTTTTCAAGCTGCTGTACCTTTCCTGGAGCTTAGGGCAAGTGTTTACAAGCCAGTAAGTCTGTGCATGGATCCTTTAAGAGGATGCCTGGGTCTACAGCAGCACTCCATCTCACCTGGACAGAATCCCAACTGAATTTTCACAGCCAGATGTTGTAGGAACATCTCTTCCCAACACTGGTGTTCAGGGCTGAGGAGCCCTCACTACTTAGTGGAGACCTCCACAGCCAAGATATTACTTCTGTTTTTTAACCACCACACATAGGTATGGGACTAGATGATTTAGCATCTCCGCCCCTTATACCAGTTTCAACATGGCTTTTTCTTTAAAGTCACAGCTATAGGAATTCTGTTTAGCTAGTCTTCAGGTGGTTCTCAAGAGTGTTGTTCTATAATTTAGTTGTAGGTTAGAGGTGGTCATGAAAAGAGGCAAGCACAGC
>NW_017732841.1:123408-124551 GCF_001890085.2 Hipposideros armiger
AATTCTATTTATTTGTATTCTTTAGAATTCATAGAAATTTTCTTTATTGTCCTATACATCATCAATTTTCATAAATGTTTCTTCTGTACTTGCAAGGTGTATTCTTTATAATTGGGATTCATATTTTGATATATATCTAAAAGATCTGACTTTTCCTCTGACTGTTATGTCCTCTATAACTTTACTGATTATCTTTGTCTGTTGGAATTATCATTGATAAAAGGAAGTGTATTCTAGTGTATTAGTAATACACTTCTATGTGTTTATTTTTGTATCTTCTATAACTTCTGAAAGCTATATTTGTATCTTTGAGAAAATAAATATTAATAAAATTTTAATATATTCATTATGACACCTTAGCATTTCATATGTCCTTCTTTGTCTCTGCTAATGTTTTTGTTTGAATTCTCTGTGGTATACATCAAGATTGAGATACTGGTTTCTTTTTGCTATCTTTGCCTGGTATATATCTATTTATTTAATAATTCTCTATCTCTTTGCTTTATTTGTATTACTTGTATAATGTTTGATTTTGCTTTCTAAGTAAATCTGAAAATGTTTTCATTTTCAACTAGTGAGTCTGAGCCATTTACAAGTGTGATTGATATATTTTCTTCCACTATTTTCATATTTTATGTCACAGTCTCTATATAAAAATATATGTTTACACTTATAGCCATGATATACACACATATTCTTTCAATATGTAATCTACACTCTTTACTCTTTGTCTTATTTGACACTTATTTTTCTATTTAGGAAGTTATAATTATATCTATCTATCTATAGCCATATATATATAATTTTTTCTACTGGTTACCTTTATACTAATATCTTTAGATTCTGCCTTTAAAAAAATAGGGTCTAATGGTTTCCTATT
This sequence comes from Hipposideros armiger, assembly GCF_001890085.2. Lineage (NCBI taxonomy): Eukaryota > Metazoa > Chordata > Mammalia > Chiroptera > Hipposideridae > Hipposideros > Hipposideros armiger. The sequence goes on from NW_017732841.1 coordinate 124,289, forward strand.
ATGACTAATGTTGAAATTTGAAGCAGTACATTTCTACTGTAATTAGCACCTATAAAGAAATTAAGGAACTTATTCTACTTGTAAGATGGAATTAGATTTCTATGAGTATTTGATCTTTTCATATTTTCTTAATAACAAATTCTTTTTTGGTTTTGAAATGAGTCCTTCATTCCACTTTTCAACTTTTTAAGGCAGTCATAGGAGAAGGCATATGGTAGGACTTCTGAGGAATTTTGCCACACAAGGTTGGAAAGTGTCATGAA
>NW_017732841.1:128266-131746 GCF_001890085.2 Hipposideros armiger
AGTTTACCAAAACCACTCAATGGGGATATGAACAATCTCCTCAACAAAGACACCTGTCTGGGACACCTATATATCCATACACAAGAGAATTAAGTTGGTTCCCTTCTTTGCCCCCTCTACACAAATTAACTCCAAATAGATTGTGATCAAACTTTAAAAGCTAAAAATGTAAAATTCTGACAAGAAAGCATAGAAGTACATCTTTATGACTTTGAATTGGGCTTTATTTTTATTTTTTCATATGACACCAAAATTAAAAAGAACAAAAGAAAAAATAAGTTGGACTACACCAAAATTAAAAAAACAAACCTTTGGTCCTGCAAACAATACCATCAAGAACGTAAAAAGACAAACTAAAAAATTGCAGATAATATTTGCAAATCATCCCTGTGTTAAGGAGGTTATATTTAGAGTATATGAAAAACACTTATAGCTCAATAATAAAATGATAGATAATCTAATTTAAAAAATAGGTGAAGCATCTGAGTAGACATTCTCCAAAGAAGATATACAAGTGTTCATTAAACATATGAAAATAATTGCTCAACAATATTTGTCATTAGGGAATGCATATTAAAACCACAATAATATAACACTTCACTTCCACTAGTGGCTATGACAAAGATATTAGTGTTGGTAAGGATATGAAACTCTTATATATAGCTTCTAGGATGTAAAACAGTGTACTCACTTTGGAAAATAGTTTGGCAGTTCCTCAAAATGTTAAACATTGACCCAGTAATTTCACTCCCAGGTTCACACCCAAGATAAATGGAAACATATATTCACACAAACACTTGCACATAAATGCCCATAGCATCATTATTCATAATAGTCCAAAAGTAGAAACAACCCAAGTCTCCATCAAAAAATGAATAGGTAGAAAAAATAACGTAAATCTATGTAATAGAATATTGCATATTGAGCAATTAAAAAGAATGAAGTACTATTACATACTACAATATAAATGGACTTGAAAACATTACTGTAAGTGAAAAAAGCCAGTGACAAAAATACATATTGTATGATTCCATATAGTCGTATATGAAATATCAAGAATAGACATAGCTACACATACTGAAAGTAGAGTAGTGGTTGCCAAGAGAAAAACGTGTGAAGTGATACTATGAAAATATTCTGAAATTAGATTCTGATGAAGGTTGCATAACTTTGTGTACATTCTAAAAACCTTTAAATTGTTCAATTTAAAAGGGTAAATTGCATGGTATATGAATTATAGCTCAATAAAACAGTTTAAAACAAAGGAAAAAAAACAGACATTGCCATGCTTTCTACCTATGTTAGGCACTCTACTTTGTGCTCGTACANTTCAGTATATTTATCCAGTCATTAATTCCCTCATTTATTTATTGACTTGTTAATTCAATTATAATGTCAGGAAGATAAAGGACTATTTTTGAAGAGCTTGAGGGAGTCAACATAAAAGCATCATTACAACAGGGTGATACATGAAGTTATGTATTCAAAAAAACTTTTATTGAACACTAATTATATGCTATGCATCTGAGGGATACAGATATTCAATACTTTGTGATAATTCTCAAAGAATTTCAGTTAGTGGTAGAAATACATGCATAAACAAGAGCAGTAATCACAGTCCTGTGTGATAAGTATAATAATAGGGATACAGACACTGGTAGCACAGAGATGATTTATAGACTATAATGCACATTAGAGCAAGTACTTGGCAATTATTAAGTGCATGGGGTAAAAAATAGTAATGAGATTTTCTAATTTGTCAGTACAAAAACTTTGCTGATTCTAATATTTCTCACACAGCAAATTGTCCCTTTATTGAAAAGTCTCCCTGGCTTCATTCTCCATATTATAAAACACTACCATTAAATAACAGCCTTTAGTCAGCAACTCCAAGTTACCCTGGGAAAAGGAATTACATTCACAAATTATGTTTGAGATTTGGCATTTATATTTGTTCTGAATGGAGAAGGGGGTCAATGAAGATATTCAGATGAGTAATATGTTGTATTATATTGTTCTCATTATTTATATGATCAATTATAGAGATAAAGGCCTAATTGCTTCTCAGTCTCAATTGGCTATTCTTATTTATGTATACATGGATTCACTTGTTTATTTAATAAATACTTTTTGAACAGCACATCTGTGTCAGACATATCCTGAGCACACATGTCACATGGAAGAATTTCACACATACATGGCTTTGAGGTCCTAATAAAACTATTGCAATATAATTAGGTAATTAAGTACAATAATAATGGTTTGTTTCAAGAAAGTGCAAATAGGAGAGTACAGCTCTCCTGGAGAGCAGCCCACATTCTATTTGTTGGCTTACAGCAGTACAGCCGGGCCACAATATCTTCTCATGGGAAAAATCAGGTAAGAAAGAAGGGGTAAAGAAACTGTAGAGACTGTGTATGAGGAGACTGGCAGATGATTTGCCCAGTGAAACAATCACTTAACTTCTGAAAATTATTTTAAAAAAGTAACAAAAAACATAATTAAAACAATCATTTAGTCTCTGGAAATCTTCCAAAGGGCATACAGAAAATGGAGATGCAGAACATAGAGACACATATATTAAGAAAATCTATTAAATCTCATTAAAAACATTGAGCCTGTGGCATGATCACTTTTATTTCCTCCCAGGTCAGTGTAAGGGGAGCTGTGTATTGCATGAATGTGGCCAAGAACTTGGGGTACCCACTCACACCAGCTGCCAGTCTACCCCAGGAAAAACAGGTCACGGACTTCTCTCATCCTCACCCCAGCTCAGTCTTGCAAATGCTTTCTTATTCCAGACAGATGTGACCAAGAGGACTGGTGTTCCTTTAATATTGTTAAGATAAAAATACTCCCTAAATTGATCTAAAGGTTGAACATGTTCCCTATCAAAAGCCCAGCTGCCATTTTTGCAGAAAGTGTCAAGCTGATTCTCAAATTCATATGGAAATAACAATCTTGAATAAAAGAAAGTTGGAGGACTTACAATTTCTGGTTTACTTATTCTTCTGCTTTATTTGTGGCATAATTGACAAATAAAATGGCAATACATTTTTAAAGAGCACAACTTGATGATTTGATATATGAGGACTGACAATCAAGTTAGAGAACTCATGATAGAAAAAGTGTTGCATACCTCATTGCTAAATATCACCATGGTCATCTTTGAAGTATTCCCCTTGGGAGGCTATGCCTTGATGCCAGTGCCTATCCACCGTTCAGAGGAATTTTGGAACTTTTTTTCTGGAATAACGATCAGAGCTGTCATCAGATTACCTTTGATGTCCTGAATGGCATAAAAATGTCTTCCTTTCAACATTTATTTTATCTTTGGTTAAAGAAATAAGTCATTGGGGGCCAGATCAGGTGAGTAGGAAGGGTGTTTTAATACAGTTATATGTTTACTGGCTAAAAACTCTCTCCCAGACAGTGCTGTGTGAGCTGGTGCATTTTTCTGATACAAGAGCCATGAATTGT
>NW_017732841.1:132295-134655 GCF_001890085.2 Hipposideros armiger
AATTTCACACATACATGGCTTTGAGGTCCTAATAAAACTATTGCAATATAATTAGGTAATTAAGTACAATAATAATGGTTTGTTTCAAGAAAGTGCAAATAGGAGAGTACAGCTCTGCCTGGAGAGCAGCCCACATTCTATTTGTTGGCTTACAGCAGTACAGCCAGGCCACAATATCTCCTCATGGGAAAAATCAGGTAAGAAAGAAGGAGTAAAGAAACTGTAGAGACTATGTATGAGGAGATTGGCAGATGATTTGCCCAGTGAAACAATCACTTAACTTCTGAAAATTATTTTTAAAAAGTAACAAAAAAACATAATTAAAACAATCATTTAGTCTCTGGAAATCTTCCAAAGGGCATATAGAAAATGGAGATACAGAACATAGAGACACATATATTAAGAAAATCTATTAAATATCATTAAAAACATTGAGCCTGCAGCATGATCACTTTTATTTCCTCCCAGGTCAGTTTAAGGGGAGCTCTGTATTGCATGAATGTGGCCAAGAACTTGTGGTACCCACTCACACCTGCTGCAAGTCTACCCCAGGAAAAACAGGTCACGGACTTCTCTCATCCTCACCCCAGCTCAGTCTTGCAAATGCTTTATTATTCCAGACAGATGTGACCAAGAGGACTGGTGTTCCTTTAATATTGTTAAGATAAAAATACTACCTAAATTGATCTAAAGGTTGAACATGTTCCCTATCAAAAGCCCAGCTGCCATTTTTGCAGAAAGTGTCAAGCTGATTCTTAAATTCATATGGAAATAACAATCTTGAATAAAAGAAAGTTGGAGGACTTACAATTTCTGGTTTACTTATTCTTCTGCTTTATCTGTGGCATAATTGACAAATAAAATGGCAATACATTTTTAAAGAGCACAACTTGATGATTTGATATATGAGGACTGACAATCAAGTTCGAGAACTCATGATAGAAAAAGTGTTGCATACCTCATTGCTGAATATCACCACGGTCATCTTTGAAGTATTCCCCTTGGGAGGCTATGCCTTGATGCCAGTGCCTGTCCACCATTCAGAGGAATTTTGGAACTTTTTTTCTGGAATAACCATCAGAGCTGTCATCAGATTACCTTTGATGTCCTGAATGGCATAAAAATGTCTTCCTTTCAACATTTATTTTATCTTTGGTTAAAGAAATAAGTCATTGGGGGCCAGATCAGGTGAGTAGGAAGGGTGTTTTAATACAGTTATATGTTTACTGGCTAAAAACTCTCTCCCAGACAGTGCTGTGTGAGCTGGTGCATTTTTCTGATACAAGAGCCATGAATTGTTAGCAAAAAGTTCAAGTCATCTAACTTTCTCATGCAGTCTTTTCAGCACTTCCAAATAAGACACTTGGTTAGCTGTTTGTCCAGTTGGTACAAATTCATAATGAATAATTCCTCTGATATCAAAACAGGTTAGCAACATTGTTGCAACAAGTTCACAAACTTAATCGTCAGACTTGGTATGTACATATTGTGAAAGGATTCCCACAATTAATACACCCATTACCTCACATAATTATGGTTTTTTTCTTCTCTCTCTCTCTCTCTCTCTCTCTCTCTCTCTCTCTCTCTCTGGAGAAAACACTTAAGATCTACTCTCAGCAAATTTCAATTATACAATGCAGTATTATCAACCATGGTATAAATTAGATATACCATGGTATTATCACCATGGTATAAATTAGATCTTCAGAACATGTTCATCTTAAAGCTTAAAACGTGTACCTTTTAACCAATGTCTACTCATTTCTCCCACCCTAAAGGCCCTGGCAGCCACCATTCTATTCTGTTTCAATGCATTTGACCTTGAAAGATTTATCTATTTCTCTCTGGCTTATTTTACTTAATGTAATGCCCTCCAGGTTTCTCCATGTTATTACAAGTGCAGGAGCTCCTTCTTTATTAAAGCTGAATTATATACCATTACAGACATACATATATGATGTATATAATTATATCTAATGTATGTATATATGTTATATGTAATATATGTATACATGTTATATATAATATGTGTGTATATATGTCATATAATATATATATATATGTCATATTATATATATATATATATATGTATATATGTATATAGAGAGACAGGGGGAAAGAGAGAGAGAGAGAAACAGGGAGAAAGATGGCCAAAAAATTGTACACCTTTTAAGAAAGTAAGGAAAACTGTATTAAAATGGTAATATTCAATATATACTGATAACAAAAGATAAATACAAGTCATGTTTGACTTCTGCAATTACTACAAGAGGTGCTCAAAGTGGTTACCATTAACCTCCAGACACTTCTGATTATGGCGAACTACTGCTTGAGCAACAATGACCAAAGTGTCCACTTGC
>NW_017732841.1:137420-140817 GCF_001890085.2 Hipposideros armiger
ATGCATATCCAGACAGTTGGGTAGAGCAAGTATCAGCCCCCTCACTGAAGAACTCACAATACAGCCTCCTCAAGGCTATGCACATGCATTATTCCAAACACTAAAGCTTTGTTTTCAATCCATCTTTTAGCAGCTGCCTCCCTCTTTTAATTGGAGGTATTTTCTTAAAGCTCACATGTAGACTTCATTTGTCAGCCTCACTAGTTCATATTCAGCCCATAGCTGAATTACAACAGTAAATAAGGTGAGATTTTTCTAGGAGGCAATTCAGTCCTCCTGCGAATAAAGCCTCACCTCTCTGCTTCTACATCATTTATTATGCACTCATACCTTAGCATGCACCAGGGTGCATTGTGATTATTAATTTACTTCTGTGTCTTAGTCTTCTGTACCTTCCTGAAGATTCTTAAGGGCAGGGGCAATGTATTATTCAACTTTTATTTTTAACCCTAAATCTATCCTAGTGTTAGGAACTGAGCAAACACTCCCCAAATGTGTCCTGAGTTAATGAACCAAGTCATACTCCATTTATATATCTTCCTGTCAGTCTTGCTTATTAAGCTCCTTGAACTAAATATATCTTATTCATCACATTGTTCTAACAAACTAGAAGCATTTGAGTTCATTTTAGATATTCATTGAAGGTTTGTGAAATTTAATTTTGTGGCATTCATAAATGTGTGAAACTGATTCATAAATTATTGATAATGATTATCAATTGATTAATACAAGCCCACTAAACCATGGCTATTGGTACTATCACATGTCAGGCAATCCTTTGTTTTTAAATTAATATTTTTTTAAAAATTGATTACTGTTACAGTACAGCTCCCACTACAGGCATTTAGACACAAGCTAGAATGAAATAGACAGATGCATTTCATTTAAAGTATAAGATAAAGCTGCCATTTGCTATTCAGTTATCTGTGTGGGGAAAGCCTTTTTGCTTTTCTGAATTCCAGTAATTGTCTTGTTTGTAGTCGCTTGCTGTAGACTTTTGCCTCCTGCCAACTGCTTGCCAGACATGGTCTCAGTGCTAAGAAAGGAAAGATTCCCAGAGAGTATAAAATATATACTGAAATTAGAAACTCTTCTATAACTATTTCTTTCCAGTTTCCACTAAATCATCATTTTGGTGACCCTTTCTACTCAGTGGGTTTCAAAACGCTTAGTGATAGAATAACTAAAATAAAAAGCCATTATTCACAGATGCTCTACACACCTGAAGAGTTTGTAGTTTTCCTTTTCCATGTGATTTATATCAATGATGCACCATTTTTTTCTTTCTGACTCTACTTTGATTTCTCCTGCTTAGCTATGGCATAGAATTGGATTTAAATATAAACATTTCACTTTCTCTGTGAATTCCAAATTTAGAGTCAAAATAAAAGATGAGAAAACAAAAGAGGGACATCAACTCTTCTTCCTTATCTTAGAATATTATACCTCTATCTTATCATCTCCACCTTAGAATGGGGACATCAAGGTTCCTTCTCTATGTTAGCATAAAACCAAGCCTATACAATCTTGAAATTATGGAATATGTTTCAAAACCACTCTCTTCTGGTTATTTTCTATGAGGTCTTGGCAAAGTTACTCAGTCTTTTTATATGGTCTCCTTATGTATAAAATAAAATGAACATTAGATATAGTCTTATTTAGTCTTACTTTGTTATAGTCCTATTTTAAAAATTAATTTGGGAGTGATATCAACAAGATGGCAGACTAGGAAACTCCACATCCTTGTTTCCCAATAGAAACATTAAATAAACAACTAGATACTGGCTAAAATAACTTTAGAGTAGCTTTAAAAATCAGTTAAAAAGCTATATCAACCAAGTGAGATATCAATCAAGAAAAAAAAATCACATTCAAAATGGCAGGAAATGTTATGCATTTTAACTCAGTATTGCCACATGCCTCTCCAATGTGGTGTGTCTTGGTTTTGAAGAAGCAGATGCTTGTTCTCCAGTTTCCTTCCCTGAGCTAGAGAAAGCAAAGGAGACCTAATCTGGAACATTCTAACCTGTCTGGGGACTGTCTGAGGAACTGAGTTCTCTGTCAGGTAGCTTGGAGCTCAAATAACTAAAAGCAGCAGAGCTTGGCTATCAGGCTAGTAAAAGCCATAAGAAGCAGCAAGCAAGGCTCATGCAATCCACAAGTAGACTACAACCCTCATATGCCTGAGGCAAGTGATTACTGATTGAGGAACACAATCGCACAGTTAAGTCCTAGAGAAGAAAATGAGAGAGGCTCTCAGTGAAAATAGGACATTTTATAACAACTGTGTATAGGGGGAATAAGAAAAACACATACACACAGGCCCAGGAAAAACACATGACTAAAAAGTGCTGATATGACCTTAAGCCTTCACACTGGGTTGATTCCAAGACTCAAAATGTGCCCTGCTAGATTTTCCCTCTGTATAGAACCCATCTGCTAAAACTGGTAGAGGCTGCTGTTTTTTCAAATGACCAATTTTCAACTAAAGATCACAAAACATTAAAAAAAAAACAACAAGAAAAAATGACTCATCAAAGTAACAAAATAAATCTCTAGAAACTGTCATTGAAGAGCACGTGCATTGGACTTACTAGACAAAGACTTTCAAACAACATTCATAAATATACTCAGCAAGGGTAAACATGGACAGAAACTAAAGGAAATGAGAGAAATGATATATAAACAAAACGAGAAAATCACCAGAGACAAATTATAAGAAAGAAGAACAAAGGGAAATTCTGTAGGTGAAAAATAAAATAACTGAATTGAAAAATTTACTAGACAAGTTCAACAGATTATTTAAAAAGGCAGAAGAAAGAAACAACAAACTTGAAGACAAGTAATTGGAAAATACTGAGTCTTAGAAGGAAAAAAATATAATGAAATAAAGTGAACAGAGACTAAGAAACTTATGGACACCATAAAGAGAACCAAAATAAATGTTATGGGGCAGAGAAATAAAAAGTGTCACTACAAAAAATCAACTAAACACAAAGGAAGCTGGTAATGAAAACAATGAGGGACAAAAAAAAGGGGGGAATACATAGAGAAAGACATAACAAAATGTCAAATATAAGGCTTTTCTTCTTAGTAATAACTTTAAATATACATCGATTAAAATCCCTAATAAAAAATGCATTAACAAAATGGATTAAAAAATCATATCCAATATAAGCTGCCTAAAAGAAACTCCCTTTAGATATAAGGATATAAATCAATAGAAAGTAAAAGGATGAAAAAAGATAGCCCATGTCAATAGTCACCAAAAGAAAGCAGAGGTAAGCAGTAACTATACTAATATCAGACAAAATAGACTTTAATTTTTAAAATGTTACATAAAACAAAGAACATTATATACTGATAAGAGGATTAATAAACTAAGAAGATTTTAATT
>NW_017732841.1:141367-142472 GCF_001890085.2 Hipposideros armiger
CTCAAATGTACATTGGAACATTTTTCAAGACAGACATATGTTAGGACACAAAACAAGTCTTAATTAATTTTAAAAGATTGAAATTATATAGAGAATCTATTCTGATCACAACGAAATGAAAATAGAAATGGAATATAAAAAGATTTTTTTAAAAATATAAATCTGTTGAACAGTATTTGAACAGTATACTCAAAAAAAGAATGGGACCAAAAAAAAATCACAAGGGAAATTACAATATCTTGAGATAAGTGCCAATGAAAACACAATATATGTAAACATAAGGGATTACAGATGTAATGATTATAAAAAGAAAAAAAAGGTAGCTTTCAAATCAATAACTTGATTTTATGCATTAAGGACCTAGAAAAAGAATAGTAAACTAGCACAAAGCTAGCAGAAGGAAGAAAAAAATAAATAAAGGTTAGAGTTGAGATCAATGAAATCAAGAACAGAAAAACAGTAGAGAAAAATCAATAAAACTAAAAATTGATTTTTCAAAAAGATCAGCAAAATTAACAAGCATTTAACTAGGTTGACTAAGAAAAATGAGAGAAGACACAAAGAACTGAAATAAGAAATTAAAAGGGGCGCATTACTACTGATTTTAGAGAAATACAAAGGATCATGAGAGAAGATAATGAAAAACAATATGCCAACAAATTGGATAACCTAGATGATATGGACAAATAACTAGAAACACACAACCTACCAAGACTGAATTGTGAAGAAAGAGAAAATCCTAACAGAGATTGAATGAGTAGTTAAAAACCTCTCCAGAACGATAAGCCCAGGACCAGATTGCTTCACTGGTGGATTCTACAAAACATTTAAAGTAAACCTACACCAATCCTTTTCAATCTCTCCCAAAATGTTGGAGAGAACCTTTCCAAACTCATTCTGAGGCCAGCATTATCATAATACCAAAAGATGGACAAAGACACTGCACAAAAAGAAAACTTAGGTAAATAAAAAGACATCTGTGATCCTGAATTGGTAGACTTCATATTGCTAAAGATATCAATAAAACCCAAAGTGAATTCAGTGCAATTCCTATTAAAAACTTAATGATTTTTTTACAGAAATAAAAAAGTCAATCCACAAATTG
>NW_017732841.1:143253-147018 GCF_001890085.2 Hipposideros armiger
AACTTTGAATTTCTTAAAATAATGCAACTGAGACTAAAATAATCATCTTTTATGCTGACAGAGAAACTCCTTAGCTTCTATAAGATTAACATCAGTAAACTTAAGCCATTAAAGGGAGAAAAAAAGTTAAAGAAAAATTCAAAATTGATGTGTCCTTAAATGCATTAGACTAATTTTAGTTTCCTATAACTAAAAGTCATGATTATAATGAATGACATGACAATAGCTTGATTTTCTCCATTTGATAATTGTATACCTTTACAGAAATGCATTGTTCTATAGTGAAGGAAGTTCAGAATTTCAGGTTCTGAGAGGCTCTTTTAATCCATTAATGTGTTTTAGACTCATGGCAGCCCTGTGAGGGATTATTATCACCCCTATCTCATTGATGACAAAACTGGAGTTCATTGGGATTATTAAATTGACAATGTTAAATAATTTATGAATGGTAGAGGTAAGACATATTACATAAAGACTTTATATCTATATCCACGTATAAATTTACTTCACCTAAAAAGCATATATATATATATATATATATATATATATATATATACATTCTTTCTTTCTGTGGTAGAGACTATTCTTATAGTAAGTGAGGTGGTAAGTTAAAGAAAGATTAATGATAAAAGGGAAACCATTAGGAAGTAATGATCATTTAAGCAAGATACATTAAAGGTGTGCAGTGAGGTAGTAACTGAGATTGGGTTGTGATTTGAGAGAAGGACAGAATTTAATAGATATATCAGTGGGAAAATAAACAGAAGATGGGGACACATGGTTGATGGGAAGAAGGGATAGAAAGAACTCAGGGTGGGCTACTAGCCAGGTGCTTCTCTTAGGAACCCGCATACATAGTGATACCATTCAACAAAGCTGACACCCAGGAGAAGAAGCAAGGTAAGGAATGAGGGAATTAACAACTTTGTTTTTGTGTGTGGTATGTGAGGTGCTCTATGTATGTGATGTGTGTGTGTGTGCGCACATGCATGTGTGCATGCACATGCACACACGTGTGTCTGTGTCTGTGAATATTGTCTAAGTGCAGACAGCAGATTAGCAATTGCATAGAGGCCCCTAGATTTCAGGAACTAATTTGGGTTTGTTAAAGCCTGAGACAGGATAAGTGAATTCAATGAAAAAGGTGCAAAGAAAGGCTGAAACCAGAAATTAGGAAACCAGTACAAGTGGTGAGCAGTGTCTGTAGAGGAGAACCACAGGGAGGTTTTCCCAGAGAAGACACAAGGAAGAATGATCACAGAAAACCAAGGCAAACATTTTAAGGTGAGTGTAATCTGCATTCCCAACAATGCCATAGAGAGATTCAGCAAAAGTTTACAAAGATTTCTTAGACTTTGGTTAAAGATCACTGATGACCCTGAGGTAACAGTCAGGGGCTATGTGACAGAGACTGGACTCAGTGAATTAAGGTGTTGAGTGTGTGTGACCAGGAATGGGGTGGTAAGAGAAGGAGAGCACTGGGTAAGAAAAAATATTGATAGAATAGAGCTGGTAGAAGAGGATACAATGTGAAGATTGATTTTCTTTAAAAAAAAATTGAGTATGTGATAATGCTGAAAAGTCTCTGGCAGAAAGAGAAAGGCTCAAAATTTTAGGAAAGCAGAGATAGTTAAAAGAGTAAATTTCCCAAAGAGGTATGAGGAGGTGTGGCTAATGTATCATTTGCCAGTCATTTATTTTTGTGCCTCAACTCAGTCGTGTATCAGCTATGTGCACTTTGGCTTGTCTATCTGACGTCTTTATGTCTCTTTTTTTCCCATTTGTAAAACAAAAGGTTGAATCACTTTTGTTCTATGAGACTCATCCTGGATATAACAGACACTTTACTCTAAGCATGCAAAATCACCACACCTTAAGAAAAACAGTGCATACTTTTGCTCTGATGTTTATTCCCAGCTGATTTCAGATTTCACTGGCTATTTTGTTACTTGTGCAGTGAGAGTTCCCTGGGACCTTAATTGACAGTTGGAATTAGAAAAGTCTGCCACCTCCCGGATCTTCATATTCATCATCTGGTTACCTCCCATTGCCATTTCTCATGAGACACATCCTGGAAATCACTTCCATTGAAATTTAATATAGAATTCATTGTTTAGAGACACCTATTCTGTTTAGAAAGGCATTCATATATAAAGCATGTCCAGGACATACTTAGGCTTCTTTTGTATGCTATGTGGAACTATGACTACATTGCAAAAAAGCAAGAGAATGCTGTCTGAAAGCTTAAGTACAAAGCAAAATGCACTGTGGACAATTGCCATGTGATTAATGAGGAGGAGACTAATTAGAATCAAGGGTTATAGTGGGTAATGATTTCCTCCACCTGCCCTTGGCACCTGCTGACAACTCAGTAGTAACCTTTTGCTCCTCTGACTGTCATGTGAGAATTTGCAGTCTCATATTTCCCCATTAAGAAACATAGACTAGAGAGGTGACCACCATGTTAGATCACTTTTAACAAGCTTTCACCAGAGACAAGAACCCAAGTCCTGCTGCAGATACTAATGACTTCCCCAATGCATATGTTAGAAGAGTTGATGCTATAGTAGACCACAGAAAGCAATGTCAGGGCAAAAATGTTCATATTTTTAGTGCCCATATTTATTTTGTTGACCANAAAAAAAAAGAATCAATGCTACTGCAAAACAAAAGCAATTCCTTTTGCAATTGCAACAAAAATAATAAAATGCCTAGGAATAAACTTAACAAAGGATGTGAAGGGCCTATACACTGAAAACTCAAAACATTATTAAAAGAAATTGAAGAAGACACAAAGAAATGGAAAGATATTCCATGTTCACAAATTGGAAGAATTAACATAGTTAAAATGGCCATATACCCAAAGCAATATACAGGTTTAATGGAATCCCCATCAAAGTCTCAATGTCGTTTTTAAAGAAATAGAAGAAAAATTATCATATTTGTATGGAATCACAAAAGACTGTGAATAGCCCAAACAATCCTGAGAAAAAAAGAGCAAGCCCCTAGACATCAAGCTCTCTGACTTCAATTTATACTACAAAGTGACAATAATCAAAACAGCATAGTACTGGCAGAAAAACAGACCAATGGAACAGAATTGGTAACCCAGAAATAAAGCCACATGTATATGGGCAGCTAATTTTTAACAAAGGAGCCAAAAGCATACAATGGAGAAAAGAAAACCTCTTCCATAGATGGTACTGGGAAAATTGGAAGGTCAAGTGCAAAAGAATGAAATTAGACTGCTGTCTGTCACCATACATCAAAATTAACTTAAAATGGATCAAAGACCTAAATATGAGACCTGAAACAATAAATTGTGTACAAGAAACTATAGGTACTAAACTTATGGACTTTGGGTTCAAAGAGGATTTTATAAATTCGACCTCAAAAGCAAGGGAAATAAAAGCTAAAAATAAATGAATGGGACTATATCAAACGAAAAAGCTTCTGCACAGCAAAAGAAAACCATCAACAAAACAAAGAGGCAACCAACCAAGTGGGAGAAGATATTTGCAAACAGCACCTCCAATAAGGGGCTGATATCCAAAATATATAAAATAAAAACTCATACAACTCAACACCAAAAAAATAAACAATCCAATTAAAAAATGTGCAGAGGACCTGATCAGACAATTCTCTCAAGAAGACATACAAGCAGTCAACAGACATAAAAAATTGTTCAACTTCACTAGCTATTAAGAAAATGCAAATCAAAAAACACAATGAGATACCACCTCACTGCAAGGAAGGCAGTCCCCA
>NW_017732841.1:147543-155023 GCF_001890085.2 Hipposideros armiger
CACAGTCGGGATGTCTTGGAAATTAGGGGGATTCACAGTTTGCTTTCATATTTTTCTATAGCTAACAAACTTAAACAAAAAATAAAAGTGGAGAAATGTATAGGCTAGAGACATTGCAGATTCCTCAGTGAGGGTAACAAATGAGAAAAATGACATTTAAGGAAGATTAATAAAGCATCAGGGAATGGGTCATTGGCAAAGAAGAAACATAAAGTCAAGAAGGGAAGCTTATAGTAGACAGTTACAACCATCCAAGAAAGAGGTGTACAGGTTCTGAGTAAAGGAGCTTACAAGGAAGTCAAACAGTTGGTGAATCTGAGACCCTTTGAAGGAAGAAGTGACAAGACTGATAAGTAAACTGCAAGTGATGAAAGAGAAAGATTGTTCCAAATGTGTAGGGTGAGACAAGGAGAGTATTATGCTATCACTTGTTAGAAGTAGAGGTGTTTTGACAATTAAACATGTGGAAATCACAAGCTCTCCAGCATAATTTTGAGCAGAGTCAAAGTGGCTATTGTCTCAAAGCAAAGACCCCACATACTTACAGTGCAATATTTGTGACATATTTGTTCATTCACACATTCCATAAGCACCAACCTCTGGGAGCCATCCACTCTGATAGTAAAGGACTTCAGGCAGATCAAGAACTAGTAAAGCATATTATATTGAGGATCAAAGTCACTATTTCTAAGATGACGTGACAAATAATTAAGTCAGAATTCAGTGGTAAGTATTCTCAAAGATATTCATGCTAAAGCAATACACTTGGTTCAAAAACACAATGGAAAGGGAAAACTGCTATTTTTTATATTTATTTAATGTATTGTACCTATACAACAGCTCCATTTAATAGTTGAAGTGGAAGCATTTATCATAGAATTCCTATTGTATTGAATAAGAATCATTATTGTAAAGGTAAAGGAGTTACATTATTTTAGACCAAAATTGGTAGGCCTGAACATTAATACACTTGACTTCTGTTCATCTGTCTTCTCATATATTTTAAATGCACAGGTGTCAAATTTATTGCAGCATTATTCACAGTGGCCAAGACAAGGAAACAACCAAAATGTCCTTCAACAGATGGTTGAATAAGGAAGATGTGGTACATATACACAATGGAATACTATTCTGCTATAAGAAAAAATGAAATACTGCCATTTGCAACAATATGGCTGAAAATTGAGATTACCATACTAAGTGAAATAAGCCAGACAGAAAAATTCGAGAGCCATATAAATTCACTCATATGTAGGATATAAAACTAAAAGCAACAAACAAACAAGACAAACAAACAAAACCTCATAAACACAGACAACAGTTTAGTGGTTACTAGAGGGTAAGAGGGGAGGAGGGTGGTAGATGAGGGTAAAGGGAGTCAAATATATGGTGATGGAAGGAGAAGTGATTCTGGGTGGTGAACACACATTGCAATATATAGATGATGTATTATAACCTTGTACACTTGAAACCTATATAATTTTACTAACTGATGTTACCCCAATAAATTTCATAAAAATTTNGTCTGATTTCCCACAGAGCTACCCATCTCATCACACATTTTTGAGAAACACACATATTCCGAGGACTTCAGACTTCATACCATTACACCCATTCTGTCATATCCCATTTTACATCAATTCTTGACAACATTCATGCGAGTTTCAGAGAGTGGCTGCATCCAGTACTTAGTACCTGGGAACAAAGGTAGAAAAATAGTCAGAAAGCATGTATTTAGACCCAAACTACAAAGTCAGCAAAGCTGTACCCATGGACAATTGTCAAGATTGAGGAATTCTTATCTACTAAACATAGATATCTAACCCGTACATTTTCTTAATTGTTTTTTTTTCTGAAAAAAACACACATCGGTAACATATTCACTTAACTGAATAACAAAATCAGTAAATAGAAAAGGAGTCAACAATAATATCATCATTCTAATACAACCATAAATTTCAGATTGTACATTGTGATTAAAAATACAAATCAGTTGACTTTAAGATAGATTATCCTGAATTATCTGGATGAACCTAATGTAATTCATATAAGCCTTTAAAAGCAACAGAAGGCAAAATGGGAAATTCAGAGAGATTAGAAACCTGATAAAGATTCAACTGGCTATTAATGGCTTAAAGATGAAAGGAGCCATGTATCAAGAAAATGGATCCTCAGTTCTACAACTATAAACAACTGAATTCTAGCCACAATAAAAATGAGTTTAGAAGTGAGTTCCTCTTCAGAGACTTCAGAAAATAATGCACATCAGCCAAATCTTGATTTTAGCCTTGAAAGACCCTAAGCACAGAATCCAGTTACCTTGTCATAGAATTCTGATGCACAGAACTGTGATATAATAAGTAGGTATTATTTTAACCTGATAAATTTGTGGTATGTGTTATACATTAATAGAAACCTAATATAATGAACATATTTTTATAAATTGAAATTATACTCCACATCATATATTGAAGCTTATTTATGTGAAAAGGTACCGAAAATATTTGCATATCAAAAATGCATGATGATAAAATATTTTAATGTGTTCATATTTTCTTTATTATCTGTATCATAATTTATATAAATAATAATGTATTTGTGGACATATAGATTTTTTTTGCTATTAAGAATCAATGCTACTTTAGGGAAATGCAAATTAAAACCACAATGAGATACCACCTCACCCTGGTCAGAATGGCTATCATCAATAAATCAACAAACAACAAATGCTGGCGAGGCTGTGGGGAAAAGGGAACCCTGGNAATAAGTCAATCAGAAAAGGACAAGAACAGTATAATTCCACTTATGTGATGAACCCATAGTAGCCAAATTTGTAGAGACAGAAAGTAGAATGGTGGTTCCCAGAGGTTGGTGGCAGTAAAGAATGGAGAGTTGTTTTTAATTGTTTATTTGTTTGTTGTTTATGGGCAAGGAAGTTTGGGAAGAAGAAAAATGTTCTGGAGATGGATAGCAGTGATGGTTACACAATAATGGGAATATACTTAATGTCATTAAACTGTACACTTAAAATGGTTAAAATTATTTAAAATATTAGAAAAATAAATTAGTTAAATAAATTACCAAAGAATTTGAAATATAAAATGTGCCTTTTTATACATGTATCATTATTTTATGATTACTAACAATCCTAAATAAATATGAAACTTATAATCCCTTCAACAAAAACAATAAGGCATGGCATATTTTGCATAAAGAAATCCCATAAAAGTAAATAATTCATAAGGAAGGAAGGAAGGAAGGAAGGAAGGAAGGAAGGAAGGAAGGAAGGGAAGGAACTGGGAGGATGGAGCGAGGAAGCAAAGAAAAATTAAAAAAAAAATAGAACAAAAAAACTAGGATAATAATGAAATGAGGTGAGAATTAGTCTGGAGCCAGGTCATATTAAAGAGCTTGGAGAACCATTTAAAGAAATTATATCCAGTGAATAGAATTTTAAAAGGAATAAGTGTTTAGCAAGGTTACTTATTTCAGGAATGTTCTGTGGGTTTTAAGGATAAAGGAATGGGAACATATCAGGCCTTGGTAACCCCTGTAATAGAACTTTCTCAAAACAGACAGATAATTGAAGCCAGAGTGGAAGTAAATAACTGGATAGAACAAATATTTTTTTTTTCCTTTAGGAGTTTGGAAAAATGAAGCAGAATAATAACGGGAGTAAATATAACCAGTGTTCACTGATATCCAGGTCTTCCTTACTTCTGGGTGTATGACCATGTGACTAGGTTTGGATGAAGAAATATGAGGAAAAATAATACATGTCACTTCCAGTCTAAAGCACTGAATAGTCTGTGCTTGACTCTCCAGCCATCTGTGAATGCTATTATATAATGAGTCCTGACCCTTACACTGAGAGAATAACATAATAAGGATGCTGGTGCTTTGTCTACCTGTATCCTCAAGGGCTTTTGGTGAGCAGAATACCCCTTGCCAACCTCTTTTAGACACCTGAGCATGAATAGGAATATCCTATGATCTTATGAATCTACTAAAATGTACAGGTTTTATTTTACTGCTTTAACTTAGACTAACCTGAATAATGCATTATCCACCATCACATTTTCATCATCAAAGGAGAAAGTCACAGCAGTGCCCAGTCTCAGGTGAAGATTCTTTTCAGATAGATAATTTGTATTTTGCAATAAAATTTCTTTTCAGGCTTAGAGAAAGAGATAAAAGAGAGATACCACCAATGGCTCCACAGAGATTCAGCTAATGACCACCGTGGAGCTCTTGAATTTGTAAAATGCTTCTTGTGAAATGCTCAGAGTTTAACTATTTACATTCACAGAAATAAATTACTTTCTTGGTTTGGTTTGTTATGTAACCATTACTGGATTTCTACCATAGAAATGTAGCTTCTTTATTTTAAATAGAAGTAAAGGAAAAAATGTCAAATCTGCCTTGGGCTTAAAAAAACAATTTTTTGACCTAGCTGCAATTTTATACAAAGCATGAAATATGGGCTATCACAGATATGTGATTATCATGTAGAATAACAGTCACCCTACATTAAGAATTATCTATTTTTCCCTCAAATGTTTTGTTAATTTGCCAAGGTTTTCTAATCATTATTTTTGAGAAGCCAATTATTTCATCATTAAAGTTTACCTCAATTTTGATAGAGCAAATAATGACAAAAGGGTAATATCCTTAATAANTTGTGGAGGATTGCTTCACTGGCCCAATTTGGCACCATCATTGCACTCTTCCAGGGTGAGGCAGATCAGTCGCCGGCCTCTGAACGGCTGGTCACAGCGGCTGCTGGCTGCTCACGCTGGCTGCTGGCCACACACGGTAGCCCATGGCAACCCATTGCAGCAGGGGCTGCAGCCTACACCATCGCAGGCGACCCACAGCAGCCCAGCATCCTAGCTGTAGAGGGCAGTGTCACTAGTCCTCACATGTGGGATCCGAACCGGGGCCCTCTGGCATCCCAAGCCATCTCTTAACCAATGCGCCACTCGGCCGGCAGAAGATCATGCTGATTTTTATGATGGGTGTCCAAATCCATCCTTAGAATGATACCATTCATCATATACACTTTGGTATAACCATCAGTATGGCAAGGATATTGTTTCTTTAAGTCCTTTTTTATTTCAGAGAGTACATTCATTTAAAGTAAGTAAGGAGCTAATTTTCAACTTTGAAATGCTGAGAGCCAGAAGCATAGAAGTAACTGTATTGAATAAAATATTATAATAACCATAACAGAAGTCTATATCGTTGGGTATCCTGAGTGTTCTATTTGTTTTAAAAGAAACACAACTCAAGCTAGTTTGATTAGGTGAAGGAATGTACTGAGTTATGTAATAAAACAGAAAACATTGGAGCTAGGGACAGAAATTGAATTGTGATTCTCTGTATCTTTTCTCTGTTCCTTTCCTCATGAAGTTTCATTCTTTAACAATTATACTTAATCCATGAAGCTAGAATCCTGGCTTCCAGCACACCCAGACTTACATCTTGTCGGATTTCTCCCACTCCCAGTTCTTATATGAAAAAAAATTAGTAATACCACCAAACTACAATTGCTTACTAATTCCTGGGACTAATCTTTCTGGTCAGCACATGAGGCATAGAGCCTGGGCTATGAAGAGAGTCCGCAAGCCCAGTTCTCATTAGCGCCAACTAGTGTCGAAGATGTGCAGTCTCCCAAAGAAAGAAAGGCTGTAGAGGAAAGAAAGAGCTATAAATGTCCATTGCATATGGTTAGGACTGAAAGGAGAGAACCAGTGGTTTTAACTGGGATAGCTGGAAGATACATCATAAATTAGATGAAGCTTATGCTAAAGACTTGAAAGGCACATATGGACTGAGGAGGGGGGAAGTCCTCTATGCAGATAAAAGAACACAAGCAGCCACGCACCTTCACGGGAAATGCACTTAGTTCAACACAAGATTTAATAGGTGAGGTACAGGGATTATCAGGACCCAGGCTGAAGGGGAACTCAGCAGCCTCTACTGGAGCTCTCACATGGCATGCTTAGGAATTTAGAGTTAAAACCCCAAGTGCAATGGAAAGACTTTGAAGGATTTTCACAAGATTTGCGTTTTTAAAATTTTACTCCAGCAACTTCACTGAAAATTAACTGGGGCAGAGGTAGGGAGGTAGCAACAGAGACAATGAGACACAATAGAAGGCTTTTGAAATTCAATTGCATCATTAATTAANGCGAATGCCTTGTAGGATGAGTACAGCAGATCAAGAAAGCAGCAGTAGCATGAGTCCTTGAAGACACCACTGGGATGTCCATATCAGCCCTCACTTGCCTGGACCCAGGTTTCCAATGTAGTGATGACAGATCTTCCCCATACTCGTTTAAGTTTCTTTTGGCTATAGTTTTTGTTATCTGCAGACAAATATTATTCCTTCTTGTTGTTGTTGTTTTTGTTATTGGGATGACAAATGTTAGTAAAGTTACATAGGTTTCAGATGTCAATGCTGTAATACATCATCTGTATATCACATTGTGTGTTCACCACCCAGAGTCAGTTCTCCTTTCATCACCATGTATTTGATCCCCTTTATCCTCTTTTACCACCCCCCTCCCCCCTTACCCTTTGGTAATCACTAAACTATTGTCTGTGTCTATGAGTTTTTGTTTCTTTATTTGCACAAATACTATTCTAACTGACCAAAACTTACCATGTGACAGACACTGTTCTAAACTCATTAACATATTTTCACTTTTAATGTTTAAAGCCTCCTTAGAAGTGAGGCCATTACTCCCTATGATGCATATGAGGAAACTGAAGCCCAGGACACAGTTACTCCTCTCCCAGATCTAACAGATCCATTTTATTAGTCAGTCTTTCTTTCTCATATCTTCTCAAAGAAGCTGGTTCACAAGTTTCCAATATTCTTCTTCATCAGTGGGCACCTTACTCTTCAAGACAGAAATCTTCCACTGTCACACAGTAGGTACCTTCTAGCTAATTACTATGCATGTGATCTGAAGCAAGTGAGAAAATGTCTCCAAGCCTCTGCTTCCTTGTAAAGTTGTAATGAGGATTAAAACCAGTAATGTACTTATTGATCCCAGCACATCATAAGAGCATATACTTACATAGAGAATTTACATATATCCAGGCACTGTTTTAAACACTTTCATAGAATGCCTCATTGAATCCACACGATAGCCCTATGGGGTAAGTAGTATTGCAATCCCAAATTTACAGATGAGAAAACAGCGACAGGGAGAATGTAAGTGATTTGCCTGAGTTTGTTCTGATGGTGATAAAACAAGGTTTCTGTCCATGGCAGTTTTGCAGTAGGATCCATGTGCAGCCCTGTATGCCACACAGTAAGTCTCTTCCCATAGCCTCATCCTGCATTTCATTTCTTCTTATGACTGGCCACATAGTATTAAGAGACCACATCACTCTCCTGTCCCAATGGAATGTTCCCCATGTGAATCATTTCCTTCTCAGCAAGCACATCATCACATTCTGTATGCAT
>NW_017732841.1:160689-161441 GCF_001890085.2 Hipposideros armiger
AATGAAAAACACCCCTAAAACATCCAAGAGAACCCAATTCACAACAACGATATAACACACCAAAAGAGAAACCAAAACCAAAAACAAGCATTAAAAAAAAAAAGGAGAAAAAACAAGAAATAACCAGTGCCATTCTTGGCTGAAGTCTGCCAGGCTCTCCCCAGGTTTTCCTCTGCTATACACAAACTTTTCTGTGTCTTGTGGGGCAGTGCCTGCCGCCTTGCACCTAGAGAGAGCCTGGTAATGCAGGTCTATATTAGATGAGTGGGCTTATGAGGTGTGATTGGTAGTTTTTTTACAAAGTCAATCCTGTTTCTGCTCTCACCTGCCCAGAGATACTCTGAGTTTTGAGCAGCCAGAGGGCTGGATGTACATCTTCAGGTGCTCTTTCCACCGGGGGCTGTTGGGGGGCAGGATTTCAGAGCTGCCAGGGAGGCCTTCCTGTGTCTCAGCAGCAGAAGTTGCTCTGTTGCCAGAGCCACCAAGGAGGGGTGGGGGCGGGGACGGTGCGTTTAGGCACACACTCCTGCAGCCTCTTTTCATGCAAAGTTTCTCAATCCCCAGGGAGTAGGAGCACCTTTGTTCTGACTCTACTCCTCTCTTCAGGGTCAGCCTCAGGCTCTGGCAGGGCAGGTGTTAATGTTTCTGAGGGAGGGTGGGGGTGAGCTCTTATCTATGCAGTTTTTTTTCTTGTCTGAGAGAAAAGGGGGAAGAAAGAAAGAAAGAAAAAGCCCCCTTGCTGTTGTGAGCTC
>NW_017732842.1:0-8181 GCF_001890085.2 Hipposideros armiger
AAATTGTACTCTCACGAATATCATACCTTTCTTGGGTATATATCTGCTTTTCTGTTTCACGACAATATGCTCTGGGTATTCATCATCAACTTTGCTCTCACACTGAGTGTTCTCCTCGGCCATATCCAAGAGATCACGTCCCATGCAAGGCCCTAATAAAAAACGTTATCTTTGTCAACAGTAAGCAAACTTGTTGATTACTCAGGATTATCATGGTCATAGTCTTTGAACTTAAAATCCTGTCACTTGATATTTTTTCTTAAAGTTGAACCAGCAATCCCTGTGTTAGGTATCTACCCCAAAAATCTGAAAACTTTTTCCGTAAGTATATTTGTGCTCTGACATTCACTGCAGTTTTATTTCTGGTGGCCAAGACATGGAAACAACCAAAGTGTGCTCGGTAGATGATTGAATAAAGAAGATATGGTATATATACAGAATGGAATACTATTTTGCCATTAGAAAAGATGAAATAGTGCCATTTGCAACAACATGGTTGTAACGAGAGCAGGGTTTGGGAAGCTTTTGAGATGGAAGAGCAGCCAGGGATAAGCACACTGTGGCCACGAATTGCAGGCTCTGAAGTAAAATTGAAAATGTATATAAAACTATCATAATTTCATTTATGAAAATTTTAAAGGATATGTTTCACATAATGGTGATTATGTTAAAATACATTAATGGCTCTCAAATAATTTTTAAATTGTTGTGAGGGAAAGGATTGGCTATTTTAGGGGTCGGCAAACTTTTGAGATGGATCGTACCCAAATGGCCATTTGTACTCGCAAGCTGCAGTCTGTCGACCACTGAAATACAGTATTATGATAAGTGAAATAATCTGACAGAAAAAGTCGAGAACCATATGATTTCACTGATATGTGGGACATAAAACTAAAATGTAACAAACGAATGAGACAAAAAAATAAACAAAAACTCCTAGACACAGACAATAATTTACTCTCTTGTGAGGGCAGGCAGGGAAATGGGTGGTAGATGAGGGTAAAAGGGATCAAATATACGGTGATGGAGGAGAACTGATTCTGGGTGCTGAACACACAATGTGACATATAGATGATGTATTACAATATTTCCCCCTTAAACCTATATAAGTTTACTAACGTTGTCACCCCAGTAAACTTTAATTAAAAACAAAATATCTAAGAACAAGTTCAAATTTGTTTCAATCTGTCTTATAGGTTTGCCCCAACCTGTTTCTATAACTGTTAGACTCTAAGGCATGTAATCAGGGATTTGGGGTCTAAGTATCATTCAAAAATCTTTATTTGTGAGCTCCGTTATTATTGGTGTATGTTATCCCCATATAGTTAAAGATGCCATTGTGGAAAACAGAAACCCCATGAATTGTACTCTTATGAATATCATACCTTTATTGGGCATATATATGCATTTTCTTTTCACTAATACAATATCCTCTGTGTGTTCAACACCATCTCTCCTCTCATACCCAGTGTTCTCCTCGGCCATATCCAAGAGATCATGTCCCATGCAAGGCCCTAATAAAAAACGTTATCATTTTCAACAGTAAGTATAGTTGTTGATTACCTAGGATTATTATGGTTATAGTGCTTGAATTTAAATTGTTGTCACTTGGTATTGTTTCTTAAAGTTGACCCAGCAATCCCTGTCTTGGGTATGTATCCCAAAATCTGAAAACTTTTTCCGTAAGGATATATGTGCTCTGACATTCATTGCAGCCTTATTCATGGTGGGCAAGACTTGGAAACAACCAAAGTGTGCTCAGTAGATGACTGAATAAAGATGACATGGTATATATACACAATGGAATACTATTTTGACATTAGAAAAGATGAAATGCTGCCATTTGCGACAACATGGATGTAACGAGAGCAGGGTTTGGGAAGCTTTTGAGATGGAAGAGCTGCCAGGGGTCAGCAACCTGCGGCCATGAGCCGCAGGTTCTGAAGTAAAATTGAAAATGAAGATAAAACTATCATAGTTTCATTTATGAAATTTTTAAAGGATGTGATTCACATAATGGTGATTATGTAAAAATATATTTATGGATGTCAAATAATTTTTAAAGTGTTTTGAGGGACAGTATTGGCTCTCTTCTAGGGATCGGCAAACTTTTGAGATGGAACGTACCCAAAGAGTCCCATGTGCTCACAATCTGCAGTCGGCCGACCCTGAACTACAGTATTATGATAAGTGAAATAAGTCTGACAGAAAAAGTTGAGAACCGTATGATATCACTGATATGTGGGATATAAAACTAAAATGTAACAGAAGAACGAGTAAAAAAAATAAAGAAAAACTCAGACACAGTCAGTATTTTACCCTCTTGTGAGGGTTGGCAGGGAAATGGGTGGTAGATGAGGTTAAAAGGGATCAAATATATGGTGATGGAAGGAGAACTGATTCTGGGTTGTTGACATACAATGTGACATATATTGATGTATTACAGTATTTCCCCCTTAAACCTATGCAACTTTACTAACATTGTCACCCCAGCAAACTTTAATTAAAAACAAAACAACTAAGAACAAGTTCAAATTTTATTCATCTGGCTTATAGCTTCGTCCCAACCTGTTTCTATAAATGTTAGACTCTAAGTCAGGTAATCAGGGATTTAGGGTCTAAGTATCATTCAAAAATCTTTACTTTTGAGCGCCACTAATATTAGTGTATGTTACCCCCATATTGTTAAAGATGCCATTGTGGAAAAGAGGAACCCCATTAATTGTACTCTTATGAATATCATACCTTTATTGGGCATATATATGAGTTTTCGTTTCACTACTACAATATCCTCTGTGTATTCAACACCTTCTCTGCTCTCATTCCGAGTGTTCTCCTCGGCCATATCCAAGAGATCACGTCCCATGCAAGGCCCTAATAGAAAACGTTATCATTTTCAACAGTAAGCATACTTGTTGATTACTGAGGATTATTATGGTTATAGTCTTTGAACTTAAAATATTGTCGCTTGATATTTTTCTTAAAGTTGACCCAGCAATCCCTGTCTTGGGTATCTACCCCAAAAATCTGAAAAGTTTTCCCGTAAGTATATATGTACTCTGACGTTCATTGCAGCTTTTTTTTGTGGCCATGACTTGGAAACAACCAAAGTGTGCTTGGTAGATGTTTGAATAAAGAAGATGTGGTATATATACACAGTGGAATTCTATCCTGCCAGAAGAAAAGATGAAAGTGTCGTTTGCATCAACATAGATGGATCTTGAGATGATCATGCTAAGCAAAATAAGTCAGACAGAAAAAGTCGAGTACCATATTATTTCACTTATATGTGGTATATAAAACTGAAAATAACAAAAGAACAACAAAACAAATGAGAAAAGAAAACTCATAGACACAGACAACAGTTTAGTGGTTATCGGATGGTAATGGGGAAGGTGGATTGTAGACAAGGGTAAAGGGTATGAAATACATGGTGATAGAAAGAGAACTGATTGTGGGTGTGCACTTGATTTTTGAAGTTAGAAACACGTACATCACATTGACAAAGTTTTTGGTGATAATATCATGGTGTCGTCTTTATTTTCGGAACAGTAAGTCAGTAATACTGATAGTGGTGACTAGTGAGTGTGCTTAGCATAGTTATGTTAGTCACATCTGCCTAGACATCTGTGATTGCTTGAATTTTTCTGTACTAGATTAGCATAGAATGTAGGAACTATAAAACACTTGGCATTTTAGATTTCTGGCATTTGTGGCACTATATAGCAAAGGATTTAAAATGCGATTCTTTATAAATGCCAAAAGCATTCAGAATTTCACAGAATCTAAGAACATGTATCTAGAGCTCTGAAAAAAAATGAAGTGGAAAATTTATTCTTTTTATTAGTTGTAATGAAATCTTAAAATACAACTCAAGATGATATCCTATATTGAATAAATCATGAAAAACAGAATATTTTATATATTACATACAAGAGAACTACAAAACTGTAAACCAGCATTGAAAATGATTTTTATATATCTGGTATGAATTCACTAATTATACAAGAGTAATGAACAGTTTAGTTATTAAACGTGTCTCCAAGATACACACATGTTATATTAAAGCATTTACTAGACCCTACCTCACTTTCTTAGCATATTTCACACTAACTCATAATTGTGAGAAATGGTCTATGTATTTGGTATAAGTGGAAGTAATGAAGAATCTGAGAATTATTATCAGTTGAGTAATGTACGTACGCTCACAAATAAGAACATTTCTTCAGATTTTATAATTCAATGTAGCTTTGACTTTATCCATTTCTGTAAATGATAGACTATATATCAGGCAGTCAGGGATTTGGTGTCTGAATTGCCATTCAATAATCTTTATACTTGAGCTCTATTAAAGTTCGACTATGTTACTTCTATATTGTTAAAAATGTGCTTGTGGAAAAGAGAAATCCCATAAACTATGCTGTTATGAATATAATACCTGTTTCTGGCATATAAATGGGTTCTAGTTTTGACACAATATCCTCCATGAGTTCATGACCATCTCTACCTTCATCTCCAATGTTTGCCTGAGACAGGTGCCCAAGATCAGGTTCCGGGAAATGCCCTAATTACAAATGTTGTCATTTTGAACAGTAAGCATACCTAAGTTGATTACTTAGAAATTAGTGAGGTTGTAGTCTTTGACCTTCAAATGTTATCAATTGATTTTTTAAGACAGAAACATATACTATGCCACATTTTATATGGTTAGATGAGATATAGTGTGCACATTATTATTTGGGACAGTAATGCTGTAAGACTAGCAGTGGTAACTATTGAGCATGGTTAGCATAGGTATCTTAGTCACGTCCACTTTGACATCCATGTTGCCTGCATTCTGAAAGATTACTGCCATTTTATAATTCAGGTATTTGAGGCTCTTTTTAAAATGGATTTAAAATGCGACTGATTTCTAAGAGCCAGAAGAATGCACAATTTGACTGAATCTAAGAAAATGTATCTAGATCTCCATACAGGAAAAAAAAACATCAATTGGAAACTTTACTCGTCATATGAGAGGAATTGAAATCTTAAAATGTGACTCAAGTTGATATCTTATGTTATGTCATGAAAAACAGACTATGTTTGAATTCTATGTATTACATACAAGAGAACTAGAGAACTCAAAACCTGCACTGAAAACGATTTTTATAACTTGACTTGAATTCACTGTTTATATAAGAGTAAGGAATGGTTTAGTAGTCAAACGGTTCTCCAAGATTCACATACATTATATTAAAGCATGTACTAGAACCTACTTCAGTATCTTAGCATACTTAATACAGACCGATAATTATGCCAAATGCTTTACATACTTGTTAAAAGCAAAATTTATATAAAAATCTGAAAATTATTAACTTTAAAGTAAATATGCTAGAAAGTTAAGAAAGTTTTCTCGATTTTATAATTAAACACAACTTTGACCCAACCCATTTCTGTAACTGAGAGGCTATAGTTCAGCAGTCAGGGCTTTGAAGTCTGAATCACAATACAAAAATCTTTGTATGTGAGCTCTATCAAAATTTGACTATGCTATCTCTATATTGTTAAGATGTGCTTGTGGAAAACAGAACCCCCCAAATTATACTCTTATGGGCAACATACCTACTTCCGTCCTGTAAATAGCTTCTAGTTCTGGCATAATATCCTCCATGTGATCATGACCATCTCTGCCCTGATCCCCACTGTTCGCCAGAGCCATGTCCTCACGATCAGTTTCTGGGAAAGGCCCTAATAACAAACGTCATTATTTTGAACAGTAAGCATACTTGATTACTCAGAAATCACTAAAGTGGTAGCCTTTAACTTCAAATGTTATCAGTTGATGTTTGAATGTAGAAATATATGATATTCTGCATTTGAAAGGGGAGATGTGAGAATATCATAGCATCCATATTATTAATGAAGACAGTAACTCAGTAAGACTAGCACCAGTGATATTAGAGTGCTTAGCATAGGTATCTTAGTCACATACACAATGACATCTGTGAATGCCTGCATCGTGTCTACTTGATCAGACATAGAAACTAGGAACTAGAAAATCCGTGACATTTTATAATTCAGGAATTTGAGGCTCTACTGGAGAAAGGATTTAAAATGAAATTGTTTTCTAATAGCCAAAAACATTTGAAAATTGAAAGAAACTAAGAAAATGTATCGAGGTCTCCATATAGAAAAAGAAACATCAAGTGGAGAGTTTACTCATCTTAGTTGAAATGAAATCTTAAAATATGACTCAAAATGATATCCTAAATGAAAAGTCATTGAAAAGAGAATACTTTTGTATTACATGTACTACATATAAAATAGAAGAAAACAAAAAAACTGCATTGAAAATGATTTTTATACAAGGTCTGACAATTAAGTTCATGAACTCATCCTAGAAAAAATGCTACATACCTCACTGCCGAATATCACTACAGTCACCTTTGAAGTACTCCCCTTGGGAAGCTATGCACTAATGCCAGCGCCGAGCTCACCCTTCAAATCCATTTTGCAACTCTTTATCTGGAATGGCCATCAGAGCTGTTGTCATATTACCCTTGAAGTCTTGAACATCATCAAAATGTCTTCCTTTCAATATTTCCTTTATCATTGGGTACAGAAAGAAGTCATTGGGGGCCAGAACAGGTGAGTAGAAAGGTTGTTCCAATACAGTTATTTGCTTACTGGCTAAAAACTCCCTCACAGATAGTGCCATGTGAGCTGACTCATTGTCACGATGGAAGAGCCATGAATTGTTTAGATGTGGAAAAAGCATTTGACAAAATCCAGCAGCCATTTATGATAAAAACTCTTAGCAAAGTGGGAATAGAGAGATCATATCTCAACATAATAAAAGCCATATATGATAAACCCACAGCTAACATCATACTCAATGGGGAAAGCTAAAACCATTCCCCTTAAGATCAGGAACAAGACAAGGCTGTCCACTTTCTCCACTTTTATTCAACATAGTTCTGGAAGTTCTAACCACAGCAATCAGACCAAAAAAAAGTAATAAAAGGCATCCAAATTGGTAAGGAGGAAGTAAAATTGTCACTATATGCAGATGACATGATACTATATACAGAGAACCCCAAAGATTCCACCAAAAAACTATTGGAACTGATAGACGAATTCAGTAAGGTAGCAGGATACAAAATCAATATTCAGAAATCAGTTGCACTTGCATATACCAATAATAAACTATTGGAAGGAGAAGTGAAGAAAACAGTTCCATTTACAATTGCTTCAGGAACTATAAAATACTTAGGAATAAATTTAACCGAAGCAGTAAAAGACCTGTAGTTAGAAAATTATAAGACTGTAAAGAACGAAATAAAAGAAGATACAAATAAATGAAAACACTTACCATGCTCATGGATAGGAAGAATTAATATAGTTAAAATGGCCATACTGCCTAAAGCAATATATAGATTCAATGCAATTCCTATCAAACTACCTAGGGCATTTTTCACAGAAATAGAAAATATAATACTAAAATTTATATGGAACCAAAAAAGACCCCGAATAGCCATGACAATCCTGAGAAATAAGAACAAAATTGGGAGTATCATGATATCAGACATCAAAACTTACTATAAGTCTACAGTAATCAAAACAGTATGGTACTGGCATAAAAACAGACACATAGATCAATGGAACAGAATAGATAGCCCAGAAATAAATCCATGCATATACAGACAGTTAGTCTTTGATAATGGAAGCAAAAATTTATACTGGGGTAAAGATAGTCTATTGAATAAATGGTGCTGGAAAAATTGGACTGACACATGGAAAAAAATGAAAATGGACCACCTATTTACACCATAAACGAGAACAAATTTAAAATGGATTAAAGACTTAAATGTAAGACCTGAAACCATAAAACTCCTAGAAGAAAACATAGGGAGTAAATTTGCAGACATTACTCTCAGTAATATTTTTTACTTATATATCCCCTCAGGCAAGGGAAATAAAAGAAAAAAATGAACATATGGGATTACATCAAACTTAAAATTTTTTTCACAGCAAAGAAAATCATCAAGAAAACAAAAAGGCAGCCTACTAAATGGGAGAAGATATTTGCCAATGATATATCTGATAAGGGGTTAATATCCACAATTTATAAAACACTCATTCAACTCAACACCAAAAAAACACACAACCCAATTAAAAAATGGGCAGAGGATATGAAGA
>NW_017732842.1:8710-10825 GCF_001890085.2 Hipposideros armiger
ACCATATGATTTCACTTATATGTGGAATCTAAAAAACTGAATGGGCGAGGAAAGTGAACATAGGCGGTCTCAGAGATGTGGGGGTGCAGCTGATGGCTGTTGGTTGGGGGGGTGGGGATGAGGGAGAGAGAGAGGGGGCTGGACAGCATAAATACGCAGCCGCAGTGTTGCCATGGGGACATGGGGGACAGTTCGAGGAATGTAATTGATAATGTTGTGAATATTTTGTAGGGTGTCAGGAGGTCACATGTCTTACATCATGGATGGGGAAGAGGCTTGATCACTGCACTGTACACCTGAAGCTGATGTTGTATAATATTGTATGTCAACTATAAAGTGAACATATATATTTATATATATAGTCATAGGATGTGGAGTATAGTGTGGGAGTGGAGTCAAGGGATTTGTGATATGTATGATATTGGGGGGAAATGTGGCGGCAGATTGGGGGAGGGGGATTGTCACCCTGGGGGAAAAAAAGTATAACTATTGCACTGTGATGTACTAAAACTAATTCTAAAAAACACTAATAATAATATAAATATTATTAATACTAATAATAATTCTAAAAAAGTACTGAAACTAATTCTAAAAAATGTGTATTTCATAATAAAAAATAATTTTTAAAAAAAGAAGATAAATCCTGAATCTGAGAAACAAAGGCTAGGGAGGGCAGCCTTGACAGTTGCAGCAGAAACTTTTCTTTGAGTGGCCAAGGGCAATATTGTTTTTATAAAAAAAGATGTTTAGGTTTATCTTCTCCTAGCCTTTTGGCCAAGGAAGGGAAATTGTGGAGTGCTTCATTTAAACAAAACTTTCTTCCTTCTGAGCTTAGTGTTCCTTGCACCTGATGCCAAAGCCTCTCAGTAAGCCAGACTCCAGGGACCTGCACAGGGGCCAACTTCCATGTGCCTTGGAGAAAGTAGAAACAGTGCAATGTGAAAATCTCCAAAGGCTTGAAGAAAACTTTGTGGGAAGTTATTTTTTGTGTAAAATTTTCCCTCTGAAATACTACTACTACTACTACTAATAATAATGATAATAATAAATATATTTTGAAACAAAAAAAATGGTTAGCAACATCATTTCAACAAGTTCGTGAACTTAATTGTCAGACCTCATATATCTGATTTGCATTCATAATTTATATAAGAATAAGGATCGGTTTAATAGTTCATTCTCCAAGATTCACATATATTAATACATGTACTAAAACCTACTTCATCATCTCAGCACATTTCCTATAAACTGATAATTATGACAAATGCTTTATGTACTTGTTAAAGTGGAAATTAATGAAGAATCTGAAAATTATTACTGGTTGGTAAAAGTACATATGCTCAAAAATAAGAAAAGTTTTTCAGATTTTATAAATCATATAGCTCTGACTCAATCCTTATCTCTAAATAATAGACTATACATCAGTCATTCAGGCATTTGGGGGTCTGAACTACCATTCGAAAATCTTTAAATGTGAGCTCTATTAAAGTTAGAATATGTTACCTCTATATTGTTAAAGATGAGGTTGTGGAAAACAGAAACCCCATAAATTATACTTTTACAAGTCTCAAACCTGCTTCTGGCATATAAATCGGTTTCAGCTTCAGTAAAATATCCTCCATGCATTCATGACTGTCTCTGTCTTGATCCCCAGTGTTCACCAGAGCCTTTTCCCTGAGACCAGTTTCCATGAGAGGCCCTAATAAAAAAAACATTATCATTTTGAACATTAAGCATACTTAAGTTGATTATTCTGAAATGTAAATAGAAATAGTCCCAGAGATACAGAGGAAAAACTGAGGGTTGCTAGTTGGGAGGGGTTGGGGATGAAGGAGAAGGGGAAGGGACAAGACAATACAAATTGGTAAGTGCAATATGGCTTCAGGGATAGAAAAGACAGTCTGGGGC
Source organism: Hipposideros armiger (assembly GCF_001890085.2). Classification (NCBI taxonomy): domain Eukaryota; kingdom Metazoa; phylum Chordata; class Mammalia; order Chiroptera; family Hipposideridae; genus Hipposideros; species Hipposideros armiger. The sequence goes on from NW_017732842.1 coordinate 10,619, forward strand.
CGGCCGAGTGGCTCAGTTGGTTAAGAGCTCGCTCAAGAGTTTGAGCTCTGAGCAACAGCGGTTCGAGTCCAGCCTGAGCTGAGCAGCCGCTGAGCTGCCAACAGGTAGCAGGATGGCTCAGCTAAAAAAAAAGACAGTCTGGGGAATATAATCAATAATGTTGTAAATATATTTTTAAATTTTTTATTGTTAGTTTCAGGTGTACAG
>NW_017732842.1:11050-64219 GCF_001890085.2 Hipposideros armiger
CATTGATTCCATTCCCACTCTCTAGTCCACGTTCCAAGACTATATGTATATATAATTATAGTTGACATACAGTATTATTCAACATCAGCTTCAGAAATACAGTGCGGTGGTCAGGCCTCTACACCGACTATGAAGTGGTCTCCCCAATAATGTTGTAAATATTTTTAGGGGACCAGTTGGACTCATGTCTGATCAAGGAGACCACTTTATAGATGGTGTAGAGGCCTGACCACCGCACTGTATTTCGGAAGCTGATGTTGAATAATATTGTATGTCAACTACAATTATATATACATATAGTCACGGGATGTGTAGTAGAGTGTGGGAATGGAGTCAGTGGAATTGTAATTGATAAGTATGACATCGGGGTGGGAGGGCAGTGGATGGGGGAGGGGGGATGTTACTTTGTGAGGGGTGTAAAGGATAACTATTGCATTGTTCTGTACACCTGAAACTAATAATCAAATAAAATAAAATAAATTATTAAGGTTGTAGTCTTTTAACTTCAAATGTTATCAATTGATTTTTAAGGTAGAAACATATACTATGCCACATTTTATATGGTTAGATGTGATAATATTATAGTATGCACATTATTATTTGAAACAGTAACTCAATAAGACTGTTGGAGGTGACAATTAGCATGCTTAGCATAGGTATTTTACTCATAGCCCTTGATATCTGTGATTGCTTGCATTTTATTTACTGGAACTGACATAGAGGGTAAGAATTAGAAAATTGCTGCCATTTTATAATTCAGGCATTTGAGGCTCTATTTGGGAATGGATTTAAAATGCAATTGTTTTCTAATAGCTGGAAGAACTCAGAATATAACAGAATCTAAGAACATGTATCCAGGTCTCCATGAAGAAAGAGAAACACGAAGTGGAGTGTTTAATCATTATCTTAGATGCAATGAAATCTCAACATGTGAATCAAGGTGACATGTTATTATAAATAAGCCATGGAGAACAGAATCTTTACTCAATCTAATATATGCTTAAGAAACATAAAACACCAGAAACTGCATGGATAATGATTTCTATATATCTGATTTGAATTCACTATTTATATAATAGTAAGGAACAATTTAGTACTCAAAATGTTCTCCAAGATTCATGCATAAAATATTAAAGTATGTGTCTCAGCATATTTCATAAAAACTGATAATTATGTGCATTGCTTTATGTATTGGGTTGTTGGAAATGTCATCACGCATTTTTGCAATGAAAAATAGAAAGAATATGTCATAATTTTTCCAACAACCCAATATTTATTAAAAATGTGAATTAATGATGAATGTGACAAGTATTAACTGTTGGTTACAGTACATATACTCAAATGTAAGAAAACATTTTCAAATTTTATGACTCAATATAGCTTTGACCCCATTTATTTCTATAAAGGCTATACTATACATCAGGCTGTCTGGGATTTGGGGTCTGAACTACCTTCCAAAAATCTTTATATGGCAGCCAGAATGAGAAAGCAAAGAAACTTATCCCAAATGAAAGAACAGGAGAAACCTCCAGAAAAAGAACTACATGAAATGGAGGCAACCAATCTACCAGAGACAGAGTTTAAAACACTGGTGATAAGAATGTTTAAGGAATTTAGTGAGAACTTCAACAAAAACATAGTAAGCATAAAACAGGTCATAGAATCCATAAGAAAGAACCAGTCAGAAATAAAGAATATGATAATTGAAATGAAGAGTACACTACAAGGTATCAACAGCAGATTATATGAAGCAGAGGATCAAATCAGTGATTTAGAAGAGAAGGTATCAGAAAACAGCCAATCACAACAACAAGAAAAAGCATTTTTTTAAAAATTGAAGATAACTTAAGGGACCTCAGGGACAAACACCAAGTATAACAACATTTGCATCACAGGAATACCAGAAGGAGAGGAGAGGGAGCAAGAGATCAAGAACCTATTTGAAGAAATAATGACTAAAAACTTCCCTAACCTGGAGAAGGAAATACACATACTTTTATAAGCCCAGGAAGCATAGAGAGTCCCAAACAAGATTAACCCAAACAGGCTCACACCAAGACACATCATAATTTAAATGGTAAATGTTAAAGACAAAGATAGAATCTTAAAAGCAGCAAGATAAAGACAACTACCTACTTATCAGGAACTCCCATAAGCCTATCAGCTGATTACTCAACAGAAACTTTGCAGAACATAAGGGAGTGGCAAGAAATATTCAGTGATAAAAAGAAAGGGCCTACAACCAAGACTACTCTATCTAGCAAGGCTATCATTTAAAATTGAAGGAGAGATAAAGAGCTTCCCAGACAAGAAAAAGCTTAAGGAATTCATTACCACCAAGCCAATATTACAAGATATGTTGAAGGTATTTCTTTAAGATGAAGGGGGAAAACAAACAAGCACACAAAAGATAAAATATGAATAATAAAATGGCAATAACTGTGTACCTATCAATAATCACTTTAACTTATACTTTCTAATCCATACACCTTCTCCCCCATTCCCACGCCCCTCCCATCTAGCAACCATCAGGTTTTTTTCCCTGCATCTCTGAATCTATTTCTGTTTTGTTTGTTAATTTATTCTGTTCGTTAGATTCCACATATAAATGAGATCATATGGTATTTGTCTTTCTCAGTCTGACTTACTTAACTCAGCATAATGTTCTCTAGGTCCATCCATGTTGTTGCAAATGGTAAGATTTCATTCTTTTTTTTACGGCCAAGTAATACTTCATTGTATAAATGTACTACAGTTTCTTTATCTAACAGTCTATCAATGGGTATTTAGGTTTTTTCCATTTCTTGGCTATTGTGAATAGCACTGCAGTAAACAGGGGTGGATATAATTTTTTGAATTAGTGTTTTGGATTTCTTTGGATAATACAGTATAGTCACAGGGATATGAAATACAGTTTGGGGAATATAATCAATAATGTTGTAAAGGTTATGCAGGGGGCAAGATGGCACTGGACTTATTAGGGAGATCACTTCATAGACTATGTAGCTGCCTGGCCACTGTACTACACACCTGTGAGAGGTGTAAATGTCTAACAGTACATTGCTTTGTACCCCTGAAACTAATAAAAAATAATCACTTTAATTGTAAATGTATTAAATGCTCCAGTCAAATACTGAAGGTTAACTGAATGTATAAGAAAAAAAGACCCATACATATGCTGTCTACAACACACCCACATCAGATTGAAAGACACACATAGATTAAAAGTAAAGAGATGGAGGGCAGCTGGGTGGCTCAGTTGGTTAGAGCGTGTTCTCTGAACAAGGTTGCCGGTTTGATCCCCGCATGGGCCACTTTGAGCTGCGCCCTCCTTAAAAAAAAAAAAAAAAGTAAAGGGATGGAAAAAGATACTCATGCAAATGGAAATGAACTAGAAGCTGGAGTAGCAATACTTATATCAGACAAAATAGACTTTAAAATGAAGACTATAAGAGTCAAACTGGGTGGAGGACACACAATGTGATATATAGATGATGTATTACTGAATTATACACCTGAAATCTATGTAACTTTCTAACAATTATCACCACAATAAACTTTAATTAAAAAAATGAGTCAAAGAGGGACAATACATAATGATAAAAGGATCAATGCAACAAGAGGACCAAACCATAGTAAACATCTATGTATGCAACATAGGAGCCCCTAAATATATGAAACAAATATTGACTGACAGAAAGGAAGAGATCAACAGTAAAACAATCATAGTAGGGGACTTTAACAGCCTATTGATACCAATGGATAGATCCTTCAGACAGAAAATCAGCAAGGCAACAGCGGCCTTAAATGAGACACCAGACCAGGTGGATTTAATTGATATTTTTTGAGCCTGCACACCAAAGCAGCCAATATACATTCTTTTCAAGTGCTCATGGAACATTTTCCAAGATACACCACATGTTAGGCAACAAAACAAGTCTCAATAAATTTAATATTTAAATCATATCATGTTTCTACTCTTTCCACAGTGGGGTGAAAGTAGAAATTAATTACAAAAACAAAACAAAACAAAAAAAAAACCCCTGAAAAACACACAAACACATGGAGGCTAGATAACATGCTACTAAACAATGAATGGGTTAACAATGAGATCAAGGAAGAAATCAAATATACCTTGAGACTAATGAAAATGAAAACACTATGGGACACAGTGAAAGCAGTCCTAAGAGGGAAATTCACAGCAATGCAAGTCTATCTCAAGAAACAACAAAAATATGAAAGAATGTTCAACGTCATTAGCTATTAGGGAAATGCAAATCAAAACCACAATGAGATATCACCTCACACCAGTTAGAATGGCTATCATCAACAAGACAAATCATAACAAGTGTTCGAGAGATTGTGGAGAAAAGGAACCCTCATACACTGTCGGTGGGAAAGTAAATTGGTACAGCCACTATGGACAACAACATAGAAGTTCCTCAAAAAAATTAAAAATAGGGGCCGGCCGAGTGGTGTGATGGTTAAGAGCTGGCTTGGGACGCCAAAGGGCCCCAGTTTGGATCCCACATATGAGGGCCAGTGACACTGCCCTCTACAGCCAAGGTGCTGAACAACAGCTCAACCTGCAGCTGGGCTGCTGTGAGTCGCCGGCAATGGCGTAGGCTGCAGCCCCTGCTGCAGTGGGTTGCCATGGGTTACTGTGTGTAGTCAGCAGCCAGCGTGAGTGGCCATCAGCTGCAGTGAGTGGCCATCCAGAAGCTGACGACTGATCTGCCTCACCCTGGAAGAACGCAATGATGGTGCCAACTTGGGCCAGTGAAACAACGTCTTCCACAACTAGACTGAAGAACAAAAGGACAGCAACTTATCTGTTCCCCTTCTCCCAATTCCCCAGCACTGTTCACATCCCCCCAATTCCCTAACAAAAAAAAATTTAAAAAAAATTAAAAATAGAATTACCATATGACCCAGCAATCCCTCTCTTGTGTATCTACCAAAAAAATATGAAAACACTTATCCATAAATATATTTGTACTCTGATGTCTGTTTTCACTGCAGCACTATTTATGGTGGCCAAGACAATGAAACAACCGAAGTGTCCTTCAATAGATGACTGGATAAAGAAGATGTGGTATATATACACAATGGAAAGTATTCTGCCATAAGAAAAGATGAAATACTGCCATTTGTGACAACATGGATGGATCTTGAGATCATTATGCTAAGCAAAATAAGTCAGAAAAAGTCGAGAACCATATGACTTCACTCACATGTGGGATATAAAACTGAAAGCAACAAAGGAACAAGAGAAACAAACAACTAAACAAAATCTCAAAGACACAGAAAACAATTTAGTGGTTACCAGAGAGTAAGAGGGGAGGGAAGTGGTAGAAGAGAATAAAGGGGATCAAATATACAGTGATGGAAGGAGAACTGACTCTGGTGGTGAGCACACAATGTGATATATAGATGATGTATTATAGAAATGTACACTTGAAACGTAATTTTACTAATCATTGCCACCCCAATAAATTTAATAAAAAAGAAACAAATAAAACAATGAATTATATAAAAAAAAGAAACAACAAAAGACTCAAATGAAGAATCTAACTTTACACCTAAGGGAATGCAAAAATAACAGTAAATAAAGCCCAGAGTAGAAGAAAGGAAATAATAAGGATCAGAGCAAAAATAAACTAAATAGAGGCTAAAAAAAATTACAAATGATCAATGAAACCATTTTTCTAATTAATTTTATTTATTTATTTATTTTTAGCTGAGCCATCCTGCCACCTTTGGCAGCTCAGTGGCAGCTCAGGTTGGGCAGGACTTGTACCACTGTTGCTCAGAGCTCAATCCCTTGAGCGAGTTCTTCACCAACTGAGCCGCTCAGCCAGCCCTAATGAAACCATTTTTTAGAAGATAAACAAAATTGATAAATCTTTAACCACAGTCATCAAGAAAAAAGAGAAAGGGCCCAAATAAATAAAAGCAAAAAGGAAAGAGGAGAAGTGACAACTGACATCACAGAAATACAAAAAAAATTTTAAGGAAATACTACGAGCAATTATATGCTAACAAATTGGACAATCTGGAAGAAATGGATAAATTCCTAGAAGCATACAATCTTCCAAGGCTGAATCAAGAAGAAACAGAAAATCTGAACTGACAGATTACTACTAATGAAATTGAATCAGTAATCAACAAGCTCCAAACAATCAAAAGTCCTGGACCAGATGGTTTCACAGGTAACTTTTACCTTACATTAAAAAAAAAATTAACACCTATCCATCTGAAACTATTCAAAAATATTCAAAAGGTGGAGAGGCTCTGAAGCTCATTCTATAAGTCCAGTATTACCCTGATTTCAAAACCAGACAAAGATATTACAAAAAAATATATAGTCCAATATCCTTGATAAACATAGATGTAAAAATCCTCAACAAAATATTAGTAAACCTAATTCAGTAATACACTAAAGGGATCATACAGCATGATCAAGTGAGATTTACTCCTGGCATACAATGTTGGTTCATTATCTGCAACTCAATTAATATGATACTACACAAACAAAATGAAAAATAAAAATCACACGCAGAAAAAGTGTTTGATAAAATCCAGCATCCATTTATGATGAAAATTCAGCCAAGTGGGAATTGAGGGAACATATCTCAACCTACGAAAGGCCATATATCACAAACCCAAGCTAACATCATACTCAACAGGGGAAAAGCTAAAAGCATTCCCCTTAAAATCATGAACAGTAGAAGGATGTCACTTTCATGAATTCTATTCAACACAGTCCTCGCCACAGCAATAACTTAAGAAAAAGAAATAAAAGGCATTCAAATTAGAAAGGAAGTAAAACTGCCATTATTTGCAGATGACATGGTATTATACATAGAAAACCCCAAAGATTACACCAAAAATCTATTCGAAATAATAAATAAATTTAGTAATGTAGCAGGATGCAAAATTTATATTCAGAAATTGGTTGCATTTGTATACACCAATAATGACCTATCAGAAAGAGAAATTAAGAAAATAATCCCATTTACAATTGCATTAAAAAATACCTAGGAATAAATTTAACCAAGGAAATAAAAGACCTGTACTCAGGAAATTATAAGACAGTGTAGAGAGCAATTAAGGAAGATATAAATAAATGAAGCATACACCACGTTCATGGATAGGAAGAATTAATATAGTTAAAATGTCCTTATTATCCAAAGCAGTCTATAGATTCAATGCAATCTCCACCAAAACACCAATGGCTTTTTTTTTCACCGAACTAGAACAAATAATACAAAAATTTATATGGAACCATAAAACACCATGAATAACCTTGGCAATCTTGAGATAGAAAAACAAAGCTGGATGTATGCTACCTGATATCAAACTGTACTACGAGGCCATAGTAGTCAAAATAGCATGGTACTGGCATAAAAAAAGACAAATAGATCAATGAAACAGAACAGAGAGTGCAAAAATAAATCCATGCCTATATGGTCATTTAATCTATGACAAAGGAAGGAAGAATATACATTGGGGAATGACAGTCTATTCAATAAACAGTGTGAAAAAACTGGACAGAGTCATGCAAAAAAAAAAGAAACTAGACCACCTTATTACTCCATACACAAGAATAAACACAAAATGGATTAAAGAGTATAATAAATGTAAGGCCTGAAACCATAAAAATGCTAGACAAAAACATAGGCTGTAGACTCTCTGACATTACCTTTGGGAATATTTTTACTGATAAATCTCCTTGGGCAATAGAAACAAAAGAAAAAGTAAGCAAATGGGTCTGCATCAAAGTAAAAAGTTTTTGAACAGCAAATGAAACCATCAACAAAATGAAAAATCATCCTACTGAATGATAGGATGAGATATTTGACCTGATAAGGCGTTAATATCCAAAATTTATAAAAAAAACTCATACAACTCAATATTCCAGAAAATGAACAATTCAATCGTTACACCAAGAAATTTTTTTTAAAAAATTAAGAAAGTAGAATTTAAAAAAATGGCCAATAGACATGAAAAATGCTCAACATCACTAATCATCAAAGAAATGCAAATAAAAAGGACAAAGAGATATCACCTCATATCTGTCAGAATGGTCATCATCAATAATTAACAAACAAAAAATGTTGAGGATGTGGAGAAAAGGGAACCCTTGTGCACTGCTGGTGGGATAGCAAATTGGTACAGCCACTATGGAAAACAGTATGGAGGTTTCTCAAAAAATTAAAAACAGAACTATATTATGATGCAGCAATTCCACTCCTGGGTATTTACCCAAAGAAATCCAAAACACTAATTTGAAAAGATATATGCACCCCTGTTTCACTGCAGTATTATTAACAATAACCAAAATATGGAAACAACCAACATGCTCATCAATAGACAATAGGATCAAGAAATTGTGGTGCATATATACAATGGAATATTATTCTGCCATAAAAAATGAAATCTTACCATTTGCAACAACATGGATGGACCTAGAGGGTATTATGCTAAGTGAAAAAGTCAAACTGAGAAAGACAAATACCATATGATCTCACTTATATGTGGAATCTAAAGAACAAAATAAATGAACAAACAAAAGAAAAACAGACTCACAGATACAGAGAACAAGCAGGGTTTTTTAGATGGGAAGGGAGTTGGGGGACTGGGTGAGAAAGGTGAAGGAATTAACAAGTACAAATTGGTAGTTACAAAAAGGTTTTAGTGATTTAAAGTACAGTATGGGAAATAAAGTCAATAATATTGTAAAAACTATGTATAGTGTCAGATGGGTACTAGACTTAACGTGTCTCTGCATATTTCATACAAACTCATAATTATGAGAAATGCCTTATGTATTTGTTAAAAGTGGAAAATAATAAAGAATCTGAAAATTATTACCAGTTGGTAAAAGTACATATGCTCAAAACTAAGAAAACATTTCAGTTTTTATAATTCCATATAGCTTTGGCCCAGCATGTTTCTGCAACTGATACTCTATGTCGGGCAGTCAGGAATTTGGGGTCTGAACCACCATTCAAAAATCTTTATATGTAAGGTCTATTAAAATTAGAGTATGGTATCTCTATATTGTTAAAGATTTGTTTGTGGAAAACATAAACCACATAAACTGTATTCTGATGAATATTATACCTGTTTCTGGCATAAAAATGTGTTCTACTTTTGGTAAGATATCCTCCATGAGTTCACGGCCATCTCTGCCCTCATCTCCAGTGTTAGCCTGAGCCTGGTCCCAGTGATCAGTTTTCAGGGAAGGCCCTAATAAAAAACATTATCATTTTGAGCAGTAAGCATACTTAAGTTGAATTATTATGGTTGTAGTCCTAGAGCTTCAAACCATAATCCTTCATTTTTAAGGCAGAAACTTACAATATGCCACATTTGTTATAGTTACAGTTGATTATATTATAGAACCCACATTGTTACTAAGAAATTATTATGGTTGTAGTCCTTGAACTTCAAATGTTATCACTTGATTTTTGACGGTAGAACCATATATTATATCACATTCGATACTGTTAGAGGTGATAATGTCATAGGGTCCTCTTTATTATGTGTGACAGTAACTCAGTAAGCTTGGCAGTGGTGACAGTGAGCATGCTTAGTTAAAATAAGTATCTTACATCCGCCTTGATATCCATGAGTGCCTGCATTATCTCTAGATTGATCATCAGACATAGAAACTAGGAACTAGAAAATTTTTGCCATTTCATAATTCAGGCATCTGAGGCTTTGTTTGACAATGGATTTAAAATGCAATTGTTTTTCTAACAGCCAGAAAAATTCAGAATTTGACAGAATCTAAGAACCTTGCCAGGTCACTATACAGAAAAAGAAACATGAAATGGAGTATTTTATCATTATCTTAGTTGCAGAGAAATCTTAAAATTTGACTAACGATGATGTGTTATTATAAATAAGCCATGAAATACAGATTACCTTTGTATTCTATGTATTACATACCAGAGAACTAAAGAACACAAAAGCCACCATTGAAAATGATTTTTATATATCTGGTTTGAATTCACTATTTATATAAATGTGAGGAACAGTTTAGAAGGTAAGGGGTTCTCCAGGAATCACACATACTTTATTAAAGCTAGCACTAGAACCCTCTTCAGTACCTTGGCATATTTCATACAATTGGATTAATTATGTCAAATATTTTATGTATTTGTTAAAAGCAGGAATTACAGAAGTTGAAAATTATTACCCGTTGGTTAAAGTACAAATGGTCAAAATAAGAAAACGTTTTCAGGGCTGGCTGAGTGGCGCATTGGTTAAAAGCTGGCTTGGGACGCCAGAGGGCCCCGGTTCGGATACCACATATGAGGGCCAGTGACACTGCCCTCTACAGCTAAGATGCTGAACAACAGCTCAACCTGGAGCTGGGCTGCCATGAGTCGCCGGCGACGGCATAGGCTGCAGCCACTGCTGCAGTGGGTTGTCATGGGCTACCGTGTGTAGCCAGCAGCCAGCAAGAGCGGCCAGCAACTGCAGTGAGTGGCCATCCAGAAGCCAGTGACTGATCTGCCTCGACCCGGAAGAATGCAATGATGGTGCCAACTTGGGCCAGTGAAGCAACGTCCTCCACAACTAGACTGAAGAACAGAAGGTCAGCAACTTGTCTGTTCCCCTTCCCCCAATTCCCCAGAACTGTTCCCATTCCCCAATTCCCCAATAAAAACCTTAAAAAAAAGAGTTTTCAGATTTTGTAATTCAATATAGGTTTGACCCAAATTGTTTCTATCTCTGATAATCTATGTTGGGTATTCAGGTGTTTGGGTTCTGAACTACCTTTGAAAGAAACTTTATCTGTGAACTCTGTTATTAAAGTAACAGTAATGTTATCTCTATATTATTAAAGATATAATTATGAAAAACGTAAGTCACATGAATTGCATTCTTATTGGATATCATACTTGCTTCTAGCACTTCAATGGCCTCTAGATTTGGTAAAATCTCACCTTTGACATTAGGATCTCCTGTGTCCTCACCCTCAGTCTTTGGTTGTGCCTTTTTCTGCAGAACACCTTTTGGGTCAGGCCATTAAAAAAATGTTATCAATTTGTGCGGTAAACAACCTTAAGTTGATTATTTAGGAATTATTATGGTTGTAGTCCTAGAGCTTCAAACCATAATCCTTCATTTTTCAAGGCAGAAACTTACAATATGCCACATTTGTTATAGTTACAGTTGATTATATTATAGAACCCACATTGTTACGATGGACAGTAACTCATTAAGTCTCTCACAGTGGTGACTGAGCATGCTCAGCGTAGGTATCTTACACCTACCTTGAGCATCAGTGATTGCCTGCATTCTCTCTTCTTGATAAGACGTAGAAAATAGAAAATAGAATACCTCTTGCAATTTCATGATTCAGTCACTGAGGCTTCATTTGGGACAAGATTTAAAATGCAATTGTTTCTTAATAGCCAAAAAATACATAATTTAACAAAATGTAAGAACAGTTATCTAGGTCTCCATACAGAAAAAAAGAATATAAAATGGAGTGTTTACTGATTATCTTAGTAGGAATGAAATCTCATTCAGATGTTAAAATGTCACTCAAGATGATATTTTACTTCTCATGATATATTTGTATGATCCATACGGGTCTATTTTTATGTCAACAGGACACTGTAGAGTACCTTCCAGTCTTTTCCAAGATTGTTAAATTGAGACAAGTAATTGAATAATTTGTCCTATTTTTATTTTTTAAAAGTGAATGGACTAAAACGTTAAATATGAATATACATTTCTTAAATGCAACTTTTCTACTGAGTGTTTGCACTATACTTTCTGGAAAGTTATGTAACAAAAATAAAGAAAAAATTTCTTGAAAAAAAGATGATATTTTATGATATCTGTCATGAAAAGGAGAATATTTTTGCATTTTCTGTATTCTACCCACAGAGCTAGAGAATGCAAAAATCAAGATTGCAAATGATTTTAATATATATATGATTTGATTTCAGTATTTATATAAGAGTAAAGGTGGGTTTAGAAATTACAAGAGTCTCCCAGATTCACAGAAATTATATTAGAGCTGGTACTAGAACCTACTTCAGTGCCTCAGTATATTTCATACGAACTGATATTTATTACAAGTGCATTTATATATGTCTTAAAGGCAGGAATTTTTAATCTAAAATTTTTTAATCTAAAATTATTTGCTGTTTGTTACAGTACATATACTTGAAACTAAGAAACTGCTTTTCTATTTTATTATTTAATATAGCTTTGACATCATTTGTTTCTATCTCGGGTAGTCTGTAAATCAGGCAGTCAAGAATTTAGGGTCAGAACTAACTTTCAAATTCTCTTTATATACGAACTCTATTAAAGTTACAGTATGGCATCTCTACAGTATCAAAGATATTATTGTAGAGGATAGAAACCATATAAATTGCATTCTTAATGGTTACTATATCTGCTGCTGGCATTAGAAAGCCACTCTAAATTTCATAAACTCTCCCCGTTGATTTTTCCATCACCCCCAGTCTTTGAGGTAGCCAGTTCCTGAATATCAGCTTCTGAGTCAGGACCTTTAAAAAAAAAGTTATCAACTTGAGCAGTAAACATGGAATATAAGTAAGTAAATTAGAATCTCCATTCCTTCAGTTATATGCAGTAAAAGCCTGTAGTCCTCTGTGATAAATGTGATGGAAAGATGAACTTCATATCTTTGTTTTTCTGTAGTATGAAACATTTTTCAAATGACAGTCTGAAGATAAAGCATATGACATCTACATTTCCTTTACATTTCCACAGTGTACTAAGAGTAGGGAGCATCAGCTTGATCTAGGAAACCTGAGGTCTACATCATTGATAGTCTCGTAATTGCAATTAAAATGCAACTTACTGCAAGATTAACTGAGGGCATCTGTGGGCCTGACAAATCTTACAGCAGTGACATCAATACCTTATAGCAATAACTCAAAACTTATTATGTTAAAATAAGTATGTATATTTAGGTGCAAAAGCCTTACATGTAAATTTCCATAAATGAGTCCCATTCAAAAGAAAGTAGCAAAAGAAAAAGCAACCTATCAGTGATAAACAGCAAAATTTCTGTCTTGGAGTGAGACTGAAGGAAGTAGGATATAAAGAAATAAATAGACTGTGTTGTCCGTCATATTGTGGAAATCTCTTAATGGTGAATTGCTAACATAATCTGTTCCCTGAATTAAGTAAATATTTCACTACCAGTGTTTGATGAAAATAGTATAAAGTTAGAAGAAATAATTTCTATTTCATAATAGTTTTAAGGTATTTTTGCATTTCCTAATGTTAAAAGTATTTAAACTCCTTTTAAAATTACTTAAAAATTGCATTCCTATAATTTCCTATATGCCAGTATTCTGAATTGTCCAGCTTTTACCAAACTTACCATAACAAAAACATCTATCAGGGATACAGCGGACATCAATCCTGGAGCTCATTTCAGGAGTCTCTATGCTGCTCCACTGAACAGCATCTATTCTCGTGCCCGTACTGAGCTACATTACCGTACAGACACATTTGACAATTTAGCATTTGATACAAAAGAATTCACTATTTCATACACCAATATAGATGGTAGGAAGAACACAAACCTTGGACTGCAGTATGAATTTTGTGTCATTGAGTCAAGCGCTTACATAGCCTCAGTTTTCTCATTTGTAAAATGAGGCTGCAGTCCCGATGTAAGTAGGCTTTATTTCAGGCGTTACAGGATATGCTGACTTGGCACTCAGCACATGCTCTTAAAATTTGCTGACACTTTGATGCACTGACTGAAATGACCCTGAACTACATTCTGAGAACAAATTAAACAAATAAACTAACGTACATTTTTGTAGTTGAAACTACACATAGTTTCCTCTGATTTAGAACTGTCTGTTCAAACACACAAAATAAATCTTGCAGAAAAAGAAAAAAGTCATTACAGTGAATGACTGCAAGACGCTGAACACTATACTCTCTTCACACTTTCAGCCCATTTGCAGAAAATGTTTGAGATGCTTTCCTATCCAACAGTTACGGTATGTACCAATACATGAGGCACACCAACACCCCCTGATGCCCACAGGCTTTCTTCCTCCCTTTCCCTTCACCTGGAACCCCAGGTGCACTTTCATCTTCATTGTCTTGATCAGGTGTAACATCCTGACTCTCAGTTGGTGGCTCCTCTTGTGCTTGTTCATCACTGGGTTGCTGGGCCTAGGGGTGTGGGTAAAGGAAAAGTTCTGTAGTTAATACATGCCAATGACACAAATATATATATTACATATATACCAGGGTGTCAAAAAATGTACACAAGTGGACACTTTGGTCAATGTTGCTCAAGCAGTAGTTCGGCATAATCAGAAGTGTCTGGACGCTGATTATTACCACTTTGAGCACCTCCTGTAAATGCAGAAGTCAAATGTGACTTGTGCTCATCTTTTGTTATTCGTATATATTATTACAATTTTAATACTGTTTTCCTTTCTTAAAATGTGCATACATTTTGGCACCATATATATACAGGCATATATATAATATATATATTCATAAATAAGTATAAAGATATGTAGAAAACATGATTCTACGTACTCATTCTTTTTTTCTATTAAAGTTTATTGGGGTGACAATTGTTAGCAAAGTTACATAGATTTCAGGTGTAGAATTCTGTAATACATCCTGTATTTATCACATTGTGTGTTCACCACCCAGTCAGTTCTCTTTCCATAGCCATGTATTTGATCCCCTTTACCCTCATCTACCACCCCACTCTCTCCTTGCCCTCTGGTAACCAGTAAACTGTTGTCTGTGTCTATAAGTTTTTGTTTCTTCATTTGTTTGTCTTAGTCTTTTGATATTTTCAATTTTATATACCACATATCAGTGAAATAATATGGTTCTCTACTTTTTTGGTCTGACTTATTTTGCTTAGCATTATAATCTCAATATCCATCCACGTTGTTGCAAATGGCACTATTTCATTTTTTTTTATTGCAGAATAGTATTCTATCGTGTATATATACCACAATTTTTTATCCAAACATCTATCGAAGGACACTTTGGTTGTTTCCATGTCTTGGCCACCATAAATAAAGCTGCAATGAACATTGAAGCACATATATTTTTACAGATAAATGTTTCATATTTTTGAGTATATACCCAGGAGAGGGATTGCTGGGTCATATTGTAATTCTATTCTTAATTTTTTGAGGAACGTCCACACTGCCTTCCACATTTCTCCAAAGAGGACATACAAATGGCCAATAGACATATGAAAAAAAGCTCAACATCACTAATGATCAGAGAAATGCAAATAAAAACCACAATGAGATATCACCTCACACTAGTCAGAATGGCTGTCATCAACAAGACAAATAATAACAAGTGTTGGAGAGCTCTGGGGGAAAAGTGTGATAAAAAAATAGTGAATGTTTAAATTAAAATAATTTATTACAGTAAAAGACACATTGCCATTAATCCCCCTCAAAATGCTCCCCCTCACTTTGAACACACTTATCCCATCGTTCTTGCCACTTTCTGAAGTGGTTCAGAATGTCCTCTTTTGTGAGTCTTTAGTTGTGTTGTTGTGGCTGCCTCGAGGTCCTGAATGCACTGTTGGTGGGAATGCAGATTGGTGCAGCCACTATGGAAGGCAGTGTGGAAATTCCTCAAAAAATTAAAAATAGAACTACCATATGACCCAACAATCCTTCTCTTGGATGTCTACCCCAAAAATCTGAAAACATTTATCCGTAAAGATATATGTACTCCAATGTTCATTACATACTCATTCATTCTTAAGGAATTTACTCTTCCCAGAGTGTGGCTATCCCAAGGGGAGCTTCCCACAAGGACCTCAGAAGCTATTTTAAACTCTGCTGGGTGGATGTGTACAGTCTGTTGTTAATAAGCATGTAAACAAAGTCATGGTGTGTATTTCCACTGGCAACACCACAATGTAATCCTCTTGGATCAATGTTTTCTCTCCCTTATCAACATGGAAACTTTTTACACCTTATATAGTCATTCCACAGAACTTCCAGAAGAATAAATATATGGTAATAGAAAAAACAAATATTAAAGCACTCACACCCACAGGTCCAACTAGGTTGGAAGACTCTTGATCATCTAGTAGTACTTTCCATACAGATCTTGATCTTACATGCTCACTCATATTTCACACTGAAAGAAGAATATTGTGATTTTGAAAATGTACTTAAGAGAATAGCTGTACCACTTCCATGGCTGTTTTCTTTTATTTCCTTTTAGCTTTGGAAATACTTTCAAAATAAATCCCAAGGTAAATGTAAGTGTACATCCTTTCCTGTCACAAGAAATACAAGGCTTTGCAAAACCATTTATATCATTGCCAAGTTGGCAGTGTAATCACCTTAAGCACCTGACAAAAGACCAGGTTAGGTTTCAGAACTGAATTCCCTATCATGAAGACATGAAAATACTGCAAGGAATTTAAAACTTGAGTGACTATTCTTTTTGTCACACTCCCATCGACTAAGCCCATTTTCCGGCCTAAATAAATTTCAATTAAGAGGTTATACCACTTCCATGGCTATGTTTTCTCTTTCTTCCTTTCTTTCTCTCTTTCTTTCTTTCCTTCTTTCTTTCTCTTTTTATTTCTTTCAAAATTTGAAAACACTTTCAAAGTAAGTCTCAGGGTAAGTGTAAGTACACATGCCTTCCAGTTAACACCAAATACATACCAAATTGTAAAACCAATCTATTTCACGGACAAGCTGGCAGTGCAACCGCCTGAACCACGTGACAAAACACCAGGTTTGGGTCCAGAACTGCATTCCCTATCAGGAAGACGTTTAGGAAAATACCGCTAGGACCTTGAAACTTGAATGACTAGCACTTTTGGCACACTCCCATTGACAAAGCCCGTTTTCCCGCCTAAACTTGCCGGAACACATGGAAAGGCTCAATCAAGTCTCTCTGTGCTGCCTGTGGCTGGTTCCCGGCTACAAGGCAGAGGCGACGAGTTGCCACACAGCCCGATAGGCCCGCTTCCCCCCGGCCCTCCGCTTGGTGCACTACACATCGCTAGGACTCAGTGGCAGGCCCACCGCAGTCCCATTTCTGGGCCCTTCCTTTACCGCCCGCCCCGCCCCCAGCCCAGGGCCCCACTCAGGATTCCCGGGGTTGTGCTCTTGGCGCTGTTTCAGGGGCCTCCAGTGCCCACACATCTGAAGAAACGCACTGAGGCTCTCCGTCTCTATCTGAGCCCTCCCCTCCACGTCCACCATCCAGTCCCCCTTGGGCCCGCTCCCACCATCGCGGTAAGGAACATGGCGGCCTCTACCCATGGCAGGAGAGACACGGCCTCGAGGACCTTCCTCCTCGGAGCCACAGAAAGCAGCCCCATCTCCACTGAAGCCCGCTGCCTATCCCCTCGCTCTCACTCCCACTTCAAATGATCTGTCTGTGCACCTACCCGTTGAGTCTCCAGTAGCGGGAAAGACTCCACAAGGAAGAAACACCACCGCCTCCACCCCAGTTCTGGTCGCAGAAAGCGGACAGCAATGCGCATGTGCAGCAACTGCCGCCTGCTGCACGTGCATGCGCAGCAACTGACAGAAAGTTCAATGTGGGTGTGCAGTAATGAGCATGCGCACTGACTTGGTGCACATGGTGCTGGTTGAGGTTTCCCGCCTGGGCCACAGAGCTTTGAAACCACTGGGCTTAGCATAGATGAAAAAACGGGTTTGATGCCTGTTTTTTCCTCCACTCCCCCCCCCCCCCCCCCCCCCACAATCTTTCTCCTACTTCCAAAAAATTTGTGGACAAACTTGCCCAGGTTACCCTTAGAGGAAAATGTGTCTGAAAAATATAGGCATGACAGAAATAGATATTAAGGATTTTAATACCCCTTTTCACACATGTATTGATTAAACACTTCCTTCCTCTGCTTCTGGCATTTGTGTCATGCATACAAGGAATTTGGTCACTTCCATAGATTAAATAGGTTCATCTATGTTTTCTTCACTTATTTTGCTTGCCTTAGAACACATTTAAATCCCTGTACTGGTAACTGACTTCTCAGAATATGCCTGTGGTCATTCAGTCAGTGTATGGTTCAGAAATACCCTTAGATAATGGTCCTTGGATCTAGGCTCAGTCCAGTGTCACATGGTGTACAGCAATGGTGACTATTCTTATCATACACTGTACTTCCCAAACACCATCCTAACAACTTGGTAAGTAAAAATGACTTATTGCTTAATTGTCAGGGAGAACACTAACTGGACAGAGCCTTAGGACAGTCTGGAATGTGGCAGGGCAGGAGATATATTTATTCAGGTTTTGAAACATGGTGTAAAGCAGGTCTTTTAGTGTGTGGGGAGGGTGTGATCAAGATTAGGTAAGAATTGTGATATAATGGTTTAGGGTTTGTGGGCATTGTAAGGCAAAGTTTTTAAGACAAATTGTTCAAAGGCTATTGTGGTTGAAAAATGTCATTTGGCACTTTTTAATGAAGAGTTGATATACTGTTTAGGTAGTTGCTGTAATGAAAAATAAAGCTATTTGCAACTTTTGTCTCTTTAGGGAAGGCATTCCTTGTTTTGTAAAATTATGTTGATGAAGCCAATGGAATATAAACTCTTGCAAACCTAGACAGCAACTGTGCGTTTCCATTCCATTACTTTTACATAACATCATTTTTGTGTGGGAAGTAGTATATGTAAGGGTAAGACAGGAAGAGGATCCAAATCAGAAAGTAGCTTTTTGTAAATAAGTTAAGATATACTTTTGCACTACTATGTATCCCATCCATTGGGCTTCTTTTAAGGAAATACTTTGAGTGGGATTCCTGAGTTATATGTCTCTCTCTCTCTCTCTCTCTCTCTCTCTCTCTCTCCCTCCCTCCCTCTCCCTTCCTCTCACCCTCTCTCCTTCCCTAGAAAGCATCTTGAATAGGGATTGTCGTTCTTCAAAACAACTTTAAGAGATTGAACGTAATAATACTGGTTCTTTTATTTAGTTTATGTTTTTCGATCTTTCTCAGCAAGGACACTATCGTTATTAAAATTTACTTACTTTTTTCCCTCTTAACCCAAGTTTTTAGGGTAGTGCATTCAAGAAGTGCTCAAAGAATGAGAGATAGTGATTTCTAGATTTAGACTTTCTGTGAGCATCTAACCAGCTAACAGTCAAGTAAATGCCTTCAGATGGCCGGACAGCTGTGGTGATGAGAACCTGCTCTGTGATGATTCCTGAACCTGATCTGTTCTTCTCCACTTCAAAGGGTTGACTTCAATGATGCCAATCTTTAGCTTTCTTCCACCAGTCCTGTGGGAAACAACCTCTGGCCAACTTGATGTAAGGCTGTAATTGGACTCGGATGGAAGCAAGTTGTGAACTATCTCTGGTGATGCACAGAAAGGAGCAAAAGTATAAAACACACTGTAGAGACCATGAGAATTGCCTGATACCTGACTCCAGAAACTCTCTCTGAGCTGCTAAGCAAGGAGTTAGAAATGGGACTGCCCGTAGCTCCTCTACCTGTGAGAGACCAGGAATTTGACACATTGACCAGAGCTTCCTTTCTTTCAAGCAGGAGAAACTCTGAAGAAATTTAAATTTCCATGGGACCAAGGGCAAGTTAGAGCTGGGGTAAATTCTACAGATTCGGGGCAGCTTTCACTTTCCAGGGGACTATAAAAAGTTGGCATCTAAGCTCAGAATGCTTGATGGTTGAGGTCAAATTTTTTATTTCTTACCATGTGAAATGCAGCTCTCACATTTGCCCCATTGGAGCACAGTAGGAGATGGGGTCTTTTGCTATAGCCCAGCAATGTATGACCTTCAGCTATGCTCCATCCCAGGCATAGTTTCCACAGGATGCAAAGAGAACAAAAGGCCACCGGTCCCTGCTGACGCTTTTGCCTGTGAGTTCCTGGCTGGATGAAGTGACAGCTATCATGTGAAAATAGACACTTTTATATGAATTTTAATGTGAAACTTTGTAAATAGAGCTTACCTTTCATCAGTTTTAGGGACCTGGCCTATAGGCAGATAAGTGTGGAGGCAGTCAAAGTCACCTGGCTCCATTGGAAGGCTGTTTTTCAGACAGCCAGTAGTGTATGCTGGCCAGCAATCAAGGTATCCCAGTTTCTTTTGATGCTGTTTGCAGGAGAGTAGGTCTGCAGGGCCTGCCAGATGATTTCTCCCATGGAATGCTCTTTGGCTTTATTTATCCATATAACCTTGCTTTTTCTCTGCCTGTGTGCTGAGTGTTACTCCTCCAGCCGACTGCCAGAGACTCTCCCTGCTCTGTAAGTCTCAGTAAACCTATGTCTCTCACTCAGCCACCTAGTGTGTTCTTTCGGCTTTCAGCTTCTCAGGCACAAATCTTGGAACAATTCTGACTTAGTCTGAACAACTGGTGAACTCGCCAGGAGCTCTGAAACACCTGTGTCTGTGTTGACACGGAGAAAGAGAAGAAAAATTCAGCACGAAAATCCTGGGATGGCCCAACACCTCTGTATGTTTGGGTGTGGCATCCATAGTTGATAGGTGGGGGCTGCCACATAAGTATGGGGATACCCTGAAAATGCAGGCCAGGCTGGGGAATTATTGAAAACCATAGCCAAGGATCTGGGCTTAGAAAAATAGAAAGCTGACTGCACAGTGGTGGCAGTTGTGGCCCAGGTCTACCAGGTGCTCACCGACCCCAACTGGTATCCCAAGGCCTGGTATTTTAGACATCTCTTTGGATAATGAAGAGGACATATGGAAGGATGTAATAGAAAGGGATGTAACAGATGTGCAAGTTCATTGTATCCTGCAGCAAAAATGTAACACAGAACAGGACAGGCTGCTGTGAGCTGATTCTTCTAATTTGCAGGTACCTGTGAAAAAGCTACAAGGTGTGGTAAAACAGTACAGTGAATGTTTAAATTTAAAAAAATTAATACAGTAAAAGACACATTGCCAGTAATCCCCCTGAAAATACTTCCCCTCACTTTGAACATACTTATCCCATCGTTCTTGCCACTTTCTGAAGCAGTTCTGGAAGTCCTCTTTCATGAGTGTCTTTAGTTGTGCTGTCATGACTTCCTCAATGTTCTGAATCATGTTGACTTTGGGGAAGAGCCAGAAGTCACATGGTACCAGATTCAGTGAATAAGGTGGATGAGGACACACCATAATAATTTTGTTTGACAGAAATTGCCCTATACCAGAAGCGATGTGTGACACAGATTGTTGTCATGATGGAGGATTATTTATGGCACACTTTAAAACACAACTTCTTTCAACTGTAGCTCACATCTGACTGACTGCACAGAATAAGTTGAAACTTGTCACATACTGTTACTAAGGTTCAATGCGCTGCTTCCCATATTGAAGATCCCTGCCTTTCTGTTGGATGGCACTCAGCAGCAGCATTCACCGTATGTTTTGATCACAATCGAAAGGCTGCGTGTCACATAGCTTCGGGTACAGCAATTTCTGTCAAAAAAAATATTACGGTGTCCTCATCCACCTTATTCCCCAGATCTGGCAACGTGCAACTTCTGGCTCTTCTCCAAAGGCACAATGACCATGAAAGGTAAACATTTTGAATCGATTCAGGACATCAAGGCAGCCAGAAGAGCGCAACTAAAGACTCACGAAAGAGGACATTCTGAACCACTTCAGAAAGTGGCAAGAACGATTGGATAGGTGTGTTCAAAGTGAGGGGGCATATTTTGAGGGGGATTAATGACAATGTGTCTTTTACTGTAATACATTTTTTATTTTTTTAATTAATTAATTAATTAATTTTTTATTGTTAGTTTCAGGTATACAGAACATTGCAATAGCTATCCTTTTCACCCTTCGCACAGAAACAACCCTCCACCCTCATCTCTTGCCCTCTCACCCCCGATATCATGCTTATCTATTACAATTCCATTGATTCCATTCCCACTCTCTACTCCACATCCCGTGACTATACGTATATATATAATTATAGTTGACATACATTATTATTCAACATCAGCTTCAGATATACAGTGCGGTGGTTCAGGCCTCTACACCGACTATGAAGTGGTCTCCCTAACAAGACATGAGNACATGAGTCCATCTGGCCCCCTAAAAAATATTTACAACATTATTGATTATATTCCCCAGACTGTCTTCTCTATCCCTGAGGCATATTGTAGTTACCAATTTGTATTGTCTCATCCCTTCCCCTTCTCCTTCATCCCCACCCACTCCCAACTAGCAACCCTCAGTTTTTCCTCTGTGTCTCTGAGAATATTTCTGTTTATATTTCTCATTTCTTCAGGCGCACAGCTCGCGGCCCTACACTCCCAGGAAAACTCCGTTTCAGCCTGTCCCAATCAGCCACTGAAAGATCAGGCCGAGCAGCCCGACAGCCAATTGCCACCCAGACAACTCTGAACACGCAGTGCGGAAATCAGGGACCTAAGGCAAGTCTCGCACTTCTGGGTCTCAATAAGTTGTCTGTTGTAGTTGGAGCGTGCTTGCCTGGCGTTTCCCTGGCTACGCAGCACAAACAGTATGGAGGGTGGGGATCCAAGGCCACATGCGCAAGCACGCACGCACACATGCACGCAGGTACACACGCACTCCTGCGCCAATTCCAGCAGACCAATGCAGTCCCAGACCTGAACCTCTGTGGGAGGGCCCAGCTCTGAAAAAATGGCGGCCTCCTGTGCACTACTCGTGTGCAAGCTCCACACCAGGAGAACAATGGTTCCCCAAACCTCCAGCTCCCGCGCCAAAGGCATTCAGTTCAGTCCTTCCCACAGGCTCCTGGGCCCCGCTCACAAACCTACTCCCTCCACCAGGAACCAGGTGAGTGCTCACCAGCGAGCGAGTCGGTTTACCAGCTCCACTGTTTCTCCAGCCACCCCCAGCCTCACCAAGCCGAGCAAACAGAGTCCTTACTATTTTCTCCTTCCAGCTATCGTAGAACTCCTCTTCCCAGCAACGTAACTCAGGGGTGGTCAGCGCGGTGTGGGGCCAGAGGGTCTTGCCCCCAACAGGAGAAGCCTCCCCACCGCTGAGGTGTCCCTCATGGGGTTCGCCCTCTCTCATCTCTGCCCCTCCTACCAGACTTGACGTGGCCTCCTCTTTAAGTCCTTCATTTAGAGCTTCTGCTCATCTAGGGTCCAGGGAACTTCCGAGGTTGAATATCTTATAAATAATTTGTAATTTTGTTGTGATCCTGGGAGGTAGTCGACACAGCGTCTGTCTATTCTGCCATCGTACCTTCTCTCTGAACATTTTTTCATATGCCTGTTGGCCATCTGTATGTCCTCTTTAGAGAAATGTCTCTTCATGTACTCTGCCCATGTTTTAATTGGGTTGTTTGTTTTTTTTGGTGTTGAGTTGCATGAGCATTTTATATATTTTGGATATTAACCCCTTATCAAATATCTCATTGACAAATATCTTCTCCCATTCAGTAGGCTTCCTTTTTTTGCTTTATTGATGGTTTCTTTTGTTGTGAAAAAACTTTTAAGTTTGATATAGTCCCATATGTTCATTTTACCTTTTACTTCCCTAGCCCATGGAAATGTATCAGTAAAAGTATTGCTCAGGGTAATATCTGCAACTTTAGACCTTGTCTTTTCTTCTAGGAGTTTTATGGTCTCAGGTCTTATATTTAAGTCTTTAATCCATTTTGAATTTTTTCTTGTATATGTCGTAAGGAGGTGGTCCAAAATCATTTTTTTGCATGTGTCAGTCCAATATTCCCAGCACCATTTATTAAATAGAATATCTTTACCCCAGTGTAAATTCTTGCTTCCCTTTTCATAGATTAAATGACCGTATATGGATGGGTTTATTTCTGGGCTCTCTATTCTTTTCCATTGATCAATGTGTCTGTTTTTATGCCAGTACCATACTGTTTTGATTACTGTAGCCTTGTAGTACATTCGAATGTCTGGAAGAATGATCCCCCTGACTTTGTTCTTCTTTCTCAGGATTGCCGTGGATTTTCGGGGTCTTCTTTAGTGCCATACAAATTTTAGGATTATATTTTCTATTTCTGTGAAAAATGCCCTAGGTAGTTTGATAGGAATTGCATTGAATCTATATATTGCTTTAGGGAATATGGACATTTGAACTATATTAATTCTTCCTATCCATGAGCATGGGAGGTTTTTCCATTTGTTTGTATCTTCTTTTATTTCTTTCTTCAGTGTCTTATAGTTTTCAGAGTACAAGTCTTTTACTTCTTTGGTTAAATTTATTCCTAAGTATTTTATAGTGCTTGAAGCGATTGTAAACGGAGTTGTTTTCTTAATTTCTCCTTCCAATAGTTTATTATTGGCATATACAAATGCAACTGATTTCTGAGTACTGATTTTCTATCCTGCTACCTTACTGAATTTGTCTATTAGTTGCAATAGCTTTTTGATGGAGTCTTTGGGGTCCTCGATATGTAGTATCATGTCATCTGCATATAATGACAATTTTACTTCCTCCTTGCCGATGTGGATGCCTTTTATTTATTTTTCTTGTCAGATTGCTGTGGCTAGAACTTCCAGGACTATGATGAATAAAAGTGGAGAAAGTGGACAGCCTTGTCTTGTTCCTGATCTAAACGGGAATGGTTTTAGCTCTTCCCCATTGAGTATGATGTTAGCTGTGGGTTTATCATATATGGCCTTTATTATGTTGAGGTATGATCCCCCTATTCCCACTTTGCTAAAAGTTTTTATCATAAATTCCTGCTGTATTTTGTCAAATGCTTTTACTGCATCTATTTATATGACCATATGATTTTTATTTTTATTTTTATTGATGTTGTGTATCACATTAATTGATTTGCGGATGTTGAACCAACCTTGCATATTAGGGATGAAACCCACCTGGTCATAATGTATGATCTTCTTAATATATTGCTGAATTCTGTTTGCTAAGATTTTGTTAAGGATTTTCGCATCTATGTTCATGAGATATCAGCCTGTAGTTTTCCTCTTTTGTACTGTCTTTGTCTGTTTTTGGAATCAAGGTGATGTGGCTTCATAGAAAGAGTTTGGGAGCCTTCCCTCCTTCTGAGTTTTTTGGAATAGTTTGAGAAGAATAGGTGATAATTCTTTTTTGAACGTTTGGTAAAATTCACTTGTGAAGCTATCTGGTCCCGGGCTTTTATTTGTTGGGAGCTTATTGATTACTGATTCATTTTCCTTAGTGGTAATCAGTTTATTCGGATTTTCTGTTTCTTCTTGAGTTAGCTTTGGAAGGTAGTATGCTTCTAGATATTATCCATTTCTCCCAGATTGTCAAATTTTTTGGCATATAATTGCTCATAGCAAGTTCCTAAGATTTTTTGTATTTCTATGGAGTCTGTTGCTACTTCGTCTCTTTCATTTCTGATTTTACTAATTTGAGCCCTCTCTCTCTTTTTCTTTTGATGAGTCTAGCTAGAGGCTTGTCAATTTTGTTTATCTTCTCAAAAAACCAGCTCTTGGTTTCGTTGATCTTTTGTATTGTTTTTCTGGTCTCTATTTCGCTTAGTTCCACTCTGGTCTTTATTATCTCCTTCCTTGTGCTCCCTGTGGCCTTAGTTACTGTTCTTTTTCCAGCTCCCTGAGGTATAAGGATAACCTGTTGATTTGAAATTTTTCTTGCTTCTTTAGGTAGGCCTGCACTGCTATGAACTTCCCTTTCAGGACTGCTTTCGCTGTGTCCCAGAGCTTTTGGGTTGTGATGTTTTCATTTTCGTTTGTCTCAAGGTATCTTCAGATTTCCTCCTTGATCTCATTTTTGACCCACTCGCTATTTACTAGCATGTTATTTAGCCTCCATGCATTTGTGAGTTTTCTGGATTTCTTCTTGTAACTGATTTCTAGTTTCATAGCATTGTGTTTAGAGAAGATGCTTGATATTATTTCAATCTTCTTACATTTATTGAGACTTGTTTTGTGGCCTAACATGTGGTCTATCTTGGAAAATGATCCATGTCATTTGAGAAGAATGTATATTCCGTAGCTTTGGGGTGAAATGCTCTGAAAATATCGATTAAATCCAGCTGGTCTAAAGTGTCATTTAACGCCACTGTTTCCATGTTGATTTTCTGTCTGAAGGATCTGTCCATTGGTGACAGCGGGGTGTTGAAGTCCCCTATTATAATAGTGTTACTGTTGACCTCTGTCTTTACATCTGTCAAAATCTGTTTTGTATATTTAGGGGCTCCTATGTTAGGTGCATAGATGTTTACCAGAGTTATGTCCTCTTGGTAGATTGATCCCTTTAATATTACGAAGTGCCCTTCTTTGTCCTTCATTATGTTCTTCACTTTAAAGTCCATTTTATCTGATATAAGTATCACTACTCCAGCTTTTTTCTCAGTTCCATTTGCATGAAATATTTTACTCCATCCCTTTACTTTCAGCCTGTATGTGTCTTTTGATCCGAGGTGAGTTTCTTGTATACAGCTTATGCAAGGGTCTTGCTTTCTTATCCACTCAGCCACCCTATGTCTTTTGATTGGAGCATTCAGTCCATTTACATTTAATGTGATTATTGATAGGTGTGCAGTTATTGCCATTTTGTTATTTGTGTTCCTGGTCTTCGTCAGTTAGGTTGTTTTTCTCTTTTCTCTGCTTAAAGCAGCCCTTTTAACATTTCCTGCAATGCTGGCTTGGTGGTAATGAATTCCTTGCGCTTATTCTTTTCTGGGAAGCTCTTTATCTCTCCTTCAATTTTAAATGATAACCTTGCTGGATAAAGCAATCTAGGTGTAGGCCTGTGTTTTTTGATACTTTGAAGACCTCCTGCCACTCCCTTCTGGCCTGCAGAGTTTATGTAGAAAAGTTGGCTGATAATCTTATGGGGGTGCCCTTATATGTAACTTGTTGCCTTTCCCTTGCTGCTTTCAGGATTCTGTCTTTTTCTTTAACCCTTGCCATTTTCACTATAATGTGTCTTGGTGTGGGCCTGTTTGGGATCATCTTGTTTGGAACGGTCTGCACGTCCTGTGCTTGTATGTCAATTTCCTTTGCCAGTTTAGGGAAGTTTTCAGACATTATTACTTCAAATATGTTCTCGATCTCTTGCTCCTTCTCTTTTCCTTCTGGTATTGCTATGATGCACATGTTTTTGTGTTTGATGTTGTCTCCTAGCTCTCTTAGACTATTTTCAATGTTTTTTATTGTTTTTCTTTTTGTTGTTCTGCTTGGATGATCTCTGCTATCTTGTCTTCTAAGTTACTGTTTCGATCATCTGCTTCATCCAATGTACTAGTAATTCCATCGAGTTTGTTATTTAATTCAGTAATTGAATTCTTTATTTCTATCTGGTGGTTTTTCATGATTTCTCTAGCCTTCTTTTGATTCTCGTTAATTTCTTTGAGCATTCTAATAATCAGTGTTCTGAACTCTGTCTCCGATAGGTTGTTTTCCTCTATTTCCTCTAATTCCACAGATTCAGGAGGTTTTTTCTGTTCTTTTATTTGGGATGTGTTTCTTTGTTTCCCCATTCTGGCTTACTCTTCTTGTTTACTTCAATGAAATAGGTAGATCCCCTAGGTCTCTCAGTCTTTACAGGGTAGACTTAAGTGGTATATGTTCTTTGTATTTAAATTACTCAGACTTCCTTTTCTCCCGTGTTTGTGTACCAGAGGTGTTCTTTGTGTTATGTGTCTTCTCCCGTTGAGGTCTAGTTTTTATTGCCTTCGGCTAGTCAGTAGATGAGCTTGACTCCCAAGCTGACTCGACGTGAGGATTAGCTGTGTCCAAAGTTTATAAGCTGTGTGTGAGGGTTGACCCCTCTGATGAGGCTTGGCCCCTAGGGGCTCTTGTGTCTGTAACAATTTCCCTTTGTGTGTGAATCTTGTAGGTCAGACCCTGTAATGCTCTGGTTTTATCTAAAGTTGGTCTCTGGGTGTGATAATTCTTGAGCTGCTTTGGCTGTGCCCCGCTGCAGAGCGTGTTTTAGGGCAAAATAGATCAACAAGCACAACCACAACAGCCACCAAAGGTAACCAGATACTCTCTGATGTAAAAAACCACCATCACCCTACACTCAACATGTACAGAAATATCAATCATACACAACGGGAAAACAAACCAACAGAAACAAAACAATGACAATGAGAAAACAAAAACAAAAACAGGGCCGGCTGAGTGGTGCAATGGTTAAGAACTGGCTTGGGATGCCAGAAGGCCCCGGTTCGGATCCCACATAGGAGGGCCAGTGACACTGCCCTCCAAAGCTAAGATGCTGAACAACAGCTCAACCTGGAGCTGGGCTGCCATGAGTTGCCTGTGATGGCGTAGACTGCAGCCCTTGCTGCAGTGGGTTGCCATGGGCTACCGTGTGTAGCCAACAGCCAGCGTGAGCGGCCAGTAGCCGCAGTGAGCAGCCATCCAGAAGCCGGCTACTGATCTGCCTTGCCTGGGAAGAACACAATGATGGTGCCAACTTGGGTCAGTGAAGCAACGTCCTCCACAACTAGACTGAAGAACAAAAGGAGAGCAACTTGTCTGTTCCCCTTCCCCCAATTCCCCAGGGCTGTTCCCATCCCTCCAATTCCCCAATAAAAATCTTTAAAACCAAACCAAAACAAAACAAAAAAACCAAGGAACAAATAGCAGAACAAAATAAAATAAAATAAAGTAAAAAATAGAATGAACACTAGAATCAAAATAGCAACACCCTTAAAACAACAACAGTAAAAAAGAAAAAAAACTTGCCAAAGAAATGGAAAAGAGGAGGCAAATCAAGCTGTGACAAGGAAGCAGGAAAGAAGGGGGAGAGAGAGAGGTTGGAAGAGAACGAAAGAATGAGAGAAAAATGAAGAGAGAAAATATATAAATGTGTATATATATGCATATATATGTATGTCTACACCCCCATATATATGGACATGTATATCCACATATATGCACCTTTATATATGCCTATATAAAAAACTGAAAATACTAATGAAATAGAAAAATGCGAAAACAACCAACACAAGTAATTAATGAAAAACAAACACCAAAATATCCAAGAGTACCCAATTAACAATAACAATATAACACACCAAAAGAGAAACCAAGGCCAAAAACAGTGAAAAAAACAAACAAAAAAAAAGGGGGAGAGAACAAGAAGTAACTAGTGCCAATCTTGGCTGAAGTCTGCCTAGCTCTCCCCAGGTTTTCCTCTGCTATATATACACACCTCTGTGTCTCCAGCTGCCTGGCACCTAGAGTGAGTCTGGTAATGCGGGTCTATTTTAGATGAGTGGAGTTATGAGGTGTGATTGGTAGTTTTTTTATAAAGTCAGTGTTATTTCTGTCCCTGCCTATCCAGAAGCACTCTGATTTCTGCGCAGCCAGAAGACGGATGTGCGTCTTCCGGTGCTCTTTTCACTGGGGGCTGTAAGAGGTTGGGGGTGTGGATTTCAGAGCTGCTGGTAGACCTTCCTGTGTCTCAGCAGCCAAAGTTTTTCTGCTTCCCAAGCAGCCCAGAAGTGGGGGCGAACCGGCTAGCCCACTCCTGCACCCTCTTCTCATGTAAATTTGTCAACCCCTAGGGAGTCGAAGCACCTTTGTTCTTACTTACTCCTCTCTTCAGGGGTCAGCCTCAGGCTCTGGCAGGGAGGGGGCCAAAGTTTCTGAGGGAGGGTGGGGGTGTGTGCTTATCTATGCAGTTTATTTATTTTTCCTGTCTGAGAGAAAAGGGGGGAAAAGAGAAAAAAAAGGAAAGAGAAAAGAGGCCCCCTTCGAGGCTCCCACAGAGCCCCTTCTGCTCCCCAGGAGCATCCCCTGGCAAGGCAGCTCCTGTCTCCACAGCTGTGGGGTGCGGGCTGCGTCTCCATGCTTCTAGCTTCCCTCTTCTCCTGCTCACCGGTTTGAGATTCTGCCTCAGAAACTGGGCGCCCTGGGGCTCCTGTCCCACTCCTGGCGGGACGGTCAGCCCAGAGGCTGAGCTTGCCCTGGTGCTGCAAACCACTTCACCTTGTCCTGGATTCCCACAGCTCCGCAGCCCTGGGCACCGACGGACTGTGCCTCCTCACGCCCTCCTCTCTCTGGTCCACTTCATGCGCGGCCTGAGAATTCTGCCTTAGTGCGGGCTGGAGGGGTAGGGAGCAAGCAGCAGGAACTTTCTGATCTGCTCTCTGAGACCTTGAGTCTCAGCAGCCGGGGGTGTGGGCTGTGCCTCCACGCACCTCGCCTCCCTCTTCCCCCACTTGTCTGGTCTGCCCACCTTTAAGTACTCAGCGTGGGAGTCCCTTTGCTGCTCAGCGTGCTTCGTAGAGGTTTGTTTGCTGTGCTCCAGCTGTTTAAATTACTGTGCTTGCCAGGGGAGAACTCAGGGAGCCCTCCTCACTGCCGCCATTTTTTTTCTCCTGTAATACATTTTAAAAATTTAAACATTCACCATATTTTTTATCACAGTTCATATTTACCTCTATGAAAAAGTATACTGCTGCCAAATTGGTCAACCTCGACAATTGCTTTAGGCAGAAATGTAGAAAAAGTCTGTCTAAATGGCTGCTCTGGCAATGGGATAATGGCGGGAAAAAAGTCATTCTGAATGGGACTTAGATATATAGGCTTGCATCGATAACAAACCACTCTTAGCTGAGGCAGTGGCTTTATGCAGCTATTAATGAGGAAGAATCAATTTCAACCCTCATAGTTAATTGCTGCATATAACGCAGCCTGGACCAGATAGGGGACATACTCATGCAACCCATTAGATGGCAGATGATAAGAGAATTACAGGAGATTCTTTGACGTCTGGGAATGAGACATGCTGTCTATTCTCAGAACTTTGTGGGGCCAGATAATGAAATTTTCATAGCAGGCATCAAAGATGTCATTTTACAGTTGGCCCCTAACCAACATTATGGTACTTTAGTTTCCATCGAGTCCCTCATAGGGAAAGCAATCTCCTGTGCTGCATGAACAGCGGTGGACATAAGGAAAACTAAGAGTTCACCACCAAGGGGTGAGGGAGACCCAACAGAATGACAAATTGGAGCATGTTCATGTCACCCATAACCAGATTACACTTGGAGGATGACTGTAGGTTACCAGAAATTAAATAAAATAACTCCACCCCATATGCAGCTGTACCTAATATTGCTTCCCTCCTAGATGACATTAGATGAGATCTTGGAACATACCTTTTCCTCATAGTTCTAGCTAATTTTGTTTGTTTGTTTGTTTGTTTGTACAATGATTGATCCATCTAGTCAAGACTAATTTGCCTTCACATGGGAAGGGCAACAGTGGACACTTACTGTCTTCCCCCAAGGTTACCTGCACAACCCCACTCTCTTCCATGGACAGCCTTGTGGCAAGGGATCTGCTGCTCTGGAAAAGGCCTATCTCAGTACATCTGCTTCACTACATAGATGATATAATGTTAACCTGTGAGTCTCTCTCAGATCTAGAGCAAGCAGCTAGAATGCTGATTCCCCACCTGGGACAAAAATATGGGTGGTGAACCTTACCGAAGTACAAGGGCTTGGGTTCTCTCTCAAATTCTTGGGTGATATGTGGGTAGGTAAGACATATGTCATGCCAGAAACAGTTATTGACAAAATACAAACTTTTCCCCTCCACACATCTGTTCTCCAGTTACAGTCTTTGTTGGGCTTCCTGGGCTATTGGTGACTTTTCATCCCCTACTTGGCCCAACTCCTTAGGCCATTATGTAGACTGGTTAAGAAGGGGGTGCATTGGGGTTGGGAAACCCAACACACTGAGGCAGTCATCGTAGCAAAACAGGCAGTCAAACAGGTATAGGCGTTAGACATAATTCAACCTGACATGCCCTGTGAACTAGATGTGGCTAGTGCCATGGAGGGTTTTGGCTGGGGCCTGTAGCAATGGCAAAATGGATGGTGTGTGCCTTTTGGCTTCTGGTTACAATTATGGAAAACAGCCAAACAGTGGTATAGTACCATTGAAAAACAGCTCTGTGCAGTATACCATGCCCTTAATCATGTGAACTGCTCACCAACACAGTCCCTATCACTATAAAATCTTCCTTCCAGATTGCTGGATAGATTCATGATATGCTGCAGTAACCACATTCAGGTACTAAACAGACATTGACTGATTAAATGGCTTGCTTATTTACAGCAGTGCAACACATTTACAACCCCCTCAGTGAGGAAATACATGCTGTCCTGGGCCCCATGACCTATCTCACTATGAGCCTCTCTGTTGACACTCCTAATATAGACATGCAATCATCTCCCATGAAGGAAGGATGGGGAATAAACCAACCAGATGCCTGGTATACAGATGGCTCTGCAGTAGGGCATCAGCCCCAATGAACTGCCAATGCTGTGCAGCCCCTCACCAATACCTTATGGTGGGTTACTGGAATGGGACAAAGAGCCAATGGACAGAACTATGGGCTGGTGATTGTCACACTGCAACCAATGTCACCCTGTGTACTACCCACCTGGGCTACAAATGACTAGGTGGTCACAAAGCAACCACTGTGAGACGAATTATGGCAAGACATATGAAAAGCAATACAGCTGAAAACTGTCACAGTGTACCATGTTCAACCACATACAGGGTCAAATACCCCTCTTAAAAATCATGAGGCAGACATCATCACCCAGCTGTACCATGCCCTCAGGACCATCAATGACTCCCCTCAAAGAAAAGGCCAAGTGCATATGCTCTCCTGACAGCCAGGTCATACCAGGCCCTCCAAATACAAGTGACTGGGCCACACAGTCTTATGCCCCAGCTGGGCACCGAAAACAGCCTCCTCTTGCTGCTGCCACAAGACCTACCCATGGAGAAACATACAGTCTCTTGGCCACAGCACTAGCAAACCAGGCCTCAGTTGTTGGGGATATTAGCCCCATAAGGTATTGATATAAAACAGAGACTAGTAATATCTCCATCCTTTGTCTTTAAAACCCATCTCCATGTCACTATTCAAAACCCAGACCCATGATCAAACAGGGCTCACTATGCATGATCCATTTTCTAGTTAGTTAGCTTCTATCACTCCCTCCTGATGTTGCACATCTTTGGGTATTCTTGTTTTCCTCCTGGGCATGTTACTGTTTTTCCTTTGCCTATACTGTTTCTGTGGTGTCTGGTTACAATGTACGTTTTTAACACACAAGAATCCGGGAGCTATGATGACCAGAGGGTGGATGTAGGGACCTGGTTCGTGGGAAGATAAGCTAGCAGACAGTCAAGGTCTTCCAGTTTCTTGGGATGCTGTGTGTATGACAGCAGGCCTGCAGAGCCTGCCAGATGGTGTCTACCATGGAGTGTTTTCTGTTTTCTGTATCTACATAACCTTGCTTCTCCTCTGCCTGGGTGCTTATTGCTACCCCTCAGGCTGGCTACCACCAGAGACTCTCACTGGTCTGTACTCTCAATAAGCCTATGTCCTTCACTAAGCCACTTGGTGTGTTCTTCGGGCTTGTGGCTTCTCAGGCACAAATCTTCGAACAACTCAGACTCAGTCTGAATATCAGTAATTATGTATTTTGTGGTAGAAAGCTAAAGTTTGGCATCACATTGAAGTCTGCCCTTTGAAATGGAGAACAGGCCAGGTTCAGGAGTCATCACAGACCAGATTCTCATCACTACAGCTGTCCAGCCATGCGAAGGTGAAGGTTGGAGGGGCAGCTTTCTTCCAGAGACAAGTCATTTTTCTTTTGTTGAGCCCTTCCCCATCCACAATGCAGACTCAGGAGGCAGCCATATCTAAGTCTCCATTAACCAGGATAACACTGTTAACCCCGCCCCACCCAACTTGTGGGTTGACCCAAGCCACTTCCAGTGCCTTTTCCACACAAATGGACTGTCTTGGCTCATTTTGTGGACTTTCCTAAAAGCTCTCAAAGGTTTACAAAATGCAAACAAGCAGCATCTGGCCTGAGCGTGCCCCATACTTCATGCTGAGCAGCCTTGGTTTACAACTTGGCTTCTCCCAGGTACCTCCAAGCCCAGTGTAGGTGGCTGTAATCTTCAGATTGCCTTGTGGCTCATGCCAGGTGATTTTAAATAGATAAAACAAAATGCAATAGAGTACTGCCATTCTCCAGAGCATTTTCTGAATCTTTTTGATATCTTGCTTCTGTGCATGTCCTCCATTTGGTTCAATTAAATTCTAAACATTCTTAGAAAATGTTCTATAGGTATGGATATTCTTACATTGACATAATATAGAAGAAAGGATTCAAAGGCTTAGGAGGATTGGAATGTTAGAGTGGATTTGCCATTTAACAGCTATGCATCTAAACTGGGAGGGTCCAGAAGACATACCTTTCACCAATACTTTGAGAAATAAACAAGTGAGGAGAACCCCATCATCCTCGAAGGCCTCAGTGATTGCTCTTCACTGTGGTCTAGAACTTACAGTGGGATCAGAGCCACTCAGTCGGAAAAGCTAAATGAACTTGGATCTCAAAGTGGTAGTATTCAGATGCTGAGGTAGGAAGGGCAGCACTGAATTGCCAAAAGCGAGGTGGGTGCATTTACTCTAATGCACAGCAGAGTCAAGGACTCAATCAGAAGAATCTGTTTCCCACAGACCTATCCTGTAGGCTAGTTAACTGTGGTCCTACAAGTGAAATATATAGGAAGCCAACTAAGTTTTTTTTTGTCTGTATAAACAAAAATGTTCTAGATCAATTGAACAAGTCTAATTCAAGTCGTGGAAACAGAGATTCATGGGCTCCCCAATTAATTCCCAGACGAGCTAATTTACAAACCCTGAACCACTTAAATGAAAATGAGGCCTGGCTCCTTTGAGGAAGGGCCCTGGGACACTAGTGAAAATTTATACTGTAAATCCTTCTTCCAGCTTTCCCCAAAGACACCTTTAACCAGGGGAACTACACATTCACAGAAAGGAAATAATGAGACCTTTGGGGGGACCACCAGACATTGGCTCTGAATGGACACTAATTCTAGGAGTCCCAAAATATCACTGTGGCCCTCCACTCAGAATAGTGGTTTACAGAAGTCAGGGGATCAATGGAGTTGTAGGTCATGTCCATCTGACAGTGGGCCTGGTGCGTCCCTGGACCCATCTTGTGTTTATTTCCCCAGTCCAGAAGGCACAGCTGGAATCCATGTACTCAGCTGCTAAATGCCTAACTGGAATACATATACTCACATTGTTTCTCTGACTTGCGGCATGAGAGCTATGATGGTGGGAAGGTCCAATGGAAGGCATTAGAACTGCCTCTACCAAGGAATATAGTAAATCAAATGTAGTACTGTGTCCTTGGGGGGATCGCAGAGATTAGTGCCACCATCGAGGACTTGAAAGATTCAGGGGTGGTGATTCTCACCATATCCCTGGTCAGCTCTTGTAGATGGCCTGTACAGAAGACGGTTGGATCTTGGAGAATGACAGTGACTTACAGTCAGCTTAAGCAGACAGTGACTCCAACTGCAGCTGCTGTACCAGACGTGGTTTCACTGTGAGCAAATTAATACATCCCCTGGAATCTGGTATGCTGCTATGGATCTGGCAAATGCCTTTTTCTCCATCCCTGTCCGTAAGGCCCACCACAAGCAACTGCTTCCAGCTGCCAAGGCCAGCAATACACCTTCACTGTCCTACCTCAGGGACATATCAATCCTCCGGCCCTATGTCATAATTTAATTCACAGGGATCTTGAACACCTTTCCCTTCCACAAGATATGATGCGGGTCCATTACTCTGATGACACGTTGACCGGATCTAGTTAATGAGAGGCAGCAACCACGATAGACCTCTTGGTGAGATACTTGTGTGTCAGAGGATGCGAAATAAATCTGTTAAATATTTAGGGGCCTTCTACCTCAGTGAAACTTCTAGGGGTTCGGTGGCATGGAGCCCGCTGAAATACCCCTTCTAAGGTGAAGAGTAATTATTGCACCTGTCCCATCCTACAAGGAAGAGAGAGGTACAATGCCTAGTGAGCCTGTTTGGATTTCAGAGGCAGCATATTGCCCATGTGGGTGTGTCACTTTGGCCCATTTACCGAGTGACCAAAAAGGCTGCCAGTTTTGAGTGGGGTCCAGCACAAAGGAAGCCTGTGCAACTGGTCCAGGCTGCTGTGTAAGCTGCTTTGCCACTTGGGCCATAAGATCAAGTGGAGTCAATGGTGCTTGAAGTGTCAGTGACAGGTTGGGGTGCCATCTGGAGGCTTTGGCAGGCCCCTGGGATTTTGGAGCAAGGCCCAGCACCAGACACAGAGAATTGCTCTCCTTTTGAGAAACAGCTCTCGGCCCACAACTGGGCCTTAGTAGAAACAGAACACTTGACCATGGGACACCAAGTTACCAAGCAACCTGCCCTTATTCATTGCATCTGGCACCGTGCGACTTCTGGCTCTTCCCCAAAGTCAAAATGACCATGAAAGGTAAATGTTTTGAATCAATTCAGGACATCAAGGCAGCACAACAGCCCAACTAAAGACATTCTCAAAAGAGGACTCCTAGAACTGCTTCAGAAAGTGGTCAGAATAATGGGATAAGTGTGTTTGAAAGAAGGGGGACTATTTTGATGAGGACTAATGGCAATGTGTCTTTTACTGTAATAATTTTTTTATTTAAGCATTCACCATAGTTTTGGATCACACCCCATAGCTTCTCAGCAACATGGTGACTGGTGTTTGAACATTTATATGTACCATGGCGTAGCCAAGTTGACACATAAAATTAACCATCAAGGCCCGTTAAAACGAATTCCACTAACCATGAAAGTCTGTCTTAGAAAAACAGGGTTTTTAATGGACCTTCTTTATGGGGCCCAAGTCAACAACTTATACTCTGTTGAATTTATAAGTGAATCAGTAAGTGGAAGCTGACCTCAAAGCCACCCAGGCTGAGGCAGTGTCGAGATAGTCAGGGCACACACACAGGCAGTGCCAATTCAGAGGGCACACGCAGTACCCTGGAAACAGAGTTTATAATTCCTAGGGCACCCTGAGCAGGACATACTTCAGTCAGCCAGTAAGGCTCCCCAGGGCCCCAACGTGACCTCCCACTGTGGGACTTTCCACTCTAAGACTCCCTATCTAGTTAGAACAATTAATTTGAGCCCTTGGATTCAGAGGCATTGACTGACATCATCAACTATCTCATGGACCAGATATCTGATTTCACAAGTTATTTGAAAACTGCTTCAAGAACCCAAAAGTGTAACTCCATCTGGACACTGCCTCCCTTTTTCTTGTCTCCCTTATTCCAGATCCAACCATCTGAGCAAAACCATCAGTTATAGAAACATGTTTTCCTTTTAACATTCACAGAGTTTACACTCCAATCTGCTCACCAGAGTCAAATATCAAGGAAAGTGGATCCCACTCATACCTTTTTTTTTGTTCAAGTTTCCCTGATGGGGATGATCTCTCTAGCATTTATAAAATTATAAGTGTGTAACATTTGACATCAATTTTGTCATACATCCAGGTGCAATAGCCATAAAACAAATAAGCCATTTTAAAATGCCTTTCTTTGGTGTTGCAGTTACAGCGTTATCGTCACAGCTTCCCTTTGAGATCCTGACTGGAATGCTGGGAGGTGACTTCAGTAGCTGCAGCAAAGCTGAAAACGAGCCTTGAGAGGTGTTTTTCTTTTTCCCTTTGCATTATCTATCAGTTTTCTCCAGCCCAGGGAATTGATTTAATTTTCCCTCCCACTTGTAGGAG
This sequence comes from Hipposideros armiger, assembly GCF_001890085.2. Lineage (NCBI taxonomy): Eukaryota > Metazoa > Chordata > Mammalia > Chiroptera > Hipposideridae > Hipposideros > Hipposideros armiger. The sequence goes on from NW_017732842.1 coordinate 48,657, forward strand.
ATAGAAACTCAAATTTTTAACATATGTTGCCCACCAAAATCTGATGTTTTGGAATTCTGAGGCCTTTTTCTCTCTCCTGCCAAGAGAAGAGAACAAAAACCAAAGTCATCAAGTCCCTGTGCTTTTTTCTCCCCTCCCATTGTCCTGTGTGGTAAAAGATGCCAAGGAGGACAGTGATCTCACTTTCCCACTGGTAGATGTATCATTTCAAATTTCTATAAGTAACAAATACTGAGCAAATGGTTTCAGAAGAAGTTGAAACACTTTCACTTTGAAAATCAATAGGTAATGGGACAGAAGCTATAGAATGACATGTTCTGCTTGTTTGGGGAAAGCTCCACATAGAAGAAGCATGTGATGGTTCAGGAAAGGAGTGAAAAATGCATGGGAAAATTCCCTGAGCAGGTGGAAGGCATGGGACCCTGAACACTGGGTGATGGCTGGCTGCAGTCAGGTGCAGGAATGCTCAGGGGCAGCAGAGGACGCCAGGTCAGAAAGAGGTGGAGTGGTTTGGAGAAGCTCTCAGAAGTCCCACCTCATAGCTTCTGTGTTCTCCATGAATTATTAGGAGTGGTCACTGGAATGGAAGCAACTCCCTTGTGAATAAGGCAGTGGTGTAGGGAGTGTGACAGGGAAAGTGAGAAACACTGTTCTCCTGGTCATGGATTTAAGAGAAACAGTTCAGTAAATTTTCAAGTTTTGTCATCAATGCTCAGGTGCTTCGATACAGGCAGGGATGTGTCCCTTATTGGGGCAAAACAGGAGAGGATGGAGCCTGGGTAAATCTACAAGAGAGGTGTGTTTGAGGTGGAATTTATAGCCCTGGTTAAGGAGGGGCATGGTGGAAGGTGAGGAAGGCCTGGGATCCACACTGGGTGCCCCTGAGAAGTTGAAGGCTTTTAGAAGGAGGAATGAGAGGGAGGGAGGGAGCAAGCATTACAGCAAGCTCGAGGAAAAGGGCAGGGTGTTGTGGTGATGCGAGACGGTAATGCTAGAAAGGGACATCAGGAGGGGCCCGGGGTTTCCTAATGCCCCGTCCATGTCCATGGTCACGGGAATGTTCGGGTGTGTAGGAGGAAAACATCCCTATGGACGGAGAGATTCCAGAGTTGACAGAGTCATGCTCTTGGGCCTGAGGTGACCTGTGGGGATCTGAGGAGTGAGAGTTAAGAAGAGGTTTCGTCACGGGGAGAGTTTGTTCACATGCTGGAACGGGGGGTGGAGGGCAGTAGGAGGATAAGGTTTTTGGTACAGGTTCTGCATATGGGGCTATGGGGCAGCTGGGGCGGTGGAGCAACAGGACCTGGACGTTATGGGTCTGGTTCCTCAACTGACAGTCTGCCACAGGGTCCAGGAGCAAATCTCCAGTGGATTCGGATACAGACACTGGCTCAGCCCTCATTGGGCTGCGGCATCAGGCCCAGAACCAGGCAATCTTTGCGCATCCCTGGCCCATCAGTTGCGAACGTCCTACGCATCGGAATTTCCTGTGCTTTTGCTACGGTTCTGAGGGTGGGTCTAAAGAAACAGCCGGGCTGGTAGTTTGCTGGGGTCTCTTGTGATGGTCCCTGCTTTTCTGATCATCACCGCCAAGTGTCTTTGTCTTGGTGTCCTGAGACTTTGTCTGGTGTGTGTGTGTATGTGTGTAATACAATGCAAAGGAGGGATTTTCTTCCAGGAATGGTGGTGCTGAGTTTCTTTGCTCATCAGATAGCGGTGAGGAATCCTGAAATCGCCATGTCCCCCACCCTTGGAGCTTGGAAAAACACAATGGAACATTTTCCATGAGAATTGGCCCATCGTTTATGGGCCTGGGGCAAGCTACTTCCTTCAGTAGGGTCCCTACTGAAAACCTTGTGTCCTGGCTCCTTAGCATCTTATATTTCTGCTGTTGTGAATGCTTTTGTCAGCGGCTCTCCATAGTTGTTTTGGGTTTGTATCAATGTATTCTTCAGTTACCCTAGTCACTCAAACTCACTGTAAAAAATTTGGAGGACTCATAAAATATAGTAATATAGTAAAGTAATCTAAACCACAGTCTCTTCATCTAAGGATGGCTGTTAATTTGTGATAAATTTTTAATGGTTTTCTCACCCATAATGGTGCATTATAAACACTATGGGATTCATATTGCATTGTAGCTTCAATATCTTTTATTAAACTCAGATTTTTAGCATGAATTAGTTGTTCTAAGAATCATTTGAAAACACTTGAAAGTTTTGTATTCATTTCTTTTCCTAAAAGTATAACTGGCTTAAAAGAATGAAAATATTATATTATATTTTTATAACTGAGATAGAATGCAAAAATGACCCGACTTCTATCTCAAAGTGAAATAGCATATGTAACCTTCCTAAGGATGGGAGGATAGGATGGATATATATATATATATATATATATATATATATATATATATATATATATATATATATATATATATTACTCAATGTATGAAATTGGCTTCTTCTGTCTGTCCTCCAGCATCTTTTGCTTATTGTCCCTTTGGCGAGGGCCAACTGTTTCCTTGCTCCTGTCTTGTGGGGCTGGGAGTTTATAAAACCCACTGAGAAGATGTGTTATATATTCACTCCATTACTTTTCCTTCACATTATAAAGGAAATTCTGATGATTGTAGTCACTTGGGGAGACAGAGAATAGACAACAGAAAAATAGACTAATCATCCACCACCCAACCACTTTCATCATGTTTTGCATATCACCTTCATTTTTGCATCTTTGTGATATTTCAGTATCTAATTATCAATTTCTACAGTTCTTATGGTTGACATTATGTAATTCATATATTTTCTTGAAATTAAACTTTCCCTATACTCCAGCACATGCACATTCCACATTTTGTACATTGTTTTTGAATTATAAAAAAATAAATCTAGGACTTTTTCAATAAATCTCTGCCCACATTTTAGATAATTTGTCTTGCACTGACTCCTACAAGTTGACATACATTCCCACCTTCCTTTAAATAGGAACATACATCAGTATCTGCATCATTGTATCCTGAGAATACTGATAATTTTTTTAAGAGTTGCTAAGTTGAGAGGTGAAAAATATGTTGTTATTGTTTTAAAATAACATTTTTATTTGTGAGATTTAATGTTCGTTCCTACATTTAATGTCTATGTATCATGTAAAACAGAATGATGAGAATTCATAAAAGGAGATTTAATTAATTTTAAAATGAGTTCTTGAGAAAATAAGAAAAAAGAAAAATGAGAATTAAAAAATAAAGTGAAGAAGTGATGTCAGTAACATGGCAGTGTGAGGAGTGATCCTTGAAATCTCCCCTGGAAGTTACAACAAATTGAACAGCTGTAATTCAATAAAGGATAATCTATGCAACACAAAAGCACATCTGAGAGACCCTCACATTGAAACATCTAAAGGTGGACGAATCAGGTGAGTAAGGGAGGAGGGAATGGCGAAGTGCAGAGACTCGAGCTGCAGGACACAGCCCAGAGCTCACTACAAACTCAGGAGAGGGAAGGATTAAGGCTGCAGGTGCACTTTCTGTGGCCCACAATCCTGCTTGACGGATCAGCATATAATATGTTTGAATCCAGCGACTGCTGCAGAGACCTTGTTGCAAAGACCAAATACAGAAGGGTGAAAAATGCAGTTTTAGCCCTCACTGTCAAGCAGAAAACAATGACAAGGAGCCTGGCCTCCTCCCTCTACCCTGCCAGAGCTCACCTCCTCCAATACTCCCAGTGTTAGAAGCAGGCTCCAGAAGCAACTGTAGCAGAGTCAGATTAAAGAGCAGAATACCTACAGCCCTGAAAACTGGAGAGACAGTCCTGAAGTGCGACATACACAGTGTGGCTAATTCCGGTGACAAGGAAAGAGCTGTAGGGGTGAGAGAGCAGTGGGCTGGAAGTCACCATTTCTCAGAGCCACAAATGCACCAACCGCTTCTCCCAGTCAACCTCCCCCTACCTTTCCAAGAGGATCCCTGCAGGGTCAATGAGAGCTGCTGAGACACACAAACTCTGCATTGAGCTGCAGTGGCATCATTAGGATTTCAGAAACCCATTGACCACCACATCACCCAACAGGGGGTGGTGCCCTGAAACCCAGGTAACCTGCTCACAGAAGATAAATCCACCTTCTATCATGTCAGAAGACAGTTCAATGCAAAATAGAATAAAATGCTACAGCATGAGAGAAAATAAAAGTCTGCAGTGGGAGAGAAAAGATTTCAGCAATACCTACTGGAAAGCAAATGAAAGACCTCTTCATATCAACCTGCTGAAGAATCCACCCCTGTAAATGCCCAGGAAGAGGAAATAATAATTCATTAATTGCCATGAATAACCAAAGTAACAAGGAAGCTCAGAAAGGAAATGAAAATGCTCCAAAAAATGAGCTTAATGACATGGAAATATGTGACTTAAATGACAGAGAATTTAAGATTGCAGTTCTGAAAAAACTCAATGAGATACAAGAAATTACAGATAGACAATTTAATGAAATAAAATAGAAATCAACGAACAAAATGAATATTTTACCAAAGAAAGGGTAATTTCTAAAAAGAACCCAATAGAAATTCTGAAGATGGAGAACTCAATAAAAGAAATGAAGAATGAAATAGCAAGCTTAGGAAATAGAGCTGACCAGATGGAGGAAAGAATTAGTGATGTCAAAAATAGAAATCTGGAAATGACATACATGGCAGAAGAGAGAGACTTGAAAGTTAAAAGAAATGAAAAAACTCTGCAAGAAATATTGGACTCTATCAGAAAAAAAGCAACATAAGATTAATGGGTATACCAGAAGGAGAAGAGAAGCAAAAGAAAACAGAGAGTCTATTCAAACAAATAGTTGACAAGAACTTCCCAAACCTATGAAAAGAACTGGAACTTGGAATCCAAGAACCAAACAGAACACCCAATTACCTCCATCCCAACAGACTTTCTCCAAGGCACATTATATTGAAACTGTCAAAAATGAATGACAAAGGAAGAATTTTCAAAGTAGTCCAGGAAAAGAAGATGGGAATCTGTAAAGGAAAGCCCGTTAGATTATCATCAGATTTTTTCAGCCAGGAGGGAGTGGGATCAAATATTTAAACTATTGAAAGAGAGAAATTACCAGCTAAGAATAATATATCCAGCAAAATTATCCTTTAGATTTGTAAGAGAAATAAAAACATTTCAAGACATACAAAAGCTGAGGAAATTTTCCACCACATGTCCTGTATTATAGGAAATACAGAAAAAGGCTATTCAACCTGAAACAAAAAATCAAAAGAATACAAATCCATGAGCATGATTTCTAACAGACAGACAGAAGCAGGAAATGGCAACCATTACAGAGAATAGGGCACTATACACTAAAACATAACATAAAGAATAAAGAAGATAGGAACATTTTTTAAAAAGAAAAAAAGAAAAGACAACTTGCTACTGAAAATCAGAAATCAACACACAGCATAAATAGGGATAATTTGTGACAACAAAAACATAAAAGGGAATAAAGTAAATACCTGAATTTTCAAAGAGGACTAGATATAAGAAGAATGCTGAAGAAAAATGACCACTAATATATAAGGTTTTCTTTTACATAAACTTAATAGTAACCACTCAAAAAAAAAACTGAGATACATAACATAAAAAAAAAAGACGAAACACGGGAAAATCTCAGAATACCACCACACTAAAATAATAGACAGGAACAAGAGGCAAAGAAACAATGGAGACACTGAGTTACCAGAAAACAAAAGATAAAATGGCTATAAGAAATCCTCATCTATCAATAATCATCCTAAATGTAAATGGACTGAACTCACCAATAAAAAGGTACAGAGTAGCAGACTGGATCAAAAAAGAAAACCCAATTGGGGCCGGCCGAGTGGCTCAGTTGGTTAAGAGCTCGCTCAAGAGTTTGAGCTCTGAGCAACAGCGGTTCGAGTCCAGCCCGAGCTGAGCAGCCGCTGAGCTGCCAACAGGTAGCAGGATGGCTCAGTTAAAAAAAAAAAAAGAAAAAGAAAACCCAACCATATGCTGCCTCCAAGAAACACATCTCAGCTACAAAGACAAATATAGACTCAAAGTAAAAGGGTGTAAAATGATACTCAAAGCAAATGATATCCACAGAAAAGTGGGTGTAGCCATAAATACATCAGACAAAACAGACTTCAAGATAAAAAAGGTAACAAGAGACAAAGATGGACATTTCATAATGATAAAGGGGAAAATACAACAAGAAGACATAACACTTATCAATATATATGCCCCCAATCAGTGAGCACCAAAATATACAAAGCAACTATTAACAGAAAGAAAAGGGAGAAACTGACAAAAACAATTACAGTAGTGGATGTAAATACATCATTGACAGCTATGGATACATCATCCAAACAGAAAATCTGTAAGAAAACATCAGCCTTAAATTACATGTTAGACCAGATGGACATCATTTACATTTATAGCGCACTTCATCCAAGAACACCAGACTATACATTCTTTTCTAGTGTACATGGAACATTCTTAAGGATTGACCATATGTTGGGACATAAAACTAGCCTCAGCAAATTTAAGAAGATTGAGATCATACTGAGCATATTCTCTGACCACAAGGCTTTGAAATTGGGTATCAACTGCAAAAGAATGCAGAAAAAACACACAAATATATGGAAATTAAACAACATACTTTTAAAGAATGATTGGGTCAAAGAAGAAATAAGAGGAGAGATCAAAGTATACATCGAAACAAATGAGAATGAAAATACATCCTACCAAAATTTTTGGGAAGCAGTGAAAGCAGTTTTAAGAGGGAAACTTATATCATTACAGACCTATCTTAAGAAAAAGAAAAATCACAGATAAATAACCTCATGTTACACCTTAAAAAAAAGAAGAACAAATGAAACCCAAAGTCAGCAGAAGGAAGAAAATAATAAAAATTAGAGCAGAACTAAATGAAATAGAGACAAAAGGACAATAGAAAAAACTAATGCAACAAACAGCTGGTTCTTTGAAAAGATTAATAAAATTGACTCATTAAGGTAAAAAGAGAAAAGACACAAATGAACAAAATCAGCAATGAAAGAGAAGTTACCATGGATACCACAGAACTACAACAGATTATATGATAATGCTATGATTGTATTCCACCAAATTCAATAACCTAGAAGAAGTGGACAAGTACTTAGAAACATACAGACCTAGACTGAATCACAAAGAAATGGAAAATCTAAATAGACTGATCAACAGTAAGGAAATTGAAACAGTCATCCAAAACCTACCTAAAAGCAAAAGGCCAGGACCAGATGGCTTCACCATCTATTCACCAAATATTCAAAGAGGGTTTAATATCTAACCTCCTCAAACTCTTCCAAAAAATTGAAGAAGAGACAATACTTCCTCTTTTATGAGGTCAACATTACCCTGATACCAAAACCTGATAAAGATAACAGAAAAAAAGAAAACTACAGACCAATATCTCTGATTAATATAGATACAAAAATCCTAAACAAAATTCTAGCAAATCGAATATAATACATTAAAGAGATTATACATCACTATAAAGTGGTGTTCATCCCAGGGCCACAAGGATGGTTCAACATGCACAAATCCATCAATGTGACATACCATGTAAACAAAGTAAAAAATAAAAATCATATGATTATATCAATAGATGCAGAAAAATTGTTTGACAAAATATAACACCCATTTATGATTAAAACACTTAATAAAATGGGTATAGAAGGAAAATACCTTAACATAATAAAGGTCATATATGACAAACCCTCAGCTAATTTCATTAATTAATGGTGTAGAGCTGAAACCTTTTGCTCTACGTTCAGGAACATGATAGGGCTGTCCCCTATCACCACTGTTATTCAACATAGTACTGGAAGTCCTAGGCAGAGCAATCAGGCAAGAGAAAAAAATAAAAGGCATCCAAATCGGGAACGAAGACATTCAATTGTCACTTTTTGCAGATGACATGATTCTTTATGTAGAAAACCCTAAAGACCCCACCAAAAAGCTATTGGAAACAATACATTAATACAATAAAGTTGCTGGCTACAAAATCAATGAGCAAAAATCCATTGCATTCCTGTATACTAATAATAAAATTTCAAAAAAAAATCAAACAATTTCTTTTACAATTGCAACAACAACAAAAAATAAAATACATAGGATAAAACTTAACAATGAGTGGGAAGAATCTATACGTGGAAATTATAAGAAATCATTAAAAGAAATTGAAGAAGACACAAAGAAATGGAAAGACATTCTGTGTTCATGGATTGAGAGAATCAACTTGCTAAAATGGCCATATTACCCAAAGCAATATACAGATTTAATATAATCCCCATCAAAACCCTGATGGCATTTTTTAAAGATACAGAACAAAAAATCATCAGGTTCGCATGGAATCACAAAAGACCCCAAACAGCCAAAACATACCTAGAAAAAAAAGGAGGCTGGAGGTATCACATTCCTTGACTTTAGCTTGTACTACAGGGCAACAATAATCAAAATAGCATGGTATTGGCAGAAAAACAGATACACAAACCAATGGAATGGAATTGAAAACCCAGAAATAAGCCCACATAAATATGAGCAGATAATTTTTGACAAAGTTTCCAAAAACATACAATGGAGAAAAGAAAGTTTCTTCAATAAATGGTGCTGAGAAAATTGGAAAGTCACATGCAAAAGAATGAAACTAGACAGCTATTTGTCACTATATACCAAAATTAACTCAACATGGATCAAAGACCTAGACAGAAGACCTGAAACAATAAACTGCTTAGAAGAAAGCATAGGTACTAAACTTATTGACCTTGGGTTCAAAGAGGATTTTATGAATTTGACCTCAAAGGCAAGGGAAGTAAAAGCTAAAATAAAGGAATGGGTCTATAACTAAAAACTTCTGCACAGCATAAGAAACCATCAACAAAACATAGAGGCAACCAACCGAATGGGGGAAGATACTTGCAAATAACACTTCCAATAAGGGACTAATATCCAAAATATATAAAGAACACATTCAACTGAACAACAAAAATACAAGCAATCCAATTAAAAAATGGGCAGAGGACCTGAACGGAAACTTTTCCCAAGTGACATAGAAACAGCCAACAGATATATGAAAAGATGCTCCACTTAACTACCTATTAGGGAAATGCAAATTAAAACCACAATGATTCACCACTTCACACCTGTTAAATGGCTATCATCAACAAGACTAGTAGTAATAACTAGAGTTGGAGAGGCTGTGGAGAAAAAGGAAGCCTCATACCCTGCTGGTGAGAATAGATTGGTACATCCACGATGGAAAACTGTATGGAGGTTACTAAAAAAATTAAGAATAGAATTACCATATGACCCAGCAAATTAAAACCACAATGAGTTACCACCTATCACATGTTAGAATGCCTATCATTAACAAGGCAAGTAATAACAAGAGTCAATAGACAATGGGATAAAGAAGATGTGGTACATATGTACAGTGGAATGTTACTCGTCCATAGAAAAGAATGAAACCTTACAATTGTGACAATATGAATGTACCTAGATGGTCTTATACTAAGTGAAATAAGTCAGACTGAGAAAGACAAATACCATATGATCTTACTTATATATGGAATCTAAAGAACAAAACAAAACAAACAAACAAACAGAAAGCATATAACATTTTAAATCAACTTTATCATACGTCCACATGTAAAAGCCTCAAGACACAAAGCTGCTTTAAAAATTCCATTTTTTTGTTATTGCAATTTTATTCAAATCCCTAGCAGTATATTTAGCATTTACAATGTTAACATTGTAGCATCCAGAATCCTGCCTGGAATGCTGATAGGGTTGTTTTGCTAGCAGCAGCACCCAAGCTGAATTAAAAGCTGGAGTTTTTTCCCGTAGTTTTTTCCACTGGTTTGGAACCTGTGCCCAGGGCACCGATTTAATTTTCGCCTCTCACTTAGAGGAAAAATTAATTAAAACGTTTAACATTTTATGCCTACGCAAAGCTCAACTTTGGGAATATGTAGGCTCTTTCTCCTCCTAGTTGAAAAGAACAAAAATCAAAATCATGACCTGGTTGCGCCCCTTCACCCCGCACCTCACATTATCCATCATGGCAAAAGTAGCCCAGGTGCCCATTGAGACAACTCTTATGGAGTTGGACCTGTTATTTTTATTATCTATATGTAACACTTACTTTTTAAAACAGATAGTGGCTCAGATCATGGGTAAATCCACAGACATGCTGGCAAAAATGTTTCATCAACCCCACCTCTTTATTCTTTCTTTACTGAAAAAATGCTTTTGTCATATTTAGTAAGTTAAGTTCATTTAGCATATCCCACCACTGCCTCCATTGTCATATTGCCACTATTGCCGCCACTGTGTCAAAGATCCCAAGACCATCCTTCCTCCACCTTCAGTTTTAACGATTCATTAGGAGGAATTGGGACTCAGCATATTGTTGTATTCATGGCTAAGGTTTATTACCATGAAAGATAAATCAGCAAAAGGAAGTCGCATGAAGCAAAGTCCAGAGGAAACTAGCCCAAGCTTCCCAGAGAGTCACACAATTCTTTACTCTAGCAAAGAATTGTGACAACACAGATGAAGTGTTGTCTGTCAGAGATGTTAATTAGAGACTCGATGCCCATGTGTTTTATTGGGAGCTGGTCAAGTAGGCATTCTCTGCCTAGCACACACCAAGATCCAGACTCCCAGAAAAAATGCAGGTGTTCAGCACAAAATAAATTCTTTGTACAAACAGCTTAGGCATAGTAAACTACCATTATTAAAGAACAGTGGGGACCCTCTACAAGTATGTTACATCCAGACAATCAATAAAGAGGCTGGGTGTCAAATTAGGGTTCCAAATATTTTATTCAGCTGAACTCAGCGACCATCTCTCCGACTAAGGAAGAATGGCCTCTAAGACTCGGTGGGTAGGGTTTTTATAAGGCAGGGCTATAAGCAAAGCAAGTTACAGAAGCCAAAAAGAATGTGCAGTTATTTCAGCTAAAACCGTATCCTGCTGTCATAACAGTGCTGTTATGTCCAGATGTCTTAACAGTACATCGTGACCGGGTTAAGTTGACCGTACAAACTGTTTCTCAGAAATATGTATGTAATCAATTTTAGAAACCAAGGACGGGGATTGAGAAACTAAAGAGCTGCTGCAAGACCTCTTGAAGTGTTAACATAGATGACAGGGGAGGAAGGGGGAACTGAGGAATGTTTTCTTCAGCCTTTTCAAGTACAAGTTACCAGATTCCAGACATGGGCCCAATTTGCAATCAGGCCCTTCTAAGGATAGTAGTTGTCTCAGACCTGGTATGTTCACTCTATTCTGCACAGCAATCAACAATAGCGCTTTGAAATACATATGCAAAATCAGACATAGCTGACAGGACTAATGAATAAATCTACAACTAAGGGGGACTTCAGCACTCTCTCAGTAATATATAGAAATAGTATCTTGAAAATCACTAAGGCTATAGATTAACTGAACAATACCTTTCAGTAATTATTAAAATATTTTTATTTTATTTGTAAAACATTTACTTGTAAGGCATTGAGGTTTTTATAGTTCAAACAAAAAAACCACACTAACCAATAGATGACTAAATATTGAGATAATTGTGGCAAAGCTAATTTTATTATTTATTTTTATTTTTTTCTAATTGCATCTGTCTTTCTTAGTCTGACTTATTTCACTCAGCTTAATATTCTCTAGGTCCATCCATGTTATTGCAAATGGTTAAGTTTTCATTCTTTTTTATGGCAGAGTTATACTTCATTGTATAAATGTGCCACAGTTTCTTTCTTTTAAATACGGAGATGTTTCTAGTAGTATGATTTTTAAAATTAGTTTATTGGGTGACAATGGTTAGTAAAGTTACATAGGTTTCAGGTATACAATTCTGTAATGCATCATCTACAAAGGTAGGACAATGAAGTTCGCAAAGTTGTTGCAACAATGTTGACAACCTTTTTTGATATCAGAGGGATTATTCATTATGAATTTGTACCAACTGGACAAAGTTCGCCAAGTTTACTATTTGGAAGTCTGAAAGGCTGTGTGAAAAAGACAAAAACGACCTGAACTTTTCGCCAACAATTCATGGCTCTTGCATCACAACAATGTGTCAGCTCACACAGCACTGTTTGTGAGGGAGTTTTTAGCCAGTGAACAAATAACTGTATTGGAACACCCTCTCTACTCACTTGACCTGGCACCCAATGATTTCTTCCTTTACCCAAAGGTAAAGGAAATATTGAAAGGAAGACATTTTGATGACATTCATACATCAAGGGTAATATGATGACAGCTCTGATGGCTATTCCAGAAAAAGCGTTCCAAAATTGCTTTGAAGGGTGGAGTAGGTGTTGGCATCAGTGCACAGCTTCCCAAGGGAAGTACTTCAAAGGTGACTAGTGATATTCAGCAATAAAGTATGTAGAAAATTTTCTAGGATGAGTGGGCCAACTTAATTGTCAGACCTCGTATATATCACATTGTGTGTTAATCAGCAAAGGTCGTCTATTGATGGACATTTCAGTTATTTCCATATCTTGGCTATTGTGAATAGTGTTGCAATAAACATAGGGGTTCATATATTTTTTTCGAATTAGTGTTTTGGATTTCTTTGGATAAATACCCAGGAGTGAAACTGCTGGGTCATAAGGTAGTTTTATTTTTAATTTTTGAAGAATCTCCATACTGTTTTCCATAGTGGCTGCACAAGTTTGCAATGTCACCAACAGTGCATGAGGGTTCCCTTTTCTCCACATCCTTGCCAACACTTGTGGCTTGTTGATTTATTGATGATAGCCATTCTGACAGGTGTGAAGTGGTATCTCATTGTGGTTTTTATTTGCATTTCCCTACTGATTAGTGAGGTTGAACATTTTTTCTTATGCCTGTTGGCCATTTGTATGTCCTCTTTAGAAAAATGTCTTTTCATGTCTTCTTCCCATATTTTAATGGTTTGTTTTGAGTTGAATGAGGTTTTTATAAATTTTGGATATTAACTCCTTATCAGATGTATCATTGACAATTATCTTCTCCCATTCAGTAGGATGCCTTTTTGTTTTGTTGATGGTTTCCTTTGCTGTGAAAAAGCTTTTTAGTTTGATGTAATCCCTTACGTTTATTTTTTCTCTTACTTCCTTTGCCTGAGGGGATATCTCAGTAAAAATATTACTAAGGATAATGTTGGCAAATTACTTCCTATATTTTCTTCTAGGAGTTTTATGTTTTCAGATTTTACATTTAAGTCTTTAATCCATTTCGGTTTATTCTTGTATATTGTGTAAGGGGGTGGTCGTGCATGACTCTGTCCAGATTTCCCAGCACCATTTATTGAATAGACTGTCTTTACCCCAATGTAAATTTTTGCTTCCATTGTAGTAGATTAAATGATCATATAGGCATGGATTTATTTATTGGTTCTCTATTCTGTTCCATTGATCTATGTGTCTGTTTTTATGCCAGTACCATACTGTTTTGATTACTATAGCCTTGTAGTATGATTTGATGTCAGGTATCATGATACCTCTCACTTTGTTCTTATTTTTCAAAATTGCCATGGCTATTCGGGGTCTTCTTTGGTTCCATACAAATTTTAGGATTATATGTTCTATTTCTGTGAAAAATGTCCCTGGTAGTTTGATAGGAATTGAGTTGAATCTATATATTGCCTTAGGCAGTATGGACATTTTAACTAATTTGTACCTTCTTTAATTTCTCTCTTCAGTGTCTTGTAATTTTCTGAGTTCAGATCTTTTACTTCTTGGCTTAAATTTATTCCTAGGTATTTTATAGTTTTTGAAGCAATTTTAAATGGGACTCTTTTCTTAAATTCTCCTTCTGACAGTTTACGACTGGTGTATACAAATGCAACTGATCTCTGAAAATTAATTTTGTATCCTACTAATTTACTAAATTCATTTATCAGTTCTGATAGTCTTTTGGTGGCATCTTTGGGTTCTCTCTATATAGTATCACATCATTTGCATATAATGACAATTTTACTTCCTCCTTACCAATTTGGATGCCTTTTATTCATTTTCTGTCTGATTGCTGTGTCTAGAACTTCCAGAACTATGTTGAATAAAAGTGGAGAAAGTGAGAAATCTTGTCTTGTTTCTGATCTTAAAGGGAATGATTTTAGCTTTTCCCCACTGACTGTGATGTTAGCTGTGGGTTTATCATATATGGCCTTTATTATGTTGAGATATGATCCCTGTATTCCCACTTTCCTAAGAGTTTTTATCTCAAATGGCTGCTGGATTTTATCAAATGCTTTTTTGTATCTATTAATATGACTATATGATTTTTATTTTTCATTTTGTTAATGTGGTGTATCACATTAATTGATTTGTGGATATTGAACAAACCTTGCATATCAGGAATGAATCTCACTTGATCATAGTGGATGATCATCTTAATGTATTGCTGAATTATGTTTGCTAATATTTTGTTGCGGATTTTTGCATCTATGTTCACTAGGGATACTGGTCTGTGGTTATCTTTTTTGTGTAATGTATTTGTCTGTTTTGTGGATCAGGGTGATAGTGGCCTCCTAAAAGGAGTTTGGGAGCCTTCCCTCTTTCTGGATTTTTTGGAATAGTTTGAGGAGAATAGGTGATAATTCATTTTTGAATATTTGGTAAAATTCACCTGTGACGCCATCTTGTCTAGGACTTTTATTTCTTGGGGGTTTGTTGATTACTGATTCAATTTCACTGGTAGAAATCAGTGTATTCAGATTTTCTGTTTCTTCTTGAGTTGTATGCTTCTAGAAAATTATCCATTTCTTCCAGATTGTCTAATTTGTTGGTGTATAGTTGTTCCTAGTATTTTCTTAATTTTTTTTGTATTTTTGTAGTGTCTGTTGTCGCTTCTCTTTCATTCCTTATTTTATTTTCTTTTACTTAGCTGAGCCATCCTGCTACCTGTTGGCAGCTCAGCAGTAGCTCAGCTCGGGCTGGGAATCGAAACGCTGCTGTTCAGAGCTCAAAGAGTTGAGCAAACTCTTAACCAACTGAGCCACTCAGCCGGCCCTGCTTCTCTTTCATTTCTGATTTTATTAGTTTGGGTCCTCTCTTTTTCTTGATGAGTCTGACTAAAGGTTTGTCGATTTTGTTTATCTTTTCAAAGAAGCAGTTCTTGGTTTCATTGATCTGTTATATATATTTGTTCTCTATTTTGTGTATTTCCACTCTAATCTTTATTGTTTAATACCTTCTACTCACTTTGGGTTTATTTTGCTGTTCTTTTCCAAGTTCCCTTAGGTGTAAAGATAGACTGTTGATTTGAGGGTTTTTTTGTTTCTTTAGGTAGGCCTGTATTGCTATGACTTTCCCTTTTAGGACTGCTTTCACTGCATTCCATAGACTTTGGGTCATTCTGTTTTCATTTTTGTTTTTCTCAAGGTATTTTCTTTTTTAAAGATTTTTATTGGGGAATTGGGGAGATGGGAACAGTGCTGGGGAATTGGGGGAAGGGGAACAGACAAGTTGCTGTCCTTTTGTTCTTCAGTCTAGTTGTGGAGGACGTTGCTT
>NW_017732842.1:64419-74004 GCF_001890085.2 Hipposideros armiger
TCAGCATCTTAGCTGTAGAGGGCAGTGTCACTGGCCCTCACATGTGGGATCCGAACCGGGGCCCTCTGGCATCCCAAGCCAGCTCTTAACCAATGTGCCACTCGGCCGGCCCTCTCAAGGTATTTTTTATTTCTTCCTTGATCTCATTGTTGACACATTCATTACTTAGTAGCATGTTATTCAGTCTCCATGTGCATATGTGTTTTCCAGTTTTCTTCTTGTAATTGATTCTTAGTTTCATAGCAATGTGGTCAGCGAAGACACTTGATATGATTTCAATTTTCTTAAATTTATTGAGACTTGTTTTGTGGCCTATCACGTGGTCACACGTGGAAAATGTTTCATGTGCACTTGAAAAGAATGCATATTCTGATGCTTTGGGGTGAAATGCTCTACGAATATCGATTAAATCCATCTGGTCTAATGTGTCATTTAAGGCCATGTTTTACATATTGATTTTCTCTCTGGAGGATCTGTTCAATGGTGTCAGTGGTATGTTGAAGTCTCCTACTATGATTGTGTTACTGTTGATCTCTGTCTTTATCTCAGTCAAAATCTGTTTTATATATTCAGGTGCTTCTAAGTTGGGTGTATAGATGTTTACTAGGGTTATGTCCCCTTGTTCAATTGATCCTCCTTTTATTATTATGTAGTACCCTCTTTGTCTTTTGTTATAGTATTTGTTTTAAAGTCTATTTTGTCAGATATAAGTATTGCTACTCCAGCTTTTTTCTCTTTTCCATTTGCATGAAATATTTTACTCCATCTCTTTACTTTCAGTCTGTGTGTGTCTTTTGATCTGAGGTTGGTCTCTTGTAAACAGCATATGCTTGTGTGTTGTTTTCTTATCCACTCATCTACCCTATGTCTTCTGACTGGAGCATTTAATCCATTTACATTTAAAATGATTATTGATAGGTACATTGTTATTGCCATTTTATTATTCATATTTGTGGTCAGTGGTAGTTTGTTTTCGCCTTTCTTCTGCTTAAAGAAGCCCTTTTAACATTTCCTGCAATACTGGCTTGGAGGTAATGATTCCTTTTGCTTATTCTTTTCTGGGAAGCACTTTATCTCTCCTTCAATTTTATTTTATTTTATTTTTATTCATTTTTATTTTTTATTTTTAAAATTAAAGTTTATTGGGTTGACAATTGTTAGTATAGTTACATAAGTTTCCGGTGTACAATTCTGTCATACATCATCTATATATCATGTTGTGTGTTCACCACCCAGAGTCAGTTCCTCTTCCATCACCATATATTTGATCCCTTTTACCGTCATCTACTACCTTTCTTACTCCCTTCGCTCTGATAACCATTAAACTATTGTCTGTGTCTATGAGTTTTTGTTTCTTCATTTGTTTGTCTTGTTACTTTGTTGTTTTCAGTTTTATATCCCACATATCAGTGAAACCGTATGGTTCTCAACTTTTTCAGTCTGATTTATTTTGCTTAGCATAATAATCTCAGGATCCATCCATGTTGTCATAAATGGCACTATTTTATCTTTTCTTATGGCAGAATAATATTCCATTGTGTATATATACCACAACTTCTTTATCTAATCATCTATCAAAGAACACTTTGGTTGTTTCTATGTCTTCGCCATTGTAAATAAAGCTGCAATGAACATTGGAACACATATATCTTTACAGATAAATGTTTTGATATTTTGGGTATATACCCAGGAGAGCGATTGCTGGGTCATATGGTAATTCTATTCTTAATTTTTTGAGGAACGCCCACACTGCCTTCCACATTTCTCCAAAGAGGACATACAAATGGCCAATGGACATATGATAAAATGCCCAACATCACTAATCATCAGAGAAATGCAAATAAAAAACACAATGAGATATCATCTCACACCAGTTAGAATGGCTTTCATCAACAAGACAAATAATAACAAGTGTTGGCGAGGCTGTGAAGAAAAGGAACCCTCATATGCTGTTGGTGGGAATGCAGACTGGTGCAGCCACTATGGAAGGCAGTGTGGAGATTCCTCAAAAAATTAAAAATAGAATTTCCATATGACCCAGCAATCCCTCTCTTGGATATCTACCCCAAAATCTGAAAACATTTATCCATAAAAATATATATGCTCCAATGTTCATTGCTGCTTTATTTGCGGTCTCCTTCAATTTTAAATGATAACCTTGCTGGGTAGAGCAATCTTCACTGTCACCTCCCACCAATTGAATCAAAATGACATGTAAAGCACCTTCCACATAATACAGCAGAATACGTACACTTTCTTTTCATGTGCATCTAGGAGTTTCACCAAGATAGACTATATTCTGGACCATAAAACAAATCTTACCAAGTGTAAAATAAATAAAATTATATAAAGAATGTTCTCTGACCTTAATGTAAATAAACAAGAAATCAACAAGTGAAAGTTAACAAATTAAGAAAAATCCTCTAAATACTTCAAAATTATATAGTACACTTCTAAATAATTGATGTATTCAAAGCAAGTCTCAGGAGAAATTATAATATATATTGAACCAAATAAAATGAAAATTATGCACATTATAATTTACAGGAGTCTACTAAATCATTGCTCAGAGATAAGTTTATAGCATTAAATGTTTGTATTAGAAAAGAATAAATATTCCATATCAATAATGAAAATTTTCACCTTAAAAATGTAGGAAAAAAAGAGAAAAATAAATTCAAAGCGTGAAGGAGGGAAATAATAATGACTGGAGCAGAAATCAGTATATTTGATAAGAAGAAAATGGAGAAAATTCAACAAAACCAAAAATTGTTTCTTTGATAAGATATATAGTAAAACGTATAGAGCCCTAAGAAGACTGATAAAAAAGAAAGCAAGCAAGAGAAAAACAGAAGGAAAGAAAGAAAGAAAGAAAGAAAGAAAGAAAGAAAGAAAGAAAGAAAGAAAGAAAGAAAGAAAATTTCCAATATCAGAAATGACAGAGTACAGACCCTATGGAAATTAAAAGTGTGATAAAAGATTACTAGGAATAACTCTACAAACATACATTTGGCAAATTAGATGAAATGGAACAATTTTTTGAAAGGCCCAAACAAGTGAAAGTCACCCAAGACAAATAGATGTACATCTATTGTCGCATCCCGCGCGACATGAGCAGTGGGAACACAAGAAGGGGTGGCAATGGGTTAAGAAATAAAAGAAACAGCAGTCAAGAGTTAAATGAGCATGGGGCCAAGGGTCTCCAGCCTCATGGACTAAGAGCCCTGAATCAGGCCGACACACCGCTTTTATTTCTCCACCTACCCGGAAGTAGCATTGTTCTCTCCACAGTCTGTGAGCCTCATTCCTGAGAAATTGCTCAAGCCAGATTACCCATGCCTGCAAGCTGCTATTACCGAGAGTCTGCCTGCAGCGATAAGACAGATGTTCTGCCTTCACACACCATATACATATACGACCCCAGGAAGATAAGATTATTATGCTGAGGACAGATACTATCACACCATCAGGTCACTTCCCAAGCAGGTTGAAGGAAGGAATGTAGCTACAGAGGTAGAAAACCTCCAGTTTCTTTGGGGGGCGAGTGAGGGCTCATGCCCACCTCCATCAGCCCCAAAATTTCTCATGATGGCCTCCAACTGACCGTGCCTGTCTTAGGTTGTTCCTCCCACGAGAAATCTTACCCATCATTGACTAACCGGCTATCTTTTGGAGCCAAACAGGGAGATGCAAGGTGTATGAGCAGTGTCCTCAAAAGGGTCAGTTTAGGGTTAAGCTCAGGGAGACAGACGGCTGGACAGCTGTGTGGCAACAATCTATTAAAAAGTTGAATTCATAGTGAAAAACTGAAAAAATAAATCTCCAGACCTAGCTGGTTTCACTTCCAAATCCCCAAGATGATCCTCAGGTCCAGTAATTCTATATATAGATTCATAGAACTTAGAAAAGCCACTAGTATAGTACTTTAATTCTACGCTTAAGTTCCTATAGTTATTTTCATATTGCTCTGTCCCATATGGACATACCTTTAATAGTCCAGTTCTCCAATGCTCATCTCCTGACCATGTGGACCAAGCCATTTGCCACCACCCATGAGCTGGTAAAACCCAAGAATGAAGGAAAACAGCATGCAATTCAGCCATTGTATTGTTTTACCTGCTTCGATCAGAGTTTTTCCATCACTCGGGTGTAATGCAGCAGTCTTCTAAACAGGATTCTGTTTGTTCACTTTAGAACTGCCATCCATAAACTATACAGCTTTTTATTGGTTAATAGTTGTTCATGGGGTATTGCTCCGGTAACTCCAGGGTCTAGCAGCTTCTTGGGTAGTTCCAAAGTCAGCTCTAAAAAAAAGAGGTTACCTGTTTGTGAATATGATGAATGACTCCTTGTATTCCTCTAGTAGCATGTTCCTAAATAAACCATTTGCATTTTATTATGGATATCTTCTGAACGTTGCCTTCCTTATTAGACTGTTTCTCCACAAAACCAAATTGTGATGGTTATTTCACATGTCAAAATTATTTTACATCCTTTAGTCAGTCATAAGAGTAGTTTCAATTAATATCTAACAGCAAGCTAGTTAATTCTTTCTCAAGTTGCATATATCTTACCAGAGCATCTGAAAATTTTTTTATCTAAAATACTAATGGTCAACTCTGGGTGACACTCACAGGCTATTGCCATAAACTCCAGTCTGTGGTCCACATGGGGCTAAAGTACAGATAATTTGTCAGTCTAGCACTCCAGCTTCTAACATATCATTAATTAAAATGGTAATCTCTTTTTGTCCAGCAGGTATTTTGTATATTTCAAATTAACCTGTACAAACTCAGCCCATTCTATAGATTTCTGATTAGCATGCCTAACTAATACTGGCTGAAGGATACATTTAACATGCCTTATGTTTTACAATACTACGTAGTGGAAGTGTTTCCTTTTCAGACATAATTTTTAATCCAATAATACATTCAGGTAATGAAGACACAACCACTTTACATAAAATCTGTTCAAACATTCCAAAGTTCATTCAAAGTTCTACCTTAATCCCATCAACCATTGCATCCACATATCCTTCCAATGTAAATGTAGCCCCCATTAAGACATCACCAACAAATTTTGTAATCAAAGAACATTGGGATCCCATGTCAAGGAGTGTTAGGAAAAATATCTTCTGCATCCCTTAGCCATTTTATCCACACATGTACATATGGTCTTGTTCCCTGGCCCTTTCATCAATCCTAATCATGATTAATTTATGGGATCATTGCTTGAACTGATTCGAGGTCAGGTTTCTTATCATATTTGCCATCCTGGCTTTTTAAATTCCTCCAAAGTAAAATAAATGAAGCAGATTTATTTAGGGCCCTTCAATGTTCAAAAAAACCAGCAGGGACTCCTATCTGTCCAATCTCTGCTAGTGCCACATTAAGACCTTTATTTCGATCCCATCAATGTCAAATTTATTTATCCCATTTCTTAATTATTTAAAGATTTCCACCCTGTTCAGACAAGTTCTTTGATTTTACATTCTGTATTTCCCTGTTCTGTTGTGAATTACCCTAATTTTCTAAGGAATCTATTGTTTGAGCATAATTTTTCCCTTTGGTAGCTAGAGGCTATAGCTCAGGCCAAAACCCAAGATTAACCCAGCATTGGGATTCACCCCACACTGTCCTTTGCTTTCATTTTAGTTATTACAAATAATATCCAAAGGATTGTATATTTAGCTCATTTCTTATTGTTTTTGCATTTCCTTTGGTATCCAGTGAGCTAATGCCTCCAGAACCAGATATATCAGTCCTAAACTCTACTGGTAAATTTTAACTCCAGTAACTTATCACAGTGCAGCTGCAGTTCTATATCAGGGGTGACCCAATGGCCATCCAGGAATCAAAGGTTCATTGACCACTGCTCCTCTCATCCTTTCTTTTCCGAAACCATGATTTTGTCATGTTTCAGTGAGTCAGGATTATACTAGTGAATCACATTCCTGATGCCAGCTACAGTTCACAAGTCCCAAAGACCAACTTCAGATTTAATAATTCTTTATAAGACTCAGAAAAGCTGTAATATTCATGGTTATGTCTTATGGCAGCAAAAGGATACAGACTAAAATAATCAAAGGGAAGTGGCACATAAGGCAGAGTCAAGGAGAGACAGGTAAATACTAAAAACTTCCAGCTGTCTTCTTCCAAAGGAGTTGTGCAAACAGTAGTTACTTCTCCCAGCAAGGATATGTGACAACATGCATGGAGTATTGCCAACCAGGGAAATTCTCATGAGCCTTGGTGTCCACGGTTTTATTGGGAGTAGGTAATGAAGACATGTATCACAGGATGCATGAGTGACATGAGTTTACAGACCCTCCAGAGGACAAACTGATACAACATGGCCCAAGGCTTCTACCATAAAGTGCATTGCTACCATAGATTGTCAGGTGTGGTCCAAGACCCCTAGGTAAACAAAGACAATCTTATCAGCTAAAATATTCCAAGGGCTTAGAACTTACCTCTCAGAAGAAGGGCAAGGACCAAATCTTTCTTTAGAATGTATGGGTATGGACAAACCAGACTTGCTGAGTTAATCCTGTACTGCACACTTGTCAAATTTTTAAGATAAATAACAGCAATTTACATGATTT
This sequence comes from Hipposideros armiger, assembly GCF_001890085.2. Lineage (NCBI taxonomy): Eukaryota > Metazoa > Chordata > Mammalia > Chiroptera > Hipposideridae > Hipposideros > Hipposideros armiger. Next base: position 71,024 of record NW_017732842.1, read on the forward strand.
CTTCAAGAAAGTAAGAAAGGGAAGATGTCTCGAGTCATTTTATTAGGCCAGCATTACTCTAATACCAAAATCGGATAGGAACAGTACAGAAAAAGAAAACTGTGACCCAATAAATAAATAAGAAAGAATAAATATAGTTAAGATGTTAATCATTTTCAAATTGATCTATATATTGAATGCAATTCCAATCAAAATCCCAGCAAGATTTTTTTGTAGTTAGGCACTAACTGATGCCAAAATATGAATGGAAATGCAATGGAACTAGAATAGCCAAAATAATTTGGGAAAAGAAATAAATTGGATAGAAAACATAGATTTTTAAAGAATAGCTATAGTCCTAGCCAAAGTAATCAGACAACAAAAAGAAATAAAAGACATGCAAATGAAAAAGGAAGAAGTAAAATTCTCATTATTTGCACATTACATGATAGCATATCTAAAGAACCCCAAAGAGTCCTTCAAAAAAACTATTAGTATTGATAAATGAATTTAGTAAAGTAGCAGGATATAAAATTAATATTCAGAAATCAGTTGCATTCTTATACACCAATAACAAGCTATCAGAAAGAGAAATTAAGAAAACAATTCACAACTATTTACAATTGCATCAAAAAATAATAAAATACTTAGGTATAAATTTAACCAAACAGGTAAAAATCTGTACTCAGAAAATTATGTAATTAAATAGAGAAATTAAAGAAGATACAAATAAATGGAAGCACACACCAAGTTCATGGATAGGAAAATTAATGTAGTCAAAATGTTCATACTACCCAAAGTAATACAGAGGGTGCCAAAAACATGCATACACATTTTAAGAAAGGAAAACTGTATTAAAATTGTAATACTCAATATATACTGCTAACAAATGATGAATACAAGTCACGTTTGACTTCTGCAATTACAAGAGGTGCTCAAAGTGGTTACCGTCAGTGTCCAGACACTTCTGATTATGGCAAACTTCTGCTTGAGCAATGTTGACATAAGTGTCCATTTGTATACATTTCGTGGCAACCCCGGTATATAGATTCAATGCAATCCCTATCAAAATACCAATGGCATTTTTCACAGATCAAGGACAAATAATCTTAAAATTTATATGGAACCGTAAAAGACCCGGAATTGCCACAGCAATCCTGAGAAAGAAGAGCAAAGCTGGAGGTATCATGCTACCTGATAGAAAATTATAGTGCAAAGCCATAGTAATCAAAAACAGCATGGCATTGGCATAAAAACAGACACATAGATCAATGGAACAGAATAGAGAGACCAAAAATAAATCCATGCTTATATGGTCATTTAATCTATGACAAAGGAAGCAAGAGTTTACACTGGGGTAAAGACAGTCTATTCAATAAATGGTGCTTGGAAAACTGAACAGGTACATGCAAAAAATGACAGTGGACTACCTTCTTATGCCGTAGACAAGAATAATCTCAAAATGGATTAACGACTTAAATGTGAGATCCGAAACAATAAACCTCCTAGAAGAAAATGTAGGAAGTAAACTCTCAGACATTACCATTAGTAATATTTTTACTGATATAGCTCTTTGGGCAAGGGAAACAAAAGAAAAAATTAATATGTGGGACTACATCAAACTAAAAAGTTTTTTCACAGCAAAGGAAACCATCAATAAAACAAAAAGGCATCCTACTGAATGGCAGAGGATATTTGACAATGACACATCTGATAAGTGGTTAATATCCAAAATTTATTAAAAACGTAATAAAACAAACAAAGAAAACCTCATACAACTCAACACTAAAAAACAAAACAATCCAATTAAAAAATGGGCAGAGGACATGAAGAGACATTTCTCCAAAGAAGAAATACAAGTTGCCAATAGACATATGAAAAGATGCTCAACGTCCCTAATCATCAGAGAAATGCAAATAGAAACCACAGTGAGATATCACCTCACACCTGTCAGAATGGCTATCATCAATAAATCAATAAACAACAAGTGTTGGTGAGGATGTGGAGAAAAGGGAACCCTCTTGCACTGTTGGTGGAGTTGCAAACTTGTGCAGCCACTATGGAAAACAGTATGGAGGTTCCTCAAAAAATTAAAAATGGAAGTACTTTATGACCCAGCAATTTCACTTCTGGGTATTTATCCAAAGAAATCCAGAACATTAATTTGAAAAAATATATGCATCCCTATGTTTACTACAGCACTATTCACAATAGCCACAATATGGAAACAACCAAAATGCCCATCAATAGATGATTGGGTAAAGAAATATTGGTACATTTATACAATGGAGTATTATTCCTCCAAAATAAGAAAGAAATCTTACCATTTGCAACAACATGGATGGACCTAAAGGATACTATGCTAAGTGAAGTCAGTCAGACAGTGAAAGACAGATACCATATGATCTCACTTATGTGTGGAATCTAAAGAACAGAATAAACAAACAAATGAAACAGAAATAGACTGACAGATACAGAGAAGAAACTAATCATTGCTAGATGGGAGTGAGGTTATGGGGGTGGATGAGAAATGTGAAGGGTTTAGAACAAATTGGTAGTCACAATATAGTCATGGGAATATGAAATGCAGTATGTGGAATATAGTCAATAATGTTGTAAAAACTATGTATGGTTTCAGATGGGTATTATAGTTATCAGGGGATTGCTTCATAAATTGTATAAGTGCCTAACCACTGCACTGTATGTCTGAAACTAATATAAAATAATATCAAATATGAACTATAAACACACACACACACACACACGAGTTCTGACAAATAAGTTCGAGAGCTCATCCTAGAAAAAGTGCTACATACCTCATTGCTGAATATCACTACAGTCACCTTTGAAGTACTCCCCTTGGGAAGTTGGGCACAGACACCAGCATCTAGTCCACCCTTCAAAACAATTTTGGGGCCGGCCGAGTGGCGCGATGGTTAAGAACTGGCTTGGGACACCAGAGGACCCCGGTTCGGATCCCACATATGAGGGCCAGTGACACT
>NW_017732842.1:74134-110172 GCF_001890085.2 Hipposideros armiger
CAGTGATGGTGCCAACTTGGGCCAGTGAAGCAACGTCCTCCACAACTAGACTGAAGAACAAAACAACAGCAACTTGTCTGTTCCCCTTCCCACAATTCCCCAGCATTGTTCCCATCCCCCCAATTCCCCAATAAAAATCTTTTAAAAAAAACAAACAATTTTGGAACTCTTTTTCTGGAATAATCATCAGAACTGTCATTGTATTACCCTTGATGTCCTGAATACCATCAAAATATCTTCTTTTCAATGTTTCCTTTATCTTCGGGTAAAGAAAGAAGTCATTGGGGGCAAGATCAGGTGAGTAGGAAGGGTGTCCCAATAGTTATTTGTTTATTGGCTAAAAACTCCCTCACAGACAGTGCCATGTGAGCTGGTTCATTGTTGTGATGCAAGAGCCATGAATTGTTGACGAAAAGTTCACGTCATTTTCATCTTTTTCACGCAGCCTTTTCAGTACTTCCAAATAGTAAACTTGGTTAACTGTTTGTCCAGTTGGTACAAATTCATAGTGAATAATCCCTCTGGTATCAAAAAAGGTTAGCAATATCATTGCAACAAGTTCGCCAACTTAATTGTCCGACCTTATATGTAGTCACAGGATGTAAAGTACAGCATAAGGAATATAGTTAATGGTATTATAATAGCTATATATTGGGTTGTCGGAAAAGTCATGCCATGTTTTCTATGTTTTTTGTTGCAAAAATTCGTCATGACTTTTCTGACAACTCAATATATGGTGTCAAATGGGTAGTAGACTTATTGGGGTTATCACTTTGTGAGGTGTGTAAATGTCTAATCATGCTGTTTTGTACACCTGAAACTAACAATGAAAAATTAAAAATAGAAAAAGAAAAAAATTATTATAATAATGCTAGAGTAATCTTGACAGTATGATTTCCAGCCAAAAGATAAATTCACAAAGGGATAGACACATCTTTGGAACAAACCAATTTACCATATTTGTGAGGGCAAGTCAATGGAGAAAGGCTAGGCTTTTGAATAAATTGTGTTAGAAAAATTGAACATACCCTCAAGATACGAAAACATATTTTCACAGAGACACCCATGTGCAAATATTTATGGCATCTCTATTCATAATCATCAAAAACTAGAAACATCCCAAATGTCCTTCAATGAGTGAATGGATAAACAAACTGTGCATACAATGGAACATCACTCAGTTATTAAAAAAATGAAGTTAACTTGGATGAAACTCAAAGACATTATACTGAGTGAACCACCCAGTCTCAAAATATTACAGGTTGTATTATTTCATTTATATGACATTCTTGAAAAGACAAAAGTGTAGTGATGAAGACTGGACAAGTGATTCAAGGGCTTCGGGATGGGAGGAGGATGTGACTATAAAAAGGCAGCAATAGGGAGTTATTTTGGAGTAATAGAACAGTTCTGTATCCTTTTATTGCTATTTGAAATGACATACCCATGATAAATGAGAGGGAGAAAGAAGCAGGCATCTCAGGGGGATGGTACTAGAGAATCGCTCTTTAAATTGATAGCTAATCTACAATGCATGAGTGCCCCACATTAGCTCCTAGAGGTTTCTAGGCATGCATATTGAAGCCACAAAGAAAACCTTGCCTTTCCTTGCCTTGCTTTTCTTCTAAATCATTATTTGATTGCTATTAGCCAATCATAAGGTCACTTAGGATAGACAGCGGTGCTGTCATGACCTCATTCAGGAAGCTCTCTGGATGCTTGGCATCAGACACATCCTTAAATCTCTATGTGCAGTTTACCCAACTGCCCACAGGGTAGTCAGGGTATGTACCCATATGGTAACTGATACTGTCCATTCTCAGAACTGACAGGCACCTGGAAGTTATCAACATGAGTTTGATAGTATCATTGCTTTTCCTGTTTGCAGCTGCCAACTGGAGAACTCTGGAGTCCAGGAAAAATCTGCAGGATGCCAGAGTGCTTACACTTGTCATGATGGGACCAACACTCATAAACTACATACAATACAAATGCGTTGTTTGGGACTGAGCTAGGAATCTGCATTCATACTTCAGTAGGAAGGCCACTGAAAGCATTTTTTCCCAAAATGGAAACTTTTCAAGCAAACATTGTCATTTCACCGATATTATAATTAGGACAGCTGTACTTTCACTGTTTTTCCAATAATGTAGAAGGTAACACCCTGGTAATGAGAAAAGCATTTCATTTTAAAGATTAAACTATTGAGCCTATCTCAAGTGCTTTCCTTTTAATGTATTATCTGGTAAATATGAGAGTGAGGGGCAAAAATTTTGCTTAGCCTCCAAAACATTCCTGGATTAGTACACACATGAACATACACCCATCCTAGCCCCGTAACTCCTGAAACACTTCACAAGCTTCAAGATAGTTTATCTCTGCTGCTGAACTATCCTAAACAGTTACAAGACAATAATGGGGACAGATTGCTTAGAAGTGAAGCTCTCTGGGTATCCACTTTAAAATTGCTGGCACAGCATCTCCTCATACCCTTTTAAAACATATTGTCTCTCTTTGAACTTGGTGTTTATTTTCATATATCTTGTCCTGCTGATAATGGCACAAGGGTTCATATTTGGTCATTCTAGTTCATGTTTCTTTATCAGTTAACCAATCTCTTTTCCAAAAAGGAAAATGAAAATCCTATAGCCCTCCTTTTGTGATCAGGATATACTATGGGAAGCCTTGTGTCAGCATGAAGGACAAGCAAAAGAAAAGAATGTTTTGTCCCAACCTCAGGAAAGTAGAAGACACACAGAGTCAGTGGCAGGTGGAGGTAAGGCTCTCAAATCTCATTCTCTCTTCTGCAGGATTCGTCTCAGATAAGCAAGATATGTCAGAGAAGTGGAAGAGAGGATTTTGCCCCCTTTCATTTTTGGGACTCAGAAGAGTTCACTCTGCACAGGAGCCAGCAGTGTCTTTGGGCAGAAGGATGGTGGGAGTTTTGGACCATGGCTTTCTGGAGATGATCGTGGTTCCTCAGTGGTGCAGGTGAGATCCCAGGGGACTGCACTCCTTGAACGGGTGATGTGGAAAGTGGCTGACCAGAGCCCGGGGTCCAGGGACTTCTGGTAAGATGGCGAAATAGACAGACGCTGTGTCGACTACCTCCCAGGATCACACCAAAATTACAAATAATTTATAAGATAGTCAACCTCGGAAGTTCCCTGGACCCTAGATGAGCAGAACCTCTAAATGAAGGACTTAAAGAGGAGGCCACGTCAAGTCCGGTAGGAGGGGCAGAGATGAGAGAGGGCAAACCCCATGACGGACACCTCAGCGGTGGGCAGGCTTCTCCAGTTGGGGGCGAGACCCTCCGGTCCCACACTGCGCTCACCACCCCAGAGTTACGTTGCTGGGAAGAGGAGTTCTACGATAGCTGGAGGGAGAAAATAGTAAGGACTCACGGCTCGGTGAGGCTGGGGGCGTCTGGAGAAACAATGGAGCTGGCAAACCGACTCGCTCGCTGGTGAGCACTCACCCGGTTCCTGGTGGAGGGAGTGGCTTTGTGAGCGGGGCCCAGGAGCCTGCGGGAAGGACTGAACTGAATGCCTTTGGTGAGGGAGCTGGACATTTTTGGGACCATTGTTCTCCTGGTGTGGAGCTTGCACATGAGGAGTTCACAGGAGGCCGCCAGTTTTTCAGAGCTGGGCCCTCCCACAGAGGCTCAGGTCTGGGACTGCATTGGTCTGCTGGAATTGGCGCAGGAGTGCGTGCGTGCGTGCTTGCGCATGCGGCCTTGGATCCCCACCCTCCATACTGTTTGTGCTGCGTAGCCAGGGAAACCCCGGGCAAGCGCACTCCGACTACAACAGACTGCTTATTGAGACCCGGAAGTGCAAGACTCGCCTTAGGTCCCTGATTTCCGCACTGCGCGTGCAGAGTTGTCTTGGTGCCAGTTGGCTGTTGGGCTGCTCGGCCTGATCTTTGAGCGGCTGATTGGAATAGGCTGAGACGGAGTTTTCCTGGGAGTGTAGGGCCTAGGGCCGTGAGCTGTGCACCTGCGTGATTCAGCCGGGGCTTTCCTGGCGAGTTTGTGTGGGCTGGCTGCCAATGCAGGAGTGCATGCTGCTCTGACTTGGTGGGGTCCACTGACCACATCCTGTGGTGCCTTGGGGGCCTGCCCCGCCCACCTATAGCTGTGTTGCCAAGGGTACCCTGAGCCCCTGGTCCCTAGCTCCTACCTCTGCAGGCCACAGAGGGGTTTTTTTGCAGCAGCAGACAGCCCGCAACAACCTGTGAGGATTTGGGGTGGTGAGCACAGTTCCAGAGCACACATCAACTAATTGTGGGAAGCTTACTTCAAGTCTAGAGGGAGGTGGGCTCATGATGCACTGAGCCCTTCCCCCCCAGCAGCTAATGCTGAGTCGCCCAGAATCTCTCTATTGCTGAGCAAGTGGTCTGCAGATTAAAGCGGGCAGAGAGCCCCTTCCTTTTTTTTTTCTCTTTTTCCTTTTTTTCCCCTTTTTCTCTTTTTTCTTTTCTTTTTGTTTTCTTTTTTCTTTTTTCATTCTAGGTGATCTAATACATTGAAGCAATCAGAGCGACCGCCAGAATGAAGAAACAAAGAAACATGTCCCAAGTAAAAGATCAGAAGAAACCTCAAGAAAGGGAACTAAATGAAACAGAGGCATCCAACCTTTCAGAGACAGAGTTTAGAACATGGATGATAAGAATGTTTCAGGAACTTAAGGAGGACATAAAGAAAGATACAGAGCCCGGGGACCAGGAGGGAAACCTGAGCAGGCAACGGGCACGTGACCCTGAGGCTGAGGCTGTGGACCGGGCAGTCCTGCACAGGGGAGGGATGGAGGATGACACAGATTCAGAGGGGTCAGCAGAGTGAGGTGAGACTGAGTTGGTCATGGAGCACCAGGTCCTCCCAAGAGGTGAGGCTCTGAAATGCAAGTTTCACCAGCCCCACACATGAGGGGCGCATGCCAGCTTCACCAGCGGGAACTGGGAGCCTAGGGTCATCCTTCCTCACAGCCCACCTAGCACCCTGAGCCACAGAGGTGTGTCATAGATCCCCTTTCCCCATCATCACACAGACTCACGAGCCACACGTACCCCTTCGGTGGCCTCTTTTAAACTTGTTAACAGGCTATATATACAGCATCCATGGAGCGTAGTCTCACAGGAAACATTTATTGTCAGATGCTCATCCTCAAATTCAAGGCTAACCATTTCCATCAATACTTATATCCCAGAGGGCAGGAAGCAGTTTTAAAACATCCTCAAATACCAATGCATGTAATATAAATTTTATTAATCGAAACACTGTTTAGCAATATATTTGGCTCTTCTACTCATCTGCTCCATGTATTAAGAAAAATAATAAGAATGTAATCTCTAAGAAAAATGTTTTCATGATTTATAAGGAGATATGGGTCTTATTTTGTCTGGAAGTATTAGGCATTTTTTAAATTTTTTATTATGAAATACACATTTTTTAGAATTAGTTTCAGCTGTACAACACAGTGCAATAGTTATACATTTTACCCCTCAAAGTAACAACCCCCCTCCCCCAATCCACCACCCCATTTCCCCCCAATATCATACATATCTATTACAAATCCCTAGACTCCACTCCCACTCTATATATACTCCATGTCCCATGACTATATAGTTGTAGTAGACATACAATATATAAGACATTTTTAAACATATAGTTAAAGTATAGGAAATCATAAAATTACCTTTATTCCTACACCAAGATTAAATAGATAGAAATGTTTTATAATTATTCCATCTCTCTCTCTCTTTTTTAATAAAGTGCTACATATACTGCAATGGTTACTCTATCCATTTGGTCTCTGCCTGAAGTTAACTTTAACAACATAAGCATAGATCCATAAGCAAATTACATTGTTTTCTTTTGTTTTTCATTTTTACATAAACGACACAGTGATGCATATTGTATGCCTTGCTCCTTTCATTCAGCATTTTGTTCTTTAGATTTATCCATGCTAATATATGCAGACCTAGTCCATGCAGCTTAACTATTGTATGGTATGCATGCTCTGAATACTAGAGTTGTCCATTTTTCTATTGAGGACTAGTTAAATTACCTCCAATGTTCCACTAAATTATCTTGTACTTGTCTTCTTATGAACAAGTGTAAAAATTTCTAGAAATGGAATTGTCCAGTTGATGTGTATGTTTTTCTGAATCTTTATTAAATATTACAAAAATGCTTCCCCAGCTCCTCCTCTATCCACCATCTAATCAGTCCATGTTAGAGGAGATTTGGGCATCTGTGCTTTGTCTTATCCTTTAACCCAGAACAACATTTTTCATCCCATAAGTGGAACCCCAAAACAGAGCACAGAAGGAAGAGTGTACCAGACAGACAGACACACAGGGTGGAGTAACTGATGAGAGTAATCATTGAGGTGAGCAGGTCCTCCTCAAGACTGTCCTTGCTCTCCACAAGCGATGGCAGGCTACAATCTCCATTAACAACACAGACCCCATTTCCAGGGCCTGAGCCACAGAGCTTGACTTCAGAAAATGGTTGTAGTTTTGTGTACTGCTGGAGAAAGCTACACTTTAGAGCCACCATGCTTTCATCATCCCCTGGGATCTCAGTGCTGTACAGAATGCTTTCTTTGTGAATCTGGTCCCTCGCCAGTCCCTTCTGAGGGCATTCAATGATTTCACCTCTCCTCACATCCTCTACCATACATCTGTGTCTTCACTCTTAGCCAAAGCACATTCCCATTTTCAGGTGAGATCCAAGCAGGCTTGGAGGAGGAAGCAGAAGGACATCAGTGCTGGAAACAGGTATGGGATTCTGTTGTCTTTGCAACGGTCTTCTGCTCATCTTCTTTGGGTCACTCAGCTCAACCATCAGCCCATCTGGAAGGGCCAGGACAGACGGAAAAGTCTTCTCTCCATCTCACTCTCTGTTTCTAGAGGTTGGGGGGGGGACCCAAAGTTGGTTACCAGGGAAACTGAAGCTTAGTCCATCTGACTCAAGAGAAAAAGAAAACAAAGACAAAAAGGAGACACAGAATATGTTGTGAGAGGACACACACAGACATGGAATTATGACTCTCAATAAATGTGCTTGTTACAAGGTCCTGTGCATGCACAGTGCGTGCACACATTTGTACTCGGGAGCACTCCTTCCAGCCCAGAGCAGCACAGTGTCTGTGGCATAAGGCACGTGCAGGGGAGAAAAAGGTTAAAATGATGAGGTCGGTATATAGGCAGAAGCCAGATTGTGAAAAGCAGGAGAGACTTTTATGTTTTTCAATTATTACCTACCCATTCTTTCAAGACTTATTTTAACATTTAAATTTTATTTAGGTCCATTTGTACAACTACTTCTTTAGAACAAACTATGCTGTCACCTTCACCAGAAAGGTTTTTTTCTCATTTTTTTTGTGGTAAAATATACATTACATAAAAATAACCATTTTCAGCTTGTTGAATTGAACAATTTGTTATATTAAGTATATTTACATTGTGTGACTATCACCATTACCCATCTCAAGAATTTTTCATCATCCAAAGTTGTATCTTTGTACTCATTAATCTTTGGCATGATGAGGGATTTTCAATAGAAACCTGGACATTTTGAGTATTATGGTATGAGAGTCCAGATTTATTTAAATCTGGAGCTTTAGTGGATTGCTGCTTCATTAATGCCAGCTTGGTATGGATATCTAGGTTCTCCACTTGGCTTTGCAGATGTGGGAATAAATGGCAGGGCTTTTCTTTTAGTTTTTTGTCCTTTTTTTGTAGCGTTTGGCTGGAGTAGTGCTGTTTACTGTCTAAAAGTTTTCTTTCTTGCTAGGCTGACTTTTCACTTCTCCTTTGTCTTCCCCAGTACACAGAACTGGATACGTGAGCCAAAAAGAAAACCTAGGGAACTCATCACCATGTTGATCATTGGCTCGTAAGAACCCTAGTCAGCCTGCCTTCTTCCCTTAACCTTTCAGATTCTTCTTATGTGTATTTTATATAATGTCCAGCGTTTTTAGTTGTGCTCCATGGGAGGAATAGGGAAAAGTACATTAATTTACAGAAATGGAAGTTTTTGTCCTGAAAATTATAAGAACTTTTTAAAGTTTTTTTTAAAATGGGGGGTGGGGGAGATACTAACTGGGACGAGGTGAATCTAACTTTATGGCAGCAATCCTATTTTCTTGGATACTCAGGTCAACACATCAACCAAAAGTATGAACTCCTTTCTTGCCTGCCTAGAAGCAGGAGCAACCCCAAATGACCAGTGGCACAGGCTCAGCTTCCAGTTCCATGGACCCATTACCAAACTATCTGGTGGAAACTTTGATCCCTTTGATAATAAGCCCTAAGCAGAGCCCACTGTCATGGGGATTAGAATTAAATGTTTTGAGAATGGTTCTACCAATTCCTCACCTTTACCTTGTGCTTCTCCTACTTGATTTTCCTCCAGTGGGAGAGATAGCCCCATTTACTGTTTCTTGGATTAAGTAACTATTTTTATTATTTCATTTGTCATTCCTATTGGTTAATCATTTTTATCTTTTTTAAAAGTTGTTTTAAATGGTTTTCCAATATGAAACTTTAATTAATTGGAATCCAACTTCAAATAATATTATGCGTCTTCACATGTTGTGTGAGGACCTTACAACAATATATTCCCAATTCCTCTCTCTCATCCTTTGCCCTGTATACTTTACTGTGATTAAGTGTACACACAGCCTTGGACAAAGCCCCTCATTTCAGGGTGTGTTTTCCCCAATGGCACCTAAGCTTAGTCTTCACTAGGCCATTACATCATCCTATGAAGTTCACGGTACTGTTACTCCTGTCAGAGCTGCAAACACAATTATTTCCCATTCTTCCTTGACATTCTCAAACCATGTTTGATATGTTAAGTAGCAAAGTAATGATTAAAATAGCTTAAATTTTTGTGAGATATGATTTACTCGAATGATTTCATTCAATCTTCCTGTATCCCTTTGAAATAGATGCTATTTATATTCCCTTTTTATCATAATGATTCTCACTGAGGAGGGTATGGTGGTACGACCCCTTAAAATGGCATGTCTGAGATTGGGGGCATGTGATAACTCTGAGCAGGAGTTGGTCCTGGCAAGTATAGGTTGATAATATTGTTCTGGCCCCACTAGGTCCAGGTAAGAATCAGTGAAGTAGAAGAAAGGGACATTTTTCATGACAGAAGTAGGCCTATTGCTATGGTTTGAATATTTGTATGCCCTCCAAAATGTATATGCCAAATCCTAATGCCTAATGCAATGGTATTAAGAAGCGAGCGCTTTGGGAGGTGACTAGGTCATGAAGGAGGAACCCTCATGAATGAGATTCATGTCCCTGTAAGAGGCCCAAGAGAGACTCTCTGCCTCCTTCTTCTTGTATATGTTGGATAAGAGTGGAAGAGAATATATTTACTAAATGCCTGCTGTGCCATCCTGGCAAGTAGTCAGAGTGAGCTACATCCGACCCCTCCCTCATTGTCATGCAAACATGGCATCAAGGCCTGGGGGTAGGACAGCGACCAAATTCATCCCTCCCCTCTCTGAAAAATGTTTGCAACTATGGTCTCTGTATTCTACAGTGAACAGAGGTGAGACTGAGCCGTATACACCCTTGAATTTCTCCCCTGTCTGGCTCTCCTCCAGCAAATGAGGGTTCATTAATCTTGGCAACGTGCAAGGAGGAGAGGTAACACCCCCATTCTTCTGCACCAGAGCTCAATATTTCCACAGTGTAAGAAGCAGGGATCTTGCTGGGTGGGGCTAGAGGAGCCAGAAATGGCAATAAAAGTTTGTTGACATGGGCAAAACCCCCCCCCCAAAAAATATATATATATATATATATATATATATATATATACAATAAAAAATCTGTGACCCAGAAAGGACCCTCACCCTACTATGCTGGCACCTTGATCTCAGACTTCCAGCCTCCAGAACTGTGAAATAAATTTATGTTGTTTACAAGTCACCTAGTCCGTGATATTTTGTTACAGCAGCCTGAGCTAAGGCATCTCTGGAAGATACAAGACTACCAGGGGTATGCAACATAGCCTCTTTTTTGGAAAAGGAAGAAGTCAAATGGTGGTAGGGGTAGGTTTTCTACTACATGGGATCCTCTTCCTCCCTGTTATTTATCATGGGTATGTCATTTAAAATAGCTATAAAATAATGCTTTAGAAGAAAGGCAAGGCAAAGTATTCATTGTGGCTTCAATATGCATGCCTAGAAACCTCTAGGAGTTAATGTAGGGGCACTCATGCTTTACAGATTAGTTGTAGATTTCAAGAGTGATTCTCCAGTAACACCTCCTTGAGCTGACCCCCTCACCAACCTGTGGAAAGCAACAAGAAGATTCAGGTGATCTTTTATTCAGCATTTAACAGTATTAATGGAACCTGTCTTAATAGGTGTTTGCAACTCTTGAAGGAGCTGGTAATTTAGCTTTTAGCTAGGAAGTGAGAGAATAACAACCAACCAATGAATAAATAAGTTAGTGTGGTAAGAGAAAGAAAATAATCCAGTTCCTAGACCAGGAACTAATGATTTGACATAGACTGGTCAGGGAGAGCCTCTCTGAGAAGGCAATAATGGAACAGAAACCCCAAGGTTGAGAAGGAAGTGGCCATGTAAAGATCTGGGTGTAGACTTCCAGGCAAAGACAGTTGTGATTACAAGTATCTTAACAAGGAAATAAACTTGGAATGTTCAAGTAATATAAGTAGGCCAGAGTTATTGCAGTGAAGGCAGGAGATGATGAAAATGTGTGGATACTAAAACATTAGTAGTAGAGAGGCAAAGAAGGGGATGGACACCAGATATATTAAGAGGATCAAATCTAGAGGACCTGGTGTTGGACTGCAGAGCAAAGAAAAATATGCAACAGATATAAAAGGTGTGCTTGGGACATGTTAATTTTATGATGCCTGCTTGTCATTCAAAGAGATAGGCAAATATGGAACTCAGGTGACAGGTGATGCATGAGATACAAACGTAGGAGATCACATTATATACATGCACTATGATGGCAAAATAAATTAAACAACCCAGGGAGAGGGCGTACATGAAAAGGGACCCTGTTAAACTTCATATGGAAAGGCCGAGGAGTAACCGATGGATACTGAGAAGGAGTGGAGTGGCTATTGTGGTTGAAGAAACAACACCTGGAGAGTATATTGTCCAATATCCAAAAATAAAAAACAGAGGAAGGGAAGAAGGGAGGAAGGGTAGGAAGGATAGACAGTTTCAAAAAGGAGGGAATTGTCAAATGTACCAAAGGCATCTGTGTTATATACTGGGCTGAGGATGTGAATGTGATCATATGATCAGGTAATATGAAGGTCATTGGTGCTTCTGGCAAAATCAGGTTTCTTTTGAGGGGCTGGCTGGCAGATGCTCGATTGATATGGTTAGCAACAAAATGGTTATAGAACAAGGGACTCAGACTTGCTGTTTGGAGCATCAGGGAAATGTGTCGGTACATTGGAAGTATGTGAGATAGTGGATGGCTTTATGTTTTAGTTCATTTTGTATACAGGGTGAGAAATACCAGCATGATTGTATATAATAGAATGATGCAGAAGAAAAAAAAAAGGGAAACCCGAGAGTTCAGGGCTCAGGAATGATCATTGCAAAGCCCTACTCCTCCAGAAGATGGGCATGGGATCCATGTGAAGGGCCTTGACTTAATGGGATCAGGTCACTTCACCAGAGGAGCAGCTGAGAAAACAAGTGCAGACCCAGCGTTCCTGGGAAGTGGTTAGAGATCCTATGTGATCCCTTCTTTTTCCTCAATGAATTTTCGGTTGACTCATCATCGGGAGAGTGGGTGTGGGTCTTATGGAAGACTATTGTAGGTAGAGGAGAGAGAAGATACAGGTGTGGGGGATGCAGACCTTTGTCCTTCACTGCAGTATCGCAAGAGTGAAGAGGATGGAGAAAGGAGCAAAAGAATGCATGGGGGTGGGGGACGGTTATAGTCCTAGGAGCTGGGTAAGGAGGGGCCTGTTGGAAGGTGAAGAAGGAGGCTGTGGGGCACACACTGGAGGTCCCCGAGAAACTGAAGGTTGTGTAAGCACAGGCATTAGAGGGAGGGGGCTGGACCACCAGGACATCAGGTTGGGGGCGATGAGAGTGTGGAATGTTAGAAAAGGCCATCATGGAGGAGCGCGAGGTTTCCTGAGGTCCAGAGGAAGACCGTGGGCAGAGGGTTGCTGCGGTGTGTAGGAGAACATCCCTGAGGACAGAGAGGCTCTGTGTTGGCCGAGTCAGGTTCCTGGGCCCTGACGTCGCCGGGAGAGATCCAAGGAGAGCTGAGAGGGGGGCGGTAAGTGTGCCAGGAGACCAGCATGTTCACAGGATTGGGAAGTTGGGAGGAGGATGACCAGGGTATTGATACAGGTACCGCACTTGGAGCTGAGGGGCGTTTGGGGTAATCCGGCAACAGGACCTGAACAACACCAAACCCATTCGTTAGCCTGGAGTTCACACCAGGCTTCTGAAGGAAACCTTCAGCGAATCCCAGCACTGAGATTGACACCGACCTCAAAGACCCAGCGCGCAGACTCAGAACCCGCCAATCGAAGCGTAGCCCTGTCTCTCCCCGCCCCCCGTATGTCCTTCCTGAGAGAGCGAACTTCGGCCATTGCTGCAATGGTTCCCATGGGGAAATAGAGAAGCTGCGGTGTCGCTGTTCATCAGGTTCACTTTTGCTGGCTCTTTTTTGTTCTCTGTCTCTCACCACCACCGTGCTTGCTTCCTCAGCCAATGTCGCCAGAGTTCTGTGCGCAAAACCAGGCGAAAAGGTATATTTTAATCATGGATTGGTGGCGCTTGGTCTCCATTGCCATTAGATGGCAGTGTTTAACCGTAGGTCCGCTCTCCTGCCTCTGCACCCGCCCTTCGCGCTTGAAAAAACTCTCTGTAGACTCCTTCTGCCCCGCCCGGCAAATGTGGAGTCTTTCTGCATCTCTGTGAACAAGGCAGATCCTGAGGCTGGATCTGCCCCCTTCAGTGGGGGTCCCTTGTGAAAATTTACTGTCGAGGGACAAAAATCATTTTGCTTTTCAAATTGGCCTTGCTCCTGAGGAGCTGCCTAGGTTCCTTAGCAACTTCTCTGAATGATCATTTTTTTAGTTTTTATTTTAATTTTATTAATTTCAGGTGTACAAAACAACATAATTAGATATTTACACCCCTCATAAGACAATAGCCCCCATGAAGTCTACTACCCCTCTCACATCGTACATTAGCTATTACAATACCAAAGACTATATTCTGTATGCTGTCTGTACTTTACATCCCATGACAATATATATACAGAGGGTGCCAAAAAAATGTATAAACATTTTAAGAAAGGAAAAATAATGTATTAAAATTGTAATACTCAATATATACCAGTAACAAATGATGAATACAAGTCACATTCAACTTCAGCAATTACAAGAGGTGCTCAAAGTGGTTGCCATCAGCATAATTTTAATACAGTTTTTCCTTTCTTAAAATGTGTATACTTATTTTTGGCACCGTGTGTGTGTGTGTGTGTGTGTGTGTGTGTGTGTGTGTGTGTGTGTGTACACACTGAGAATGCCAAAAAAATGAATGCAAGTAGACACTTTGGTCAACCTTGTTCAAGCAGTAATCAGAAGTGTCTGGACGCTGATGGTAACCATTTTGAGCACCTATTGTAATTACAGATTTTAAATGTGACTTGTATTCATCTTTTGTTATAAGTATATATTGAGTATTACAATTTTAATGCAGTTTTCTTAAAATGTGTATACTTTTTTGGCACCATCTGTGTGTGTGTGTGTGTGTGTGTGTGTGTGTGTGTGTGTGTGTAGTATTTATAGTTGACATTCAATATGATTTTATATTAGTTTCAGGTCTACAGTGCAGTGCTTAGGTATTTACATAATCTATGAAGTGATCCAACCAATAAGTTCAGTACCCATTTGACACCCTAAATAGTCTTTACAACAATATTGATTATATTATATTATTGATTATATTCTCCATTCTGTATTTCGCATCCCTGTGACTGTTTTGTGACTACCAATTTGTTCTTCCCAATTTCTCTCCCATTCCCCAATCCCTCTCCTATCTAGCAGTCATCAGTTTGTTCTCTGTGTCTCTGAGAGTCTGTTTCTGTTTTGTTTGCTCCTTTATTTGGTTCTTTAGATTCCGCATAGGAGTTGAGATCATATGGTATTTGTCTTTCTCAGTCTGACTTATTTCACTTAGCATAATATCCTCTAGATCCATCCATGTTGTTGCACATGGTAAGATTTCATTCTTTTTTATGGCAGAGTAATACTCCATTGTAGAAATGTACTACTATTTCTTTATCCAGTTGTCTGTAGATGGATATTTTGGTTGTTTCCATATCTTGGCTATTGTGAATAGTGCTGCAATAAACATAGGGGTGCATATATTTTTTTGAATTAGTGTTTTGGATTTCTTTGGATTAATACCTAGGAGTGGAATTGCTGGGTCATAAGGTAGTTCTAATAATATTTTTAATTTTTTGAGGAAACTTTATACTGTTTTCCATAGTGGCTGCACCAATTTGCAATCCCACAAACAGCGTACTAGGGTTCACTTTTCTTCACATCCTCGACAACACTTGTTGTTTGTTGATTTATTGATGATGGCTTTTCTGACAGGAGTGAGGTGGTATCTCATTGTGGTTTTTATTTGCATTTCATTGATGATTAGTGACGTTGAGCATCTTTTCATGTCTATGGGCCATCTGTGTGTCCTTTTTGGAGAAATGTCTATTCAGGTCCTCTGCCTATTGTTTAATTGGATTGTTTGATTTTTTTGGTGTTGAGTTGTATGAGTTTTCTTTCTTTCTTTTTCTTTTTTTTATATTATCCCCTTATCAGATGTATCATTGGCAAATATCTTCTCCCATTCAGTAGGATGTCTTTTCTTTTTTTGATGATTTCCTTGGCTGTAAAAAACTTTTTAGTTTTTATGTAGTCCCATTTGTTTCTTTCCATTGTTTCCCTTGCCCGAGGATATGTATCAGGAAAAATATTTCTAAGGGTACTGTCTGAGACTTTACTTCTTATATTTTCTTCTAGAGGTTTTATGGTTTGGATCTTACATTTAAGCCTTTAATCCATTTTGAGTTTATTTTTTGTATATGGTGTAAGAAATTGGTCCAGTTTCAATTTTTGCATGTATCTGTCCAGTTTCCTAAGCACTGTTTATTAAATAGACTGTCTTTACCCCAATGTAAACTCTTGCTTTCTTTGTCATAGATTATATGACTACATAGGCATAGATTTATTTTTTGGGGGGTCCTCTATTCTTTTCCATTGATCTGTGTGTCTGTTTTTATACCCATACCATGCTCTTTTGATTATTATGGTCTTGTGGTATAATTTGATATCAGGTAGCATGATATCTCTAGCTTTGTTCTTCTTTCTCAGGATACCTGTGGCTATTCGGTGTCTTTTATGGTTCCCTATAAACTTGAGGATTATTTGTCCTAGTTCTGTGAAAAATGCCATTGGCATTTTGAAAGGGATTGCATTGAATCTATATTTTGCTTTGGGTAGTATGGACATTTTAACCAAATTAATTCTTCCTATCCATGAACATTGTATATGTTTCCATTTATTTGTATCTTCTTTAATTTTTCTCTTCAATGCCTTATAATTTTCTAAGTACAGCTCTTTTATATCCTTGGTTAAATTTATTTCTAGGTATTTTATTTATTTTTGATGCAATTATAAATGGGGTTCTTTTCTTAATTTCTCTTTCTGATAGTTTATTATTGGCGTATAAAAATGCAATATATTTCTTTTTTTAATTTTTTAATTTTTTTCATTTTTTTTTCTGAATATTAATTTTGTATCCTGCTACTTTACTAAATTTATTTATCAGTTCTAATAGCTTTTTGGTGGAATCTTTGGTGTTCACTATATACAGTATCATGTCATCTGCAAATAATGACAATTCTAGTTCATCCTTTCCAATCTGGATGCCTTTTATTCCTTTTTCTTGTCTGACTGCTGTGGCCAGAACTTCCACAGTTCTAGGAATATCTTAGAATATCTAGGAATATCTTCCAAGAATATCTTGAATAAAAAGTGTAAAAGTGGGCATCCTTGTCTTGCTACTGATCTTAAGGGGAATGCCTTTAGCGTTTCCCCATTGTGTATGATATTATCTGTGGGTTTCTTATATATGTCCTTTAGTATGTTGAGATATGTTCCCTTTATTCCCACTTTGTTGAGTGTTTTTATCATAAATGGGTGCTGGATTTTGTCAAGTGCTTCTTCTGCATCTATTGATATGACCATGATTTTTATTTTTTATCTTGTTTATGTGGCATGTCACGTTAGTTGATTTGCAGATATTGAACCAACCTTGCATACCAGGAATGAATCCCACTTGATCATGTTGTATGATCCTTTAATGTATTGCTGAATTTGGTTTGCTAATATTTTGCATCTATGTTAATTATGGATATTGGACTATAGTTTTCTTTTTTTTTTTAATGTCTTTGTCTGGTTTTGGAATCTGGGTAATGGCGGCCTCGTAAAATGAGCTTGGAAGCTTTCCCTCCTTTTGGATTTTTTGGAATAGTTTGAGAAGAATGGGTGTTAATTCTTTTTTGAATGTTTGGTAAAATTCACCTGTGAAGCCATCTGGTCCAGGACTTTTGTTTGTTGATTCCTCATTCAATTTTGTTGGTAGTAATCTGTCAGTTAAGATTTTCTGTTTATTCTTTATTCAGCCTTGGAGCTTATGTGCTTCTAGGAATTTATCCATTTTTACTAGATTGTCCAATTTGTTGGTGTATAGTTGCTCATAGTATTTTCTTAAAATTTTTTGTATTTCTGTGGTGTCAGTTGTCACTTCTCTTTCATTTCTGATTTTATTTTTGGGGGTCCTTTTTCCTTTTTTCTTGGTGAATCAGGTTAAAGGTTTGTCAATTTTATCTTTTCATAGAAGCAGCTCTTGGTTTCATTGATCTTTTGTATTGTTTTTTACTCTGTATTTTGTTTATTTTGTCTCTGATCTTTGTTATTTCTTTCCTTGTACTCATTTTGGGCTTTGTTTGTTGTTCTTTTTCAAGTTCCCTTTGGTGTAAAGATAAACTGTTTATTTAAAGATTTTTTTTGTTTCTTTAGGTAAGCCTGCATTGCTATGAATTTCCCATTAGGACTGCTTTAGCTGTGTCTTATAGATTTTGGGTTGTGTTTTCATTTTCATTTGTCTCAAGGTATCTTTTGATCTCTTCATTGATCTCATTGTTAACCCATTCATTATTTAGTAGCATGTTATTTAGCCTGCATGTGTTTGTATGTTTTTCAGGGTTGTTGATTTTTTAAATTGATTTCTACTTTCATACCATTGTGGTCAGAGAAGACACTTGATATGATTTCAGTTTTCCTAAATTGATTGAGACTTATTTTGTGGCCTAACTGTGTGTGGTCCTGCCTGGAAAATGTTTCATGTGTACTTGAGAAGAATGTATATTCTGCTGCTTTGGGATGAAGTGCTCTAAAAATATCAATTAAATCCATTTTGTCTATTGTGTCATTTAAGGCCACTCTTTTTGTGTTGATTTTCTATATGGAGGATCTATCCATTGGTTTCAATGGGGTGTTAATGTCCCATACTATGATTGTGTTACCGTTGATCTCTGCCTTTATGTCAGTCAATATTTGCTTTATGTATTCAGGTGCTCCTATGTTAGGTGCATAAATGTTTACTACAATGATTTCCTCTTGTTGGATTGATCTCTTTATTATTATGTAATGTCCTTCTTTGTCTCTTATTATAGTCTTCATTTTAAAGTCTATTTTGTATGATATATATATTGCTACTCCAGCTTTTTTCTCGTTTCCATTTGCGTGAAATATCTTTTTCCATCTCTTTACTTTCAGTCTTTGTGTGTCTTTTGATCTGAGGTGAGCCTCTTGTAGGCAGCATAAGTATGGATCTTGTTTTCTTATCCATGCATGCAGCCACCCTATGTCTTTGATTGGAGTATTTACTCCATTTACATTTAAAGTGATTATTGATTGGTACATAGTTTTGCCATCTTATTATTCATATTTTTGATCTTCATTTTTTTGTTTGTTTTCTCCTAGTCTTAGTTAAAAGCCCTTGTTTTTCATCACATTTAATTTCTCTTACCACTCATTGCTGGCCTGCCCAGTTTCTGTTGAAAAATCAGCTGATAGTCTTATGGGAGCTCCCTTGTAAGTAACTAGTTGTCTTTCTCTTGGCTGGTTTTAGGATTCTCTTTTATCTTTAATCTTTGCCATTGTAATTATAATGTGTCTAGGTGTGGGCCCCTGAGTTCATCTTGTTTGGGACTCTATGCTTCCTTGGCTTGTATGTCTCTTTCTTTCGCCAGTTTAGGGAAATTTTCAGTCATTATTTCTTCAATTAGGTTCTTGATCCTTTGCCCTTTCTTCTCCCTCTGGTACTCCTGTGATGCGAATTTTGTTATGCTTGATATTGTCGCACAGGTCCCTTAAACAATCTTCATTTCTTTTTCCTCTTTGTTGTTTTAGTTGGGTGGTTTTTGCTACCTTGTCTTCTAAATCACTGATTTGACTCTGTGCTTCTTCTGATCTGCTCTTGTTTCCTTCTAGTGTATTCTTCATTTCAGTTATTCTTTATTTCTGACTGGTTCTTTTTTATAGTTTCTATGTAATTCTTTATGCTTGCTATCTCATTGTTGAAATTCTCACTAAGTTCCTTAAGCATTCTTACAATATAGTGTCTCTGGTATGTTGGTTGCCTCCATTTCATTTAGTTCTATTTTTGGAGGTTTCTCCTGTTCTTTTATTTGGGATATGTTTCTTTGTTTCCTCATTCTGGCTGCATTTCTGTGTTTGCTTCTATGTATTAGGTAGATCTCCTATGTCCCTCAATCTTTGCTGGGTAGCCTTATGTAGTATGTGTCCTATGTGGTCCAATGGTCCAGTTTTCCTGATCTCCTGTGCATTCATTCCAGGAGTGTCCCTTGAGTGTGTTGTGTGTGTTCTCCTGTTGTGGTTGAGTCTTAATTGCTTTTGACACATCAGTGTGTGGGATTGACTCCCAGGCTGACTGGCTATGAAGTTTGGCTATGCCCACAGTGATTGAGCTGCTATGTGTGGGCTGACCCCTCAGAAGAGGATTCACCCCCATGGGTTCCTGTGTCTGTTGAGACCCCCTTTTGTGCTCTGCTGTGGTCTGAAGCTGGGCTCTAGGTTGTGTTTTTTCTGGTGCCTCTTGTGAGGAGCTCCCATGCAGGCCAATTTCAGCCTTGCTTGTTACCAGCCTGCGGCTACCTGATAGGAGCCAAAGAGCCATATGTGGTTGACTGCTGCCTGTGCTGGACCTGGAGACATGTGAGGGTGGCCTCATTGTGAACCGAGGCTGGCTGCCACCAGTAGTGCACCTGAGATA
Source organism: Hipposideros armiger (assembly GCF_001890085.2). NCBI lineage: Eukaryota > Metazoa > Chordata > Mammalia > Chiroptera > Hipposideridae > Hipposideros > Hipposideros armiger. The sequence goes on from NW_017732842.1 coordinate 93,550, forward strand.
GCAAAAGGCCCAGAGCCCCTAGGCCTATTGCTACCCACTGGCTACCTGTAAGGCCCAGGCATTGAAAGAGCCTCCTTAGGACCACAGGTCCGGATGTTTGCCCTGGTGTTGAGAGTGTCCTCGGTGATGCAGCACTAGCTGGGCAGGGTAGAGTCCCAGGGAGTCATGAGACATGGCTGGTGATTTTTATAAAGTTAATGCAGATTCAGTTCTTACTCCAGTGCCCAGCCTGTGACCACTTTTTACAACACCCAGAGTACACCACTGCCAGCCACTACTGGTCTCAGGGCAGTCCATGGCCTGTGACCTTCCTGAAATGCTCTTAAAATACCGCAGCCAGCCACCACTGCTTCAGGCTCAGAAATCCCTGAGAGCAGTCCAAAAGTGGCTGTGACCAGGTTTGGGGTCTCTATCCACCACAAAAATCTCTCCAGGCCACCAAGGCCATCCGCTGCTGCAAAGGGCCTTCAAAGCTTGTGGGGTGGGGCTGACCACCCAGGCACTCAGAGTATCCTTGGCAATTCAGCTCTAGGTGGGTTGGTCGGGATTCCAGGGAGTTAAGGGTTGTGGTCGGTGGTTTCTACAAAGTCAGTGTAGCCTTGGCTTACGCACTGGTGCTGGCCCTGCAACCACCCCTAGGATACCACAGTCAGCCACCGCCCATCTCAAGCCCACAGGTTTCTGAGAGCTGCCCGAGACACGCTGGGGCACAGGTCTTGAGTTACTGCCCACCAGCAAACATTTCCCGGGCTGCTGTGGGTCATCCACAGGCTGGAAAAAGGCCTCCACAGCCTGTGAGGTGGGGTCAGCAGCCCAGCAGTCAAGAGTGTCTCAGGCAATGTAGCACCAGCTGTGGAGGGGCTGGGACCTAGGACATTACCAAGGTAGCACGAACACATGGATTCCATTTGATCAATACAGTCTTAGACTTGGCCCTTAGGGGGAGGTTTAACACTGAAGAGATGGCTCCCTCCTGTAGGTGACATGTATGTCAGGCTCCATGCCGGGACAACAGTGGATCCTGTCCTTCCAGTTCCTGCCCTGAAGCCACAAAATTCATTCCTTCCCCACACGACCCTGGGCCTCTCAATCATTTCCCACTCCACCAGTGACCAGAAAAGTGCCTGCAAATTAGTGAGTCCATGTGCCAACTCTTCAAGAGGGCATCTGAATTTCCAACAGCCCTCTGCCCCACTGGGAAGGGCAGATAGAGTCCTTGCTGATTTTCACTGCTAGATGCCCTGGGACCTCCTCTTCCTGGCACAGGACCCCTGGGCTGAGGAGCCTGACGTGGGGTTGGGGCCCCTCCCTATTCAGGGGGGATCTCTGCCTCCAAGGTTTCCTTCCTGGTGTCCAACCACTATTCATGGGCTAGGGATCAGCTCACTTCGCATCTCCCCCACTCCTACCAGTATTGATGTGGCCTCTTCTTTATATCCTTAGTTACAGTGGTTCTGTTCAGCTAGCCTTCAGATAATTCTTGAGGTCTATGCTTTATTTGTAATGTTGGTGTGATCCTGGGATGCAGTAGGCATAGTGTTTACCTAATCTGCCATCTTGGATCTCTTCTGAATGATCTTGTGATGGTCTTTCCCTGAGTTGTTTTGAATTTTATGTACTTGGGTTTTACATATGATAAAATATATTGTCTCATTATAGAAGTGGATCAACCTCAGTATAGAAAATTTGGAAGACAGGTAAAGTGTCATAAAGAAAATTAATCTTGGGGGCAGCCGGTGGTTCAGTTGGTTAGAGTGCGAGCTCTGAGCAACAGCATTGCTGGTTCGATTCCCACATGGGCCAGTAAGCTGTGCCCTCTGCAACTAGATTGAAAACAATGACTTGAGCTGAGCTGCCGCTGAGCTGCCGGTGGGCAGCCAGATGACTCAGTTGGCTAGAGCGTGTGCTTTTAACAACAAGGTTGCAAGTTTGATTCCCACATGAGATGGTGGGCTGTGCTGCCGCCATTCCCCTACCCCACCCCGCAACTAGATTAAAAATGGCAATTGGACTTGGAGCTGAGCTGCGCCCTCCACAACTAGATTGAAGGACAACGACTTGACTTGGAGCTGATGGGTCCTGGAGAAAACACACTGTTACCCAATAATAAAAAAATTTTTTTAAAGAAAAAAGAAAGTTAATCTTATCTACAATCCCATTATCCAGTGATGACCATTAATATTTCATGATCAATTTTTTATTGGTTTTTCATTCATAAAGGTGAACTTTAAACATGAGGATCATATTGAGTGACTTGAACATCTCACTTTTTATTTCAAGATTTTATTGGGGAATTGGGGAAGGGGAACAGACAAGTTACTGTCCTTTTGTTTTTCAGTCTAGTTGTGGAGGACGTCGCTTCACTGGCCCATGTTGGTATTATCATTGCGCTCTTTCCGGGTGAGGCAGATCAGTCGTTGGCCACTGGACAGTCGCTAACGGCAGCTCTTGTTAGCACACGCCGGCTGCCAGCCACTCACGGTAGTTTACAGCAGCCCACTGCAACTCCACTGCAGCCTACGCCATTGCTGGCAACTCAAGGGAGCTAACTAAAGCTCACGCCAGCTGCCGGCCAGCCCCACTGCAGTCTACGCCATCGTCGGTGACTCACGGCAGCCCAGCTACAGGTTGAGCTGTTGTTCACCATCTTAGCTGTAGAGAGCAGTGTCACTGGCCCTCATGTGGGATCTGAACCAGGGCCCTGCTGCTCAGAGCTGGCGTCCCAAGCCAACTCTTAACCAACACACCACTCAGCCAGCCTTTAACATCTCACTTTTTAAACTCAGAATTTTAGCATGTTACCTGCATTGTAAAAATCATTTGAAAAAGACTTCGAATTTTTATTTATTTGCGCTCCTAAAAGGATACTGTTCTAAAAGAGTGAAAAAAATTAGTACCTGAGATGGAAGCAGAAATAACCTGTGACCTCCCTCTTAAAGGAAAATGTAATGTAACCTTCCTAAGAAGAGGCTTTGTTTTGCTTTGTTTTTGTTCACCATTGTATTTTCAGCGCATCAATACCACAGTGCCTAGCAGCGAGTTCTCAATATATATTTGTTGAGTAAGTGAACATGTACCTAATTTCTTCCCTATGCTTTTCCTTGAAAATATAATTTATCTTTTTGTAATAGTAGAATGGTACTCTCTGAACAATTTTCTACATTGCTTTTAATTTTCTTCCATTTAGCCATTTCTTGTGAGCAATAACTATGTTATTACACATTTTAAAAACTTTTGCTGACTCTTTTACCCTCTTCCCCAGTGAGTCTTTTATTTCATTCTTGTATTAGGGGCAGGAATGCTTTCTGCAAACCAATGTACACTCTATAGAGTCTGACAGACTTGGGAGCTGAACATCGGGACTCTCTACAAGGAGCCCTGAGACCCTTGACAAGTGAGTCCTGTGTGCCAGTTTCCACAGATGTAAAACGAGGGCGGTAACAGCATCTGCTTCTGGGGTGGCAGCCAGCATACATCCCCCAACGGGTTTTTGCTGGGCACATGTAGATATCATGGTATCACTGTTAGTGCTGTTTCTAATATTTTCTGTAATATGTGTAGTAGATATAAATTTTCCAGCCACAAGGCCAAGAGTGATAAAAGGTACTCTTTAAATTTACTCATAGCAGATATCCATTCCACTATCCATTTCTGCTTTCTGGTGGAAAATTCACACTAGTGAATTGTAGGGAAACTCAATCAAGAAAATATACACAAAGAAAGCACATTGATACATCCCTTAATGATTATCCCCCCAGATAAGGAAAAGAATATTTTTGTACATACATATTTTAACCATCTCTGATTGTTTATAATAGATTTTCAGAAGTAGATTTGCTGGATTGAAAGGCATGAATATTTCTACTACCCTTGGTGCACCTCTCAAGAAACGTAACACCCATTTGTTTTGCCACCGGTATTCTGTGGGAATTCTCATTTCTTTATACACTCATCAACACTTGTTCATGTTTTTAAAATAATTAGCTTATTGATTTTAACAGTTGTATATGTAGAAATGGACCCCTATTCTGTCTTATATATTGCAAATGCTTTTCCTGTTTTTTGCTTTTTAATTATGTTTGTGGCTTTCAGAAGCATGGATGCATTTTTTTTATGTAGTCACATCTAGAGTTATAATTTTATTCCTGATGGCTTTACTCTTGGTTCAAAGCTGAAAAGGCCCTTCCTAACCCACCTGTCCTATTATTTTCATCCCTAATTTTTTGTGATTCCAGTCACCTGACTAAACTCCCCACTAAAATGCCTTGAAGACCCAAAACAAATGAAAATTCACAGTAACCACAGAGAATTAGGATTTATCCCCAACTACTTGGAGAAATTTCTCACTAACAAAAAGGCTGACTGAAGTGGTTCTCTGATCCATCTCAGTTAGCACACCTTTTAGTAGTACCAGGAATTGCCAGAGCTGCTTTGTCAAGGCCATGTGAGTAACCATATGGGTAACCAGAATTTAGCTAACCCCGATAGAAAAAAAACATTATCCCTTCTCCCCTCTTTGCATATGCTATAACCTTAGAGAAAACAGAATGTTTTTTAAATGGTATACTTTTTTTTTAATTGTGGAATTGGGGGAGGGGAACCAGCCAATTTGTTGTTCTTCAATCTTAGTTGTGGAGGGTGCCAGTTGCCATCTGGCTGCCGTCGGCAACTTGTGGCCTCTAAGCTCAAGGTGCTGTCTTACAATCTTAGTTGTGGGTGGGCGTAGCCACCATCCCATGCGGGAGTCGAACCGGCAGCCTTGTTGTTAAGAGCTCATGTTCTATCCACTGAGCCATCTGGGCAGCAGCTCAGCTCAAGGTGCCAAGTTCAGTCTTAGTTGCGGGCGGGCATAGCCCACCACTGAACAGGCAGTCTTGTTGTTAGGAGCATGTGCTCTCACCAGCTGAGCCATCCTGCCACCTGTTGGCAGCTCAGCAGCAGGTCAGCTTGGGCGCAGCGTCACTGGTCCATGTGGGAATCGAACCGGCAGCCCTGTTGCTCAGAGCTCGCTCTCTTAAGCTAACTCTTAACCAACTGATCAACTTGGCCGGCCCTAAATGGTATGCTTTTTTATTGCTGTGTAATATTACATTGTATATATATATATATATATATATATATATATATATATATATACCACATCTTCTTTATCCATTCATCTATCGATGGACACCTAGGTTGCTTCCATATTTTGGCTATTGTAAATAATGCTGTAATGAACATCAGAATGCGTATAATTTTTTGAATTAGTGTTTTCATTTTCTTTGGAGAAATGCAGAAGTGGAATTTCTGGGTCATAAAGTAGCTCTATTTTTAATTATTTGAGGAATTTCCATGCTGTTTTTCATAGTGTCTGCACCAATTTGCAGTTTCAGCAACAGTGTACAAATGACAGATGATTACTAGAATTAGTGGGGTAATCACGTTGTAAGGTATAAAAATATTGAATCACTATATTGTGTACCTGAAAGTAATATAAGCAACATAATATTGTACACCAACTATACTTAAAAAAAGTTCTTGAAAAACAGAAAATTAGTAAAAATCTAGTGTTTTGCACTAAGTGTATTTCATAAGAGTCTATAAATGTTCACTCCAGTTTAAATAAACCAAATCTGGAGATGATCAAAAATGGATGTGGTTTAGGCAAACATTATAAAGCTAAACACCAAACAATGATTCTATATTCAAAGAAAAGGCCTTGGGCCTACATCAAAAGATTTGTAAATGAATATACATGTTTTAAGTTAAAATAAAATGTTTAAGGTAAAAAAGTTTAAAAAATGCTATCCTTAAGTTTGCCACCATCACCACCACCTCCACCACCACCATTCCACTTCCCCACCCCCTAACCCCCACTTGCCACTAGCATTTCCCAGGGCACAAGTCATTCCTGTTGACAGGAGCTGGATGAATCTGTCTTTATCTATAGAGACTGTAGGGACCTGGCCCACAGCCAGATAAGCTAGCAAGCAGTTAAGGTCTCAGCTCCATGGCAACGCTGCTTATCAGACAGCAAGTTCTCTACGCTGGCTGGCAGTCAAGGTCTCCCAGCTTCTTGGGATGCTGTGTGCATGAAAGCAGGTCTGCAGGGGCTGCCAGATGATTTCTCCCACAGAATGCTCTTTGTTTTGCTGTACCTTGCTTCTTCTCCACCTGAGTGTGGAGTACTACCCCTCTGGCTGGCCACCACTGGAGACTCTCACAGGTCTGTAAGTTTTGGTAAAGGTATGTCCTACACTCAGCCACCTGATGTGTTCTTTGAGCTTGCAGCTTCTCAGGCACAGATCTTGGAACAGCTTAGTCCAAACGGGGACTAATAGACACCAGTCTCAGGAATGCTGGGGATTGGGGGTTGGGCATTAATGATAACATTGAGGCTGGATAGATAGACTAGTGTATGGACCCCTCCTCCAGAATACCAGAAGAGGCACCTCCGTTCAAGGAAGTAAAACAAGGAACCACACCCAATACCTGTGGCTAGAGCTAAACAAGAACTAGTTGTGTCTGGCAGGGCCAGTATCCATGACCAGGGCATGGCCTTTAGCTAAATTTAATCTCATTTACATTGTGGTTACCAAGACTCCCATCATGCATCTGACACCATGACAGTTCCAGAGGAACCAAATAAGGACAAAAAGAAGGGAAACAGAGATCCCACCCTAAGAGAGGAGGAGGCATTGTGATGTTCCTAAATTCCTGTCCCTAAGAGAGATTAAAAACTCTCAGGGCTACTGAATCTCTCAGTTCACCCGTACTTCCTTCTCAAGTGTGTATTTTCGCTTTAATAAACTCCCTGTACTTTCCTACATTTGTCTCACGTTTGAATTCTTACGTGAAGACAAGACCCTGGTTTCTGCTCTGGATTGAGTCCACTTTGGGACATCTCTGGGATTCTCCATTGTCGACACTATCACAGAGATCTCTACCTTTTTTTGTTAATGGACTGAAGCCTGAATTATCAGCTGCTATTCAGAAGCAGAAAATCGGGGTCAGATTTTGCCCATCCATGGGTTACAACAATCATCCCAGCCCCCAAAGTCTAGTCTCCTTTTGTCACCATACATTTGATGCCCTTTACCCTCTTCATCCTACCCCCCTCCCTTCCCCCTGATAACCACCATACTGTTATTTGTGTCTATGAGTTTGTTCTGTTTGTTCATTTGTTGCTTTCTGTTTTATACCCCACATATGAGTGAAATCATATGGTTCTTATCCTTTTCCATCTGACTTATTTCACTCAGCATGATAGCGTTGGGTGGTGAACATACAATGCAATATACAGATGATGTATTGTACAATTGTACACCTGAAACTTCTATAATGTTATTAAACAATGTTACCCCAATAAATTTAAAAATATAAAAATACTAAAAATCAATAACCCCAATTACTCTAGCATTTTGTGGGTATTCTGATAAACAGAGAAAACTACCCACACACAAACTTATACTACAAATTAAACAACTGGAGGGAAATAAGAGGCCCTCCACAAATACAACACAGGTAGATGAGGAGACTTGCACAGACTGGCCTGAATTGTATTGCTTTGGCCAGGTCCCAGGCAGCCAAATAAGCTGCTCAATCAAAACAACATGACTCCCTTCCAAGGAAGTCATCTTTTCGTGTCCCCAAGTGACTTTGGTTCAGCAAAAAGAAACAACCCTATTAGTAAATGATCATTGTATTAGTCTGAGTTCTCCAGAGAAACAGAACCAATAGGTTGTGTGTGTGTGTGTGTGTGTGTGTGTGTAAGGAATTGGCTCATGCAATTGTGGAGGTTGGCAAGTAGGCTAGTCAGCTGGAGACCCAGAGAAGAGTTGATCTTGCAGTATAAGTCTGAAGTTAGTCTATTAGAATGTCTTCTTCATGGGATGTCAGTCGTTTTTCTCTTAAGGCCTTCAGGTGATTGGATGATGCCCACTCACATTATGGAGGCCAATCTGCTTTACTCAAAGTCTACTGATTTTAAATGTTAATCTTATCTAAAAAATGCATTCACAGAAGCAGTAAAACCAGTGTTTCTATGGCCTAGTTGATACATAAAATTAACCATCACAGCTATCAACCTAATGTTTTATGGACACTGGAGCCGTAGCCTCCACAAGTAATTCCTCCCGATTTTTCCCAACTTTTATTGAAGTAATAAAGATTTTAGTGATGGGATTTATCAGTTGAATACATTCTCTCTACCCATCTCTTTGGGTTCCTTAATTCTCAGCATGACTTTCTTCTCAGTCCTTCCACCATTACTAACCTATTAGGATGGGGCCCTTTGCCTCAATGAGGAGCCACTATTAGGTGAACACCTGAAAGACTTTTTCTTGATTTCAGAGTTGGATGACCCAGTACACCATCTTATGGTGACTTCTGTTGACTACTCTGCACTCTTGTGCACCCAAGCCTCTTACCCTTAGAATTATCATAATGTTCTGATTTGTTGATTTCAGTACCCCATATTCTCTGATCTATTGGGTTGTTGGAAAAGTCGTGACATATTTTTTCTGTTTTTCATTGCAAAAAATGTGTCATGACTGTTCCAAAAATCCAATATATCATCTACAGACACGGAGTAAATAAGTAATATGTAAGCCTTACAGGTCAATGTTAACACCATTATTTTTCTGCCTAAATTGCCCCTAGTATCTGATGAGACAGGTAAGGAGTTAACAGGAGCGAGCTTGTGGATTAATTGGAAAAGACTAACAGGAGTGAGCTGGTGAGTTAGCAGGAATGAGCTTAAAAATTAACCACTTGTCTCTGAATCCCCTGCTAGCACTGCACCTGCAAGCTGACAACCGCCTTACATCCATTATAGATGGGAACACAACAGTTTCCAGGGGAGGCCAACTGCAATAGCAACCCCCTGCAAGCTAACAAACACCCTTCATAGATTGGGAATAGAATCATTCCCAGAAGAAGCCCCCTTCAAGATGACAAGTGCTCTGCGTCTGTCCGTGATGAATGGGAATGAGATGGCTCCCAGAGGAGGCCAATTGTAATGGCAGACCCCCTGCAAGCTGACAAGCACCTTACATCCAGCATAGAAAAGTATAAAACCCCAGCTAATAAGAAATCTGTTGCAGCTGTCTATTCTAGACTCTGCCCCCGGCAACTTCTCTGCTGGTGCTTCTCTCTAACTTCACCCCCTCTGTCTGAGCACAGCCATCTTCTCTAGACACTGCCACAGGCATACTCACTGCCTGACTTTCAATAAACCTTTTCTTCCTTTCCTACTTTTCTGAGTCTCATGAATTCTTTCACATTCTTTAAATGACCAGGCATGTCCAAAAACAATACAGTATCCCATAAAACCCTAGGCATTAAAGGGACAACAACCATTGTTGCAGATTTCAGAGCTAAGGGCTTGTTTATTCCTTATACCAGTCCCTGCAGCCCTTCTATCATCCAGGTAAAAAAATCCAAGTGGATGTAGATAACTCTATGTATAAGTAAAGGGGCATAAATCACATAATGGGTGTGTTTCTCTGTGATCCCCAAACCAAATATTATCCTGGCTTTTGTACCTCCAAACACAGCAGATCTCTGTTCAGCCTTTTTTTAGTATTCTCTTATCTTGATTCACATGGTCTTTTTGCTTTCACCTGGAATAAACACCAATATACTTGGGCTGTGATGCCTCAAGGATTTACTGAAGCCCTTTCATATTTCTCTAAGGTTCTCAACTATAATCTTCAAGCTTTGTAATTTCCTCATTTTATTCACCTTGATCCAATATGTAGATGACTTGCTCTTATGTTCACCTGGTCTTACCTCTTATCAAGAGAACTCTATATCTTGGGAAATTTGGTTATAAAAGGAAATAAACTTTCTAAAGAAAAGTTACTATTTTGTCAGGCCCAAATTTGCTGTTTATTCCAAGAAAGTAAATTCCTCTCATGAGAAGAGGAATTATAATTTATTCTATCACCAGACAGAGTTAAAGGCATTCTATATTTCTCTTACCTTATTTCCAAAATACTACTTAGAGACTGAATTCCAGAATGGTAGAATGATGAACATGGCAGACACTTCCTCCAAAACAACCATTTAACTGGAGAATATTATTTTTAAAAGTTACAATTATTTAAAGTCTCTGGCAATGGTCCTAAGGACATAAAACAAATGGAGAAACATTCAAGAAAATACACTAAATTGAGGTAAGAACAGTGATAGTCTGTGGCTATACTTGAGCCACAGCCTGCTCCCTCCTTGCCTTCCAGCTATGATTCATGAAAACTTATCTGGGCCTACTACTCCTAGTAGATGTGCCCAAGAAGATTAGGGCTCCTTCTCCCCTCAGCTCTCAGCCTAGGGTGATGGTTTCACCCCAGGGTGGGCAGGCAACTGGCATTTCTCATTTTCCCAACCTTGTGTTGCAGAAGCTCTATTCCTGATAGGCTTTGCTAAGAGGACTGAGTACTCTTCCTCCACGTACTCATAAGGTAGGAGATATACTCTAGATGGAGCAGGCTGAGAACACAGGTCCAATCAATTCCACTCAAAATTGTTGGTAGGGTGGAGGCTCCATCCCAAGAGTTGCAAGCCAAGAATAACAGGGGCTGCTACTGCCTCAGTGCCCACTCGTGGAACAGGAGTGTCATTCTGGCATAATCCGTCACTCCAGCTTCTTGTATAGGTTCTATGCAAGGGGAGAGGCACACCACAAAGATAAAGAACTTTGTAGTTCTGCCTAAGGGGACTAACTTTATTTAGAACAGAGTATGGAGAATTTCATGCCTGAGAATGTTGTCAAAAACATTCAATGGAGATGTTACTGTAAAGCAATCAAGATAGTGCTCATAGCTCCATCATACTAGTAGCAACAAATGAAATGACAGAGCAATCAGAAGTTTAACAGAATTAGGGGGAAAAAAGCCAAGCAGACCTTTCTGGGATCATAGCCAAGCCTGGGTTAGAAAGCTGTGTATAAACACGATGCTACATTCACTCGGGAGCAGTTACAATAGACATGAGGAAGATTTGAAAACATTCCCCAGACCTTACACAAACCCCGGAACAAAGAGTGCAAGTCTCACTGACCAAACAGTGGCTGAATAATCTACTCTGATATAGGGATAACTCCTAGCGACACAAACTTAAGAGTACAATCACAGGTACCCATGTCAGAAGACTACATGCTCAAGACTGTCTTCTTTTGACTCCACTCCCACACTATACTCCACGTCCCATGACTATAAATATATATTCACTTATAGTTGACATACAATATTATACAACATCAGCTTCAGGTGTACAGTGCAATGATCAAGCCTCTTCCCCATCCATGATGCAAGACATGTGACCACCTGACACCCTACGAAATATTTACATTATTCATTATATTCCTCGAACTGTCTTTCATGTCCCTGTGGCAATATTGTAGTTGCATATTTATGCTGTCTAATCCCTTCCCCTTCTCCCTCATCCCCACCCCCTCCCCAACTAACAGCCATCAGTTGTTCTTCTATATCTCTGAGACCACTTCTGTTGGAGTATAGTGTGGGAGTGGAGTCAAGAGAATTGTAATAGATATGTATGATATTGGGGTGAAGTGGGGCGGTGGATTGGGGGAGAGGGGTTGTTACTTCGAGAGGTAAAAAGTATAACTATTGCACTGTGTTTTACAGCTGAAACTAATTCTACAAAATGTGTATTTCATAATAAAAAATAATTTAAAAAACCAAACAAAGCAAAAAAAACTATAGTGAAAAAAAAGACTGTCTTCTTTTAGAAGTGATTGGAAAGACAAAATAAAAGCTAGTAGTCATGGACTGAATGTGAGGTAAAAATGTAAACTCTGTCAATAGTGATAGCAGCCTCCAGGCCAAACACATATCCAATGGTAAAAGGCAAAAATTGAGCTGGAAAAGAGGGTTTAACACAATTTTTGATCAATGAGTGGCTTATTCTGAACCATGTTGACCCTTATGTAGTCAGGCTAAAAGATAAAAAAAATATGTATAAGTTGGGACATCAGAAGCTGAACAATGTATGGAAAATAGACTTCACAGAATTAGTTCAGCAAAGTCACTAAAAATAAATAAATGATAAATCAACAACAAGAATCCCAGGGTAGGGGAGATAAATATCTGGGATTTATACAATATCTAAATATTTAGATAAACATTTCAGATAAATACAAAAAGTTATCTAAAATATCCAGTTTTCAAAACAAGGATCCATGCAATGAGACAGGAAAGAGTGACCCATATACAGTAAAAAAGCAGTAGGGGCTCAACAGTATATTTGAGCTGTTAAAAAAAAAGAATCAGTGAAGTAGAAGATAGATCAATAGTGGTTATAAAATCTGAAGAACAGAGAGAACAAAGAATGAAGAAAAATGACCAGAGACTTAGACAAATGTGAAATAATATGAAACACACCAATATACATTTAATGGGAGTACTAGTAGGAAAGCAGAGAGAATGGAGAACAAAAATATGTTTGTGTAACAATGGTTGAAATTTTCCCAAATTTCAAAACTTTCATCTACATATTCAAGAAACTCATGAAGCTCAAAGTAGATAAAATGCATAATGATTCACACTCAAATACATCATAGCGAAAATTTTGAAAGCCAGAGATAAAGAGAACATCTTGAAAGCAGTAAGAGAAAAATGACTCATCACTTACAAGTAAACTCATCAGAAACAATGGAGGCCACAAGGAAGAGGAACAGCATATTTAAAGTGCTAGAAATTTTTTACAAAATTATCAAGGAAAAATCTGATATCCAGCAAAAACAAAATACATTCCCAGATTTAAAAAAACACAACAAAAACAGCTTCAAGAATTTGTTGCTAAGAGACCTGCCTTACAAGAAATACTAGTTTTCAGAGTGAAAGCAAGTGACAGCAAACAGAAATTTGAATCCACATGAAAAACATTCTCTAAAAAACTGACTGGGCGAGGAAAGCGAACAGAGGTGGTCTCAGAGATGTGGGGGTGCAGCTGATAGCTGTTGGTTGGGGGGGTGGGGATGAGGGAGAGAGGGAGGGGGCTGGACAGCATAAATACACAGCTGCAGTGTTGCCATGGGGACATGGGGGACAGTTCGAGGAATGTAATTGATAATGTGAATATTTTGTAGGGTGTCAAGTGGTCACATGTCTTGCATCGTGGATGGGAAAGAGGCTTGATCACTGCACTGTACACCTGAAGCTGATGTTGTATAATAGTGTATGTCAACTATAAGTGAATATATATGTATACATATATATACATATATATATATATATATATATATATATAGTCATGGGACGTGGAGTATAGTGTGGGAGTGAAGTCAAGGGATTTGTAATAGATATGTATGATATTGGGGGGAAATGGGGCGGTGGATTGGGGGAGGGGGGTTGTCACTTTGAGGGGTAAACAGTATAACTATTGCACTGTGTTGTAGAGCTGAAACTAATTTAAAAAATTTTGTATTTCATAATAAAAATAATTTAATTTAAAAAACCCAAAACATTCAATAAAGGTAATTATGTAATTAATTATTAAGGAAAAGTTAATTGCATATTTCTTCTTTTCTTAACTAATTTTAAAAATTAGTTAATAAAATATGTAAATAATTGTATTTGGGGATCATAACTTATACAAATGTAATATATTTGGAAATAATAGCACAAAGGAGGTAGGCAGGAGCAAAGCTTTATTGGATTAAGGAAATGATGTCATATGGTAATGCAAATTCACTGGAAGAAATAAAGAGAATCATAAGAGATAAATAAGAAGATTAATACAACAAACTTTGTAAATATATACTTGCACTTCTATCTTCTTTGAGCTCTGTTAAATGATATAAAATTATATAAATTTATAATTATAAGTTTTCATTGTTGGGATTGTGCCATATATAACAATATTGAGTATAACAATAATAGCACAAAAAGGGGTGTAGGAATGGACCTATAAAAGAGTAAATTTTGTATATTTCACTAGAATAAAGTTAGTATATATATATGAAATAGATTCTCATAAGTTAAGATGTATGTCATAAGCCCTAGAACAACCAATAGAAAGTGATTCAAAAATATAATAAAAGTTAATAAAATAATTAAATTTTTACACTAGAAAATATCCACTTAAAAAAACTAGTAATAAAGGAATACAATAACAACCCCCCCCATGAGATATATAGGAAAGAAGAAGCAATTTGGGAGATGTAAATTCAAATCCATGCCAGTCAATAAGTATGCATGAATTAAATACTCCAATCAAAATAAAGAGATTTTCAGTTTGGATTAAAAAGAAAGCTCCAATCACATCTGTCTACAGGAGACACCCTTCACATGTTACATGCAATTATTTAAAAAGGTGGAATGTAAACAAATAGATATCACATGCAATCCAGCAATCATAAGACACCTGGAGTGGCAATTCTTTTTTGTTTTCCTTTTAAATTCTTATCTCGGTTTTATTGAAGTATAATTGGCAAATAAAATTGTAAGATATTTAAATGACATGTGGTGATTTGATATATGTATACTTGTGAAAGGATTGTTCCCATCAAATTAATTACCACATCCATCACCTCACATATTTATGTCCCCCTGTTTTTTTTAAAGTTTTAAAAAATTTTATTGTTAGTTTCAGGTGTACAGAACAATGCACTAGTTATCCTTTTCACCCCTCACAAACTAACAACCCCCCTACCCGCGTCTACTGCCCTCCCAACCCTGATATCACGCTTATCTATTACAATTCCATTGACTCCATTCCCACTCTCTACTCCACGTCCCGTGACTATATGTATATATAATTATAGTTGACATACATTATTATTCAACATCAGCTTCAGATATACAGTGCGGTGGTCCGGCCTCTACACCGACTATGAAGTGATCTCCCTAACAAGACATGAGTCCATCTGGCCCCCTACAAAATATTTACAACATTATTGAGGCCATATTGTAGTTACCAATTTGTATTGTCTCATCCCTTCCCCTTCTCCTTCATCCCCACCCACTCCCAACTATCAACCCTCAGTTTTTCCTCTGTGTCTCTGAGACTATTTCTGTTTACAATTCTCATTTATTCAGTTTTTTAGAATCCCCATGTAAGTGAGATCAAATGGTATTTGTCTTTGTCTGACTGACTTATTTCACTTAGCATAATGTTCTCTAGTTCCATCCGTATTGTTGCAAAAGGTACTATTTCCTTCTTTATAGCTGAGTAATACTCCATTGTGTAAATGTTCCATAGTTTCTTAATCCAGTCATCTACTGATGGGCATTTCGGTTGCTTCCAAGTCTTAGCTATTGTGAATAGCGCCGCAATGAACATAGGGGTGCATATATTTTTTTGGATTAATGTCTTGGGTGTTTTTGGATAATTCTTAAGAATGGGATTACTGGGTCATAAGGTAGTTCCATTTCCAGTTTTTCGAGATACCTCCATACTGATTTCCATAATGGCTGCACCAGTCTGCAGTCCCATCAGCAGTGTACCAGGGTTCCCTTTTCCCCACAACCTCGCCTGCATTTGTTGTTTGTTGCCTTATTGATGATAGCCATTCTTACGGGGTGAGGTGGTATCTCATTGTGGTTTTTATTTGCATTTCCCTAACACTAAGTGAGTTTGAACATTTTTCATTTGCCTGTTGGCCATCTGTATGTCCTTTTTGGAGAAATGTCTCTTCATATCCTCTGCCCATTTTTTAATTCAGTTGTGTTTTTTTTGGTGTTGAGTTGCATGAAAGTTGTATATATTTTGGATATTAACCCCTTATCAGATATCTCATTGACAAATATCTTCTCCCATTCAGTAGGCTTCCTTTTTTGTTTTATTGATGGTTTCTTTTGCTGTGAAAAACTTTTACATTTGATGTAGTCCCATATGTTCATTTTTTCTTATACTTCCCTAGCCCATGGGGATGTATAAGTAAAAATATTGCTCAGGGTATTGTCTGCGAAGTTACACCCTATATTTTCTTCTAGGAGTTTTATGGTCTCAGGTCTTATATTTAAGTCTTTAATCCATTTTGAATTTGTTCTTGTATATGGTGTAAGGTGGTGGTCCAGTTTCATTTTTTTGCATGTGACAGTCCAATTTTCCCAGCACCATTCATTAAATAGACTATCTTTACCCTAATGTAGATTCTTGCTTCCCTTGTTATAGACTAACTGCCCGTACATTCCTGGATTTAATTCTGGGCTCTCTATTCTGTTCCATTGATCTATGTGTCTGTTTTTATGCCAGTACCGTACTGTTTTGATTACTGTAGCCTTGTAGTACATTCGAATGTCTGGAAGCATGATCTCCCCGACTTTGTTATTCTTTCTCAGGATTGCCGTGGCTATTCGGGGTCTTTTTTGGTTCCATATAAATTTTGGGATTATATTTTCTATTTCTGTGAAAAATGCCCTAGGTAGTTTGATAGGAATTGCATTGAATCTATATATTGCTTTAGGCAATATGGACATTTGAACTGTATTAATTCTTCTTATACATGAGCATGGGAGGTTTTTCCATTTGTTTGTATCTTCTTCTATTTCTTTCTTCAGTGTCTTATAGTTTTCAGAGTACAGGTCTTTTACTTCTTTGGTTAAATTTATTCCTAAGTATTTTGTAGTTCTTGAAGCGATTGTAAACGAAGTTGTTTTCTTAATTTCTCCTTCC
>NW_017732842.1:111850-113591 GCF_001890085.2 Hipposideros armiger
TTCCTTGCGCTTATTCTTTTCTGGGAAGCTCTTTATCTCTCCTTCAATTTTAAATGATAACCTTGCTGGATAAAGCAATCTAGGTTGTAGGCCTCTGTTTTTCATTATTTTGAAGACCTCCTGCCACTCCTTTCTGGCCTGCAGAGTTTGTGTAGAAAAGTCGGCTGATAATCTTATGGGGGTGCCCTTATATGTAACTTGCTGCCTATCCCTTACTGCTTTTAGGATTCTGTCTTTGTCTTTAACCCTTGCCATTTTCACTATAATGTGTCTTGGTGTGGGCCTGTTTGGGATCATCTTTTTTGGGACTCTCTGCATTTCCATTCATTGTATGACAATTTCCTTTGTAAGTTTAGGGAAGTTTTCATATATTATTACTTCAAATATGTTTTCGATCCTTTGCTCCTTCTCTTCTCCTTCTGGTATTCCTGTGATGCACATGTTGTTGCGTTTGATGTTGTCGCCTAGCTCTCTTAGACTATTTTCAATGGTTTTTATTCTTTTTCTTTTTGTTGTTATGCTTGGATGATCTCTGCTATCTTGTCTTCTAAGTCACTGATTCGATCCTCTGCTTCATACCATCTACTAGTAAATCCATCGAGTTTGTAATTTAATTCAGTAATTGAATTCTTTATTTCTACCTGGTTGTTTTTCATGATTTCTCTATTCTTCTTTTCATTCTCATTAATTTCTTTGAGCATTCTAATAATCAGTTTTCTGAACTCTGTCTCCGATAGTTTGTTTACGTCTATTTCCTCTAATTCCACAGATTCAGGAGGTTTCTTCTGTTCTTTTATTTGGGATGTGTTTCTCTGTTTCCCCATTCTGTCTTACTCTTTTTGTTTACTTAGATGAAATAGGTAGATCCCCTAGGTCTCTCAGTCTTTTCTGGGTAGACTTATGTGTTATATGTCCTTTATATTTGAATTGCTCAGACTCCCTTTTCTCCTGTGTGTGTATAACAGAGGTGTTCTTTGTGTTATGTGTCTTTTCCTGTTGAGGTCTAGTTTTTATTGCTTTCGGCTTGTCAGTAGGTGGGCTTGACTCCCAAGCTGACTAACCATGAAGATTAATTTGTCCAAAGTTTATAAGCTGTTGTGTGAGGGTTGAGCCCTCTGATGAGGCTTGGCCCCAAGAGACTCTTGTGCCTGTAGCAATTTCACTTTGAGTGTGAATCTTGTAGGTCAGACCCTGTTATGCTGTGGTTTTATCTAAAGTTGGTCTCTGGATGTGATGATTCTTGAGCTTCTTTGGCTGGGCCCCACTGCAGAGCGTGTTTTAGGGTAAAACAGATCAACAAGCACAACCACAACAGCCACCAAAGGTAACCAGATACTCTCTGATGTACAAAACAACCATCGCCCTACACTCAACATGTATAGAAATATCAATCATACACAAGGATAAAACAAACCAACAGAAATAAAACAATGAAATGAGAAAAGAAAAAAAAACAAAGAACAAATAGCTGAAGAAAATAAAATAAAATATAATAAATTAAAAAATAGAATGAACACGAGATACAAAATAGCAACACCTTTGAACAACAACAGCAACTGCAAAAAAAAAGAAAAAGAAAAAAAACTTGCAGAAAAAATGGAAAGGAGGAGGCAAATCAAGCTGTGACAAGGAAGCAGGAAAGAAGGGAGAGAGAGAGGTTAGAAGAGAAGGAAAGAACGAGAGAAAAATAAGGAGGAAAAAAGATATATGTGTGTGTGTGTGTGTGTGTGTGTGTATATAT
>NW_017732842.1:113961-139440 GCF_001890085.2 Hipposideros armiger
CCGCCTGGCACCTAGAGTACTTGGTAATACAGGTCTATCTTAGATGAGTGGAGTTATGAGGTGTGATTGGTATTTTTTTTTTACAAAGTCAGTGTTATTTCTGCTCCTGCCTGTCCAGAGGCACTCTGATTTCTGCGCAGCCAGAGGACTGGATGTGCGTCTTTGGGTGCTCTTTCCACTGGGGTTGTTGGAGGGTGGGTGGTGGAGATTTCAGAGCTGCTTGTAGGCCTTCCTGTGTCTAAGCAGCCAAAGTTTTTCTGCTTCCCAAGCTGCCCAGGAGAGTTGGGCCTGGGACATCGTGTTTAGTAGCTCCCACGTACAGCTTCTTCTCATGTAAATTGCCCAACCCCCAGGGAGTGGAAGCATCTTTGTTCTGACTTACTCCTCTCTTCAGGAGTTAGCCTCAGGCTCTGTCAGGGAGGGGGCCAAGGTGTCTGAGGTAGGGTGGGGGTGTGCACTTATCTATGCAGTTTATTTTTCCTGTCTGAGAGAAAAGGGGAAAAAAGAAAGAGAAAAAACTAGGAAAAAAAAGGGAAAAGCCCTCTCCGATGCGCCCACAGAGCCCCTGCTGTTGTCCAGGGGCACCTCCTGGCAAAGCAGCTCCTGTCTCCACAGCTCTGGGGTGTGGACTGTGTCTCCACGCTTCTTGCTTCCCTCTTCTCTCCTGCTCGCTGGTCTGAGATTTCTGTCTCAGAAACTGCATGCCCTGGGGCTCTTGTTGCTCTCCCGGAGGGGATGGTCAGCCCAGTGGCTGAGCCAGCCCTGGTGCTGTAAATCACGCCTTGTCCTGAATTCCCACAGCTCTGGAACCGCGGGCATGGACCGACTGTGCCTCCGCTCATACCCTCCTCTCTCCATTCTGCTTCGCACCCAGCCTGAGGATTCTGCCCTAGCGTGGGCTGGAGGTGTAGGGAACTCTTCTCCAACAAGCCGCGGGAACTCTCTGATCAGCTCTCTGCAACCCCGAGTTTCAGCAGCCGCGGGTGTGGTCTGTGCCTCCACGCGCCTCACCTCCCTCTTCCTCCACTCGCCTGGTCTGCCCACCTTTAATTACCCGGTGTGGGAGTCCCTTCACTGCTCAGCGTACTTCGTAGAGGTTTGTTTGCTGCGCTCCAGTTGCTCAAATTGCTTTGCTTTCCAGGGGAGAAATCAGGGAGCCCTCTTCACTGCCACCACTTTTTCTCCCCCCCAAAAAAAAACTGGAGTGGAAATTCTAATATTAGACAAAAACAACTTAAAAATGGTGCTAATGATGAAGAGAGACATGTAATGATAAAGAGACAATCCATTGGAACAATATAGCAATTATAAACATATATGCACTTAAAAATAGGGCCCAAAATACATGAATAAAAACTGTCAGAATTGAAGGGAGAAATAAAAAATACAACATTAATAGAAGGGGATTTCAATACCTCACTTAAAATAATGGATAGAACAACTAAGGAAAAGATTAAAAAGCAAATAGAACATTTGAACAACACTATAACTGATTAATCTAACAGATATCTACAGAACTCTACCAAACAACACTAGAATACACATTCTTCTTTAGTCTACATGTACTGTTCTCCAACATAGACCATGTTTTAGATAAAAATCATTCTCAGTAAGTTTAAAAGGATTGACATCTTACAAAACATGTTCTCCAACCACAATTGGATGAGATTAGAAATCAATAACAGAAGGAAAACTAGAAAATTCACAAATATGTGGAAATTAAGAAACAGATATAACCAAGAGGTCAAAACAGAAGTAACAAGAAAAATAGGAAAAAAAGAAAAATAATTAAAAAAAAGAAAATTGACATAAATTAAAATGAAAACAAACATTCCAAAATTTAAGGGATACAGGTAAAGTAGTCTTCAGTGTGAAATTTATAGCTATAAATATCTATATTAAAAATGAAAAAAAAGAGAGAGTTCTGGTCAAGATAGCAGAGTAGGTCAATGCTGTGCTTACCTTCACTCATGTCCACATCAAAATTGCAACAAAATAACCATCATTGTGAATTGCCTGAAATCTTGTTGATCAGAAGTCGTACAACGAAGGACAAATAGAGGAAACCACCTTGAGACTGGTAGGAGGGGTAGAAACACAGTACGGACTGGTCCCACACCCATGTGTGATCATTAAAAATCAGGAAGCATATCTCTGCTGTTGAGGTACCCTCCTGAAGGAGCAAGGGGTTCCAGTGCCACACTAGGCTCCCCAGCCCAGGGTTCCATTGCCAGGGAGAGAAGTCCCCTTAATTTCTGGTTGTTAAAACCAGTGAAGATTGTGGCTGAGTGAGATGGAATGTGGCTGGAATCCCAGGTGCTCCTCTTGAAGGGACTGCACACAGACTTACTCGGTGCTGGGACATATGGGGTGGAGGTGGGTGTGGGTGTGGGTAACTGAGTTATTTGGCTTCAGGACGAGGGCTGGAAAGGCAGCTTTCTCACGGATGGAGGAGTTTGCAGAAGCCATTGTTTCTTTGTTGAGCCCTCCCCCTTCCTTGGTGTGCAGAAGCAGGTGGCTGCCATATCTGAGTCTCCATCAAGCTGGCTGGCACCATTTGTTTGCCATGCCCTGGTGATTCTGAAACACCCCACCCCACCCAACTTTCGGGCACAACCAAACCCCTTACAGTGGCTTTTTCATACAAACCCCCTGCCTTGGCTCCTGCTGCAGACTTTCCTAGGGTCTTTCACAAATTGTGGAACCCAGACAATCAGCATCTGACTTGCGCATGTCCCATACCTCTGGATGAGCAGCCCTAAGCCCAGCACTAGCAGCAGCTGGCCATGGTTCCAGGCTTGGCCTCTTTAGGCACTTCAAGCACAGAGCAGCAGTGGCCAACTGCAATTACTTTGTGGCTCCTGCCCAGTGGCCCCAGATGGGGCTTGGGCCGTGGCTGAACTTGGTCTGCAGCAGGTCCTCTCCCAGGTGGCCTTGGGGCTGGTGCCCCCAGTGGCCAGCTTTGAAACAAGCTGGAGCATCACCCAGCCACCTCCAAGGACAACACAAGCAAGGGGTGGATTGGGCAGTCACCAGAGTCCTGCTGAGGAAGATCCTGCTCTGTAAAGCCAATCCCTGTACCACAACTCCTCTTCTGTAGTCACAGGCAGTCCTTTCAAACAATGATCCCAAGGGTCAGTCCCTCCTACTGATGTGCAAACAACAACCAAGGCTTAACTACAAGCGGGCACACACAACCCACCCAAAGGTCACACCTGGAGTGTGCAACTCAGGTGACCAGGAAGACTGTACCATTGAGCCCCACAGCACAACTACTACATAAGGCCACTTACTAAGACTGGGAGACATAGCAGTCCTACCTAATACATAAAAGAAACACAGGGAGGCAGTCAAAATGGGGAGACAAAGAAACATGTCCTAAATAAAAGAACAGAACAAAGCTTCAGAAAAAGAACTAAACAAAATGGAGACAAGCAATCGACCAGATGCAGAGTTCAAAACACTGGTTATAAGTGATCTCAGGGAGAACTTCAATAAAGAGATAGGAAACATAAAAAATGGAAATAGAAAACATATAAAAGAACCAGTCAGAAATAAGGAATACAATAACAGAAATGAAGGATATGTTATAGGGAATCAACAGTAGATTAGATGAAGCAGAGGATCAAATCAGTGATTTAGAAGATTAGGTAGCAGAAAACACCCAGTTAGAACAGCAAAAGGGAAAAAAAATCCAAAAAAATTAAATGAAGAGGGTTTCAGGGACTTCTGGGAGAACATCAAGCATACCAACATTTGCCTTATAAGGGTTCCAGAAGAACCCTTATAAGAAGAGACAGAGCAAGGAGTTGAAAGCCTATTAGAAGAATTAATGACGGAAGTAGAGATCCAAGATGGCAGAGAAAATAAACATTGTGCCTGTGTCCTTCTGTGAACACATTAAAATTACAACTCCATTAAAGAACAATCAACATAGAGAACCATCTGAAGTCGAGCTGAACAAAGTCTTATGACTAAAAATATAAAGAAGAAGCCACGTCAAGACTGGTAGCAGGGGCGGGGACATAGAATAGGCCCCAAACCTCCATGTGGTGGTTGAAAATCAGGAGAGATATCTAGGCCATGGAGGTTCCCCCGAGAGGAGCGAGGAACCTCAGCTCCCCACATTAGGCTCCCCAGCCCAGAGTACTGGTGCTGGGAAGAGGAGCACCCACATCTGGCTGTGAAAAACAGTGGAAATTCTGAGCATCCAGGTGGGACAGAAGGCTATGGGAAACCTAGACGTCCTCTTAAACAGCCTGCGCACAGACTCGCTTGCAGGCACTCACCTTGGACTCCAGCAGAGGGACGGTGACTTAGGAGGTGTTGGAGACATACGTGGGAGGTGGGACAGACTGAGGTGTGTGGCTTCAGGGGAGAAATGGAGGACAGTTGGCATTTTCCTTGTGTGAGGTCCTCCTCCCATAGAGCTGGAAGGTTGACGCCATCTTTCTTTTGTTGAGCCCACCCCCACCACAGCCAAATCTGAATTTGATTGGCCTGGTGAGCCCTGTTGCTCCATCCTGCTGACTTACTGGGACCCCACCCCCCAAATCACCCAATGCTGGTGCCACTTTCTCCACAAGCAACCAAGCCCACTCACATTACACTCTTTCTTGGAAAACTGTCAGAGGCTGGCAGACCTCCTTCGGGCAGTGACTGGCCTCAGTGTGCTCTGAGGCCTGCAGAGTAGCTCCAGGCTCAGCACTGGCACCAAACCAGAATTTACATTAACCTGGTGACTACAACTCTTCCCAATCTAGTGACTCCTTGAGACTCTGCCTCACCCAACTTGCATACCACACAAGGCTGTATCAGCAGCTGAATCTTAAGAGAGCTGGCAGGTGGCAGCAAGCCTTGGGGTGTCCTGGCTATTTGTGGAGCTACCCTAAGCCTGGTACTCATGGCAGACATCCTCAATTTGTAGTGTGGTCTCTCCCATGTGTCTCCAAGTTTAACACAGACAACAAACAACTGCAGATCACTTTGTAGCTCCTGCCAGGTAGTCCCTGAAGAGTCACATGCAGTGGGTGATCTGGGCCTGGACTGGAGCCCCTCCCAAGAGGCCCCAGTACCAACATACTTGGAGGTTGACTTCAGACCACAGCAGAACACCACCCAATTAGCTCCACAAGTGGCACACACACAAAGGGTGGTCTCAATAGGCACAAGAACCTGGTGGAACGAATCCCTCTCAGTGGGGTAAGCCCTCTGCACAGCAGCCTGTAAGCTGTGGACATGGTCAAACACTACAGTCAGTCAGCCTGAGGTTCAATCTCACTTACTGATGTACCAATAGCAATCAAAGCTCAAATATAACAGGACAGCACATACAACCCACACAAGGTACACTCCTGGAGCACCCAGAACAGGTGACTAGGGAGACTGTGCCAGAGCCCCATAGGGCACCTATTACATAAGGCCACCCAGCCAACACTTGGATACATAACAAATCTACCTAATATATAGAAACAGAGAGGCAGCAAAAATGAGGAAACAAAAAAATGTGTCCCAAATGAAAGAACAGGAAAAAAAATCCAGAAAAATATCTAAATCAAATGGAGGTAAGCAACCTATCAGAGGGGAGGGAGGTTGGTAGAAGAGGGAAGAGGGGATCAAATATATAGTGATGAAAGGAGAATTGACTGTGGGTGATGAACACACAATGAGATATATAAATGATGTATTATAGAAATGTACACTTGAAACCTATATAAATCTACTAAGCATTGTCACCCCAATAAATTTTCATTAAAAAAAAGAAATAGAAAAAATGGTTATAAGGATGTTCAAGGAACTTAGTGAGAACTTCAACCAATAGATAGCAGCATAAAAAGGGACATAGAAACCATTAAAAAAGTCAGAAGTGAAGAATTCAGTAACTAAAATGAAGAATGGTTTAGAAGGAATCACCAGCAGACTAGATGAAGAAGAGGATTGAATCAGCAATTTAAAAGATATGGTAGCAGAAAACACCCAATAAGAACAGCAAAAAGAAAAAAGAATCCAAAAACAATGAGGAGAGTTAACAAGACCTTTGGGACAACACCAAGCATAACAACGTTCACATCAGAGGTGTCCCAGAAAGAGAAACAAGAAAGTGAGAGATTTAGAACGTATTTTAAGAAATCATGACTGAGGACTGGCCAAGTGGCGCGTTGGTTAAGAACTGGCTTGGGAAGCCAGAGGGCCCCGGTTCGGACCCCACATATGAGGGCCAGTGACACTGCCCTCCACAGCTGAGATGCTGAACAACAGCTTGACCTGGAGCTGGGCTGCTGTGAGTCGCCGGCGACGGCGTAGGCTGACAGTCCCCTGCTGCAGTGGGCTGCCATAAGCTACCGTGTGTAGCCAGTAGCCAGCGTGAGTGGCCAGCAGCCACAGTGAGCGGCCATCCAGAGACCGGCGACTGATCTGCCTCAATTCGGAAGAGCGCAATGATGGTGCCAGCTTGGGCCAGTGAAGCAACATCCTCCACAACTATACTGAAGAACAAAACAACAACTTGTCTACCTGTCTGTTCCCCTTCCCCGATTCCCAACGCTGTTCCCCTCCCCTCAATTCCCCAATAAAATCTTTTTTAAAAAAAAGAAATCATGACTGAACACTCTTAACCTTGTGAAGGAAATAGACATACAAGTCCAGGAAGCACAGAGAGTTCCAAATAGGATGAAGCCAAACAAGCCCACACTGAGACACATTATAATTAAAATGGCAACGGTCAAAGACAAAGAGAGACTCCTAAAAGTAGCAAGAGAAAAGCAACTAGTAACTTATAAGGGAGCTCCCATGAGACTGTCAGCTGATTTCTCAACAGAAACGTTGCAGGCCAGAGGGGATAGGTACAAAATATTCAACGTGATGAAAAGTAAGGATCTACAACTATACCCAGCAAGGATATCATTTAAAATCGAAGGAGAGGTAAAGAACTTACCAGACATGAAAAAGCTAAAGGAGTTCATCACCACCAAACCAGTATTACAGGGAATCTTATAGGGGCTTATTTAAGATGGGAAAAAAATCAAAATTATGAATAACAAATACCTAAATATCTAATAATAAATATCTAAATATCTAATAAATAGCTAAATTTCTATCAACAACTACTTTCAATGTGAATGGATTGAATGCTCCAATCAAACGACAAAGGGTGGCTGAATGGATAAGAAAAGAAAACCCTTGCATATGCTACTTACAAGAGACTCACTTCAGATTGAAAGACACACACAGCAGAAAGTAAAGGGATAGGAAAAAAATTTTTCATGAAAATGGAAACAAAGATACAAAAAAAGCTGGAGTAGCAATACTTACACCAGACAATATAGACTTTAAAACAAAGGCTATAATAAGAGACACAGAAGGACCCAGTAATTCCACTTCAGGGTATTTACCCTAAGAAACCCAAAACACTACTTAAAGGGGATGTGTGCATCCATGTTTATAGCAACATTGTTTACAATGGCCAAGAGGTGGAGGTAGCCTTGGTGTCTGTTGAGGGATGAATGGATAAAGAAGAGGTGGTACATGTATATGTACAATGAAATATTGTTTAGCCATGGAAGGGAATGGATTATTGCCATCTGCAATGGCGTGGATGGATCTGGAGTGTGTTGAGCTGAATGGAGTATGTCAGACAGAGAAAGACATATGCAATGTGATTTCACTTATATGTGGAGTCTAAGAACAAAGTTAACAAACAAAACAGAGACACATAGATACAGAAAACATTTTATGGTTTCCAGATGGGAGGGGCATTGGATGTATGAATGAAAAAAGAGGAAGGGATTAAGAAGTACAAATTGGTTGTTACAAAGTATTTATGGGGATGTAGGGTATAGCATAAGGAATATTGTCAATAATATTTTAATAACTATGTATGGTGTCAAATAGTTACTAGATTTGTTGGGGTGATAAATGGGAAGGGGTCGGTCAATAATATGGTAATAACTATGTATAATGCCAGGTGGGTACTAGACTAACCAGGGGGATCACTTCTTAAATTAGATAAATGTCTAACCACTATGCTGTACACTTGAAATTAATATCAAATAATATTGAATGTCAGCTATAATTGAAGATTTTTTAAAGGGGGAAAAAGGTGAAGGGGAATAAGAGGTCCAAATTTCCAGATATAAAACAAAAAAGTCATGGGGATATAATGTACAGCATGGGGAATATAGTCAATAATATTGTGGTAGTATGGTATGGTGTCATATGGTTACTAGACTTATCATGGTGATCACTTCTTTAGGTATATAAATGTTGAATTACTATGGTGTACACCTAAAACTAATATAATATTGTATGTTAGTGATATTTAATAAAAATCTTAAACAAGAGAGACCTGGGGAAAGTAAGATGCTTAACTGAGGCTTAAGATTTTGGTAATGTCCAGAACAAAGTGATGGTAGAAGGACATAGTGGGGCTCTTAGGAGCAGGGCTGATGGCTGAAGAATCATATGATATACAAAATGGATAGTCAGGCTCCTTTATACCACAGGAACTCCTATCTGGTTTGGAAAATAAGAACCAACACATAACATTATTTAGAAGAATAAAAAATGCTATAGAAATGGAAGAACTTTCACAAAGATGAACTAGAAATAGTCACTAATATGAAAAGCTCAGAGTCTGGTGGGGGAAACAGGCCTTAAAGCAATACCACAATACCTATGATAAAGTTATGGACAATATTTAATGGACACAGAGGAGGAATCAAATAACTACAAACAACTTCCTGAAGGAGTCAGAAGCGCTTGTACCTGGTTTATAAGGATGAGTTGGATTGGAGTTTAGCAGCTATCAAATCTGTGGGACTGGCATTCCAAGAAGGAACAGAATTTTCAAAGACTCAGGAGAATTTATTTGACAAATATTTATTGAGAACTTTGTGTTCCCCAAATACTATGCAAGGCTCTGGGTCTATAGAGGAAATTAACATGGCCTCTATTCAGGTCACTGGTGAATCCATGTATCCTAGACTGGTAAGGAAAACTTCCACAAACTAATTCTCATAGTTCAAAAAGGCATGGCTCAAAGGATGCATGGGGAAAGCCACCTTGTCACCGAGTCAGTTCCTTACAAGGGAAGTCAATACCTTGTATAGTCACCATTATTCCCGGCTTTGTATTCCCAGAAACTAAATTTCTTCCATATAGCCAGATGGAATTTGGCTACAAACGACTGCCTCACATTGATAAAGTTATACCCAACCCAGATGGCACAGAAAATGAGATCAGTGACACATTTGAATGAACCATTTTAAATGTTAGTACATATTTAATAATTTGTAAAATATACATTTTGTCTAACTTAAATTTTTTTATGTTCACTTGTTATTTATGACAGGTGATGAGGAATTTTCACTTATGGAAATGATGTAACTTTTAATTTTAAAATATAATTATTGATATATAATGATTTAATTAAAAAAATAGTAGGGCCCTCCCTCCTTCTTTCTGTCTCTCACGCCTAGCGCAATGGCGGCGGCCACAGTGGAGCAGCTTCAGTTCTACCTGCTTCTGGGAAACCTGCTCAGCCCCGACAATGTGGTCCGGAAACAGGCAGAGGAAACCTATGAGAATATCCCAGGCCAGTCAAAGATCACATTCCTCTTACAAGCTATCAGAAATACAACAGCTGCTGAGGAGGCTAGACAAATGGCTGCTGTTCTCCTAAGACGCCTTTTGTCCTCTGCATTTGATGAAGTCTACCCAACTCTTCCTTCTGATGTCCAGACTGCCATCAAGAATGAACTACTAATGATTATTCAAATGGAAACACAGTCTAGCATGAGGAAAAAAAATTGTGATATTGCCGCAGAGCTGGCCAGGAATTTAATAGATGAGGATGGCAACAACCAATGGCCTGAAGGTTTGAAGTTCCTTTTTGATTCAGTCAGCTCTCAAAATATGTGACTGTGAGAAGCTGCCCTTCACACTTTCTGGAATTTTCCTGGAATTTTTGGGAACCAGCAGCAGCACTATTTAGACGTCATCAAATGGATGTTAGTTCAGTGTATGCAAGATCAGGAACATCCATCAATCAGAACATTATCTGCTAGAGCTACAGCTGCTTTTATACTTGCAAATGAGCATAATGTTACTCTGTTCAAACATTTTGCAGACTTGTTACCTGGGATCTTACAGGCTGTAAATGACTCGTGCTACCAGAATGATGATTCCATTCTAAAATCCCTTGTTGAGATTGCAGATACTGTTCCAAAATATTTGCATCCTTATTTGGAAGCTACTTTACAACTAAGTCTAAAGTTGTGTGGAGACACTAGCCTCAATAATATGCAATGCCAGCTTACCCTTGAAGTAATTGTGACCCTCTCTGAGACTGCAGCTGCTATGTTAAGAAAACATACCAATATTGTTGCACAGACTATTCTTCAGATGTTAGCAATGATGGTTGACCTGGAAGAGGACAAGGACTGGGCAAATGCAGATGAGTTGGAAGATGATGATTTTGACAGCAATGCAGTTGCTGGCGAGAGTGCTTTAGACCAAATGGCTTGTGGACTTGGTGGAAAGCTTGTTTTGCCAATGATCAAGGAACACATTATGCAGATGCTTCAAAATCCTGACTGAAAATATCGGCATGCAGGATTAATGGCCTTATCTGCCATTGGTGAAGGATGCCACCAGCAAATGGAAGGAATTCTAAATGAGATAGTAAATTTTGTTTTGCTTTTTCTTCAGGAGCCTCATCCAAGAGTAAGGTATGCAGCCTGTAATTCTGTGGGACAGATGGCCACAGATTTTGCACCTGGTTTCCAAAAGAATTTCCATGAGAAGGTGATTGCAGCGCTGCTGCAGACCATGGAAGACCAGGGCAACCAACGCATGCAGGCCCATGCCGCTGCTGCTCTCATTAACTTCACTGAGGACTGTCCCAAATCGCTACTTATTCCATATTTAGATAATCTGGTGAAACATCTGCATTCCATCATGCTACTTAAACTCCAAGAGTTGATTCAAAAAGGCACCAAGCTAGTTCTGTAACAAGTTGTGACATCTATCGCATCAGTTGCAGATACTGCAGAGGAAAAATTTGTCCCCTACTATGATTTATTTATGCCATCACTAAAGCACATTGTTGAGAATGCAGTTAAAAAGGAACTGAGACTTCTCAAAGGAAAAACTATTGAATGCATCAGTCTCATTGGTTTGGCTGTTGGGAAGGAAAAGTTCATGCAGGATGCATCAGATGTGATGCAACTGTTGTTGAAGACCCAGACGGACTTCAGTGATATGGAAGATGACGATCCTCAGATATCTTACATGATCTCAGCATGGGCCAGAATATGCAAAATCCTTGGCAAAGAATTTCAGCAGTACCTTCCAGTGGTTATGGGGCCTTTGATGAAGATGGCTTCGATTAAGCCTGAAGTAGCCCTTTTAGATACCCAAGACATGGAAAATATGAGTTATGATGATGGTTGGGAATTCGTGAACCTTGGTGATCAGCAAAGTTTTGGTATTAAAACTGCAGGACTAGAAGAAAAGTAAACTGTTTGTGAGATGCTGGTTTGCTATGCTAAGGAGTTAAAGGAAGGCTTTGTGGAATACACCGAACAGGTTTTCAAACTGATGGTCCCTTTATTGAAATTTTATTTCCACGATGGTGTTCAAGTGGCAGCAGCAGAATCCATGCCTCTACTCTTGGAATGTGCAAGAGTTCGTGGTCCTGAGTATCTCACACAGATATGGCATTTTATGTGTGATGCTCTAATCAAGGTCATTGGCACAGAACCAGATTCAGATGTCCTCTCAGAAATAATGCATTCTTTTGCAAAGTGTTTTGAAGTCATGGGAGATGGATGCCTTAATAATGAACACTTTAAAGAATTGGGAGGCATACTGAAAGCCAAACTCGAGGAACATTTTAAAAATCAAGAACTGCGGCAAGTTGAAAGACAAGATGAAGACTATGATGAACAAG
The DNA here is from genome assembly GCF_001890085.2 of Hipposideros armiger. Taxonomy (NCBI): domain Eukaryota; kingdom Metazoa; phylum Chordata; class Mammalia; order Chiroptera; family Hipposideridae; genus Hipposideros; species Hipposideros armiger. The sequence goes on from NW_017732842.1 coordinate 125,912, forward strand.
TGGAAGAGTCACTACAAGATGAGGATGATAATGATATTTATATTCTGACCAAAGTGTCAGATATTTTACACTCAATGTTCAGTAGCTACAAGGAAAAGTTGTTACCATGGTTTGAACAACTGCTTCCGTTAATTGTCAACCTAATTTATCCGCATAGACCATGGCCAGACAGACAATGGGGCTTGAGCATCTTTGATGATGTTATAGAACACTGTAGTCCAGCCTCATTTAAATATGCAGAATATTTCTTAAGGCCAATGCTCCAATATGTATGTGACAACAGCCCAGAAGTCAGGCAAGCAGCTGCGAATGGCCTGGGAGTCATGGCACAGTATGGTGGAGATAACTATCGTCCTTTTTTACAGAAGCACTTCCCCTGCTGGTAAGAGTTATTCAGTCTGTCAATTCTAAGACCAAAGAAAACGTCAATGCTACAGAGAACTGCATCTCAGCAGTAGGGAAAATTATGAAGTTCAAGCCTGACTGTGTGAACGTGGAAGAAGTCCTACTGCACTGATTGTCTTGGCTTCCACTACATGAAGATAAATAAGAAGCTGTTCAGACTTTCAGTTATCTGTGTGACCTGATTGAAAGTAATCATCCAATCGTTCTTAGCCCAAACAATACCAATCTGCCCAAAATATTCAGTATAATTGCAGAAGGAGAAATGCATGAGGCAATTAAACATGAAGATCTTTGTGCCAAACGTCTGGCTAATGTAGTTTGCCAAGTACAGAACTCTGGAGGATTTGGACTGAATGCATAGCACAGCTCAGTCCTGAGCAGCAAGCGGCCATACAAGAGCTTCTGAACTCTGCTTGAAGGGCCTTCTATCATCACCAGAATACTAACTCCAAATAAACGTTTACCCTTCGTTAAAAAAAAAATAGTAGGCCTTATAAGTGTAATAAAGAGATTAATAAATTAAAATTCTTAGCAAAGCTATAGCACATGCAAGTTCAATACTTATGTAGATTGGAGTCATTCGGTATTATAATAGTATTTACCTTGATCTAATATAGTAAAAAGGGTGAGGATGCTAGAGACAGATCTGTGTCCAAATCCTAGGTGCCCCACTTTCTGACCATAAGACCTTAAGAGAATTTCTTTTGCTTTTTCAACTTCAGATGCTTCCCCTGTGAAATTTCAATAATAAACCTACTCACAGAGTCATTGGGAGAATTAAAAGAGAGAATCTATTTAAAGCCCTTATCAATACCTGACATATAGTAATAAATGTTAGCTATTATTATGATCATTGTTTATGTTACCAGTGTCCATCACTTCTCAGATCAGTACTCCTTCTTTCATCATAGTAACCCAGGTTCCAGGAAGAACATGGGGTTGTTATTCAGGCAGGGGCTGGGAGACTGTCACAGGGCGGTGAGACTTGTCTCGTGATTCTCATGGTTCTCCTGACATGTTTCCCTTACATTTTTTGTAAAGCCAGTTGGAGAGGATGTTAGCCTTATAAATTTCCTTTGAAGGATCATAATGCGCATACTAGATTTTTCATAGAATCCCCTGAAAAGAAATAACTTTGCAGGAAATGTCACATTTAAATATTTTGTAAAAGCTTTAGGTTTTAAAAACTTCATTAGTATGGTATTGTAGGTACTGCCAAGTCACAGTCTGATGCCAGGGAGAGCAGATTTTGCTGGGAATAAAGGTGATGTGTGTCAACATGAATGAGCTTGGTGTAGACCCTCTTTGTTTCTCACACTACAGCCGGCCATTCAGTATGGTCCCACCTTGTCCCCTTTATGTTGAGGGGCTGCTTCCACATAATAAAGACCCATAAACAGAGCATCTAAGTTCACACATGGAGAGAAGCATGGCCTACAGTGCCAACTTGTGTCAGGTCCTGGAAGCCATTTGAAGCCATTATCCTTCATGCAAGAAAGCCTAAGTGCCCCTTCACCAGGCAAGAGTCCTGTCTTCACCACTGGCTGTGTTACCTTTAACAAGTTATTAAACAGGCCTCATAGATTCACACCAATCAGTGGTGATAGTTGTGATGGTGAAGAGAGCTTTAGGCATGTTTTTCTTCAATTTTTCTGGTAATTCCAACTGTTTGTATATCCTGAGGTCAGCTTCTATTAATTGCTGTTTTTGTTGATTTTGGTTCACACATTCCTGCTTCTTGGTATGTCTAGAAGTTATTTTTGTTTGTTTTGTTTTGTGCAAAACATTCTGAATAGTGTATTGTTTGAAATTTGCACTGTGTCATATCCCATAAAGGTTGTTCAGTTTAGTTCTGACAGCTAGTTAAGTTATTTTTGGGTCCTTTTGTGTCTGTCAGACTTGCTTTCATTCTTTGTGAGGCTGGATATGAATCAGCTTTGAACATAGTTCTAGGGCAGAGTATTTTATTCCTATTGCCTGTCCTCTGTGTCACCTGAACTGAATGCCCACAATGTTCAGCAAGGTCTCAGCATTCAGCCCCACAGCAGCTGCTCTGTCATAGGCTTCTTGGAGCCTTGCCTTCAGCTTACGACAAGAACAGCTCCCTTCTCTCCAAATAAGACCTATAAATTTTAAGTGTTTCAGCAGCTGCAAAACCCAGTCTCCTGAACTTAATGAAACATCTGTGCTTTGTTTAGGTTCCACCTTTTGTACCGCCATCTGGTATGTGCCCCCAGTCAGCAAGTTGTGGCAAAGATTGGTTTCATAACATGGATTTCCTTCCCTCAAGGATCACAATTCTGTACTCCTTGTGGTTCAATCATGCCAAACAGTGTCCTAATGAATTGTGTACAATTTCATAATTATTTATCCTATAAATGCATGTCAAGGGCCAGCTACTATGTGATAGACCAGTTGGTATCAATAGTTTCCCAAATCTCGATAACCATTCTATTGATAGGCAGGAATGGAATGTCCAACTGGACTTGAAACATTTTTTGTGGCATTTTGCAGAACACAGATTGATTTAGAAACAATACAAAATCTAATATTCTGTGCCATCCTCTCCTAGGAAAAGGTTGTTTAATCTCTGTTGTAGGAGAAGCAATCTTCAAGTCCACAGAGTGGGATTGTTTTAAGAGATGGGCCATACTGCATTGATTTCAGACAAAGCAGATTTCAGAACAAGGAATATTATCAGAGATAAAGAGAAGAATTACATAATGATAAAGGGGTCAATTCCCCAAGAAGACATAACAATCCTTAATGTGTTTGTGCCCAAAACAAAAGAATATCAAAATATTTGAGGCAAAAATTGATACAACTGCCTAGAAAAATAAATGAATCCACTCTAATACTTGGAGACTTCAACACCCCTTTATCAGAAATGGACAGATCCAGTAGGCAGAAAACTGGTAAGGACATAGTTGAACTCAACAGCCCTATCAATCAACTGGCTATAATCCACATCTATAGATTATTTTATCAAAAAACAGCAGAATACACATTATTCTCAAGCTAACATGGAACATTCACCATGATAGACCACAGTCTGAGCCATAAATACACCTTAACAAATTTAAAAGAATAGAAATCAGGCTGGCCAGGTGGCTCGTTGGTTAAGAGTTGGCTGGGGAATGAAGCTCTGAGCAACAGGGCTGTCAGTTTAGATCCCACATGGGCCAGTAACTCTGTGCCCTCTACAGCTAAGATGGTGAACAACAGCTCAATCTGGGCTGACGTGAGTCGCCAGTGATGGTGTAGGCTGCAGTGGGGAAGCATTGGGCTGCCGTAAGCTACCATGAGTGGCCGGCAGCCAGCGTGAGTGGCCAGCAGCCAGTGTGAGCTGCCATGAGCTGCTGTGAGTGGCCATCCAATGGCCGGCGACTGTCTGCCTCAGCTGGGAAGAGTGCAATGGTCACAATACCAACATGGGCCAGTGAAGCAACGTCCTCCACAACTAGTCTGAAGAACAAAAAAGGACAGCAACTTGTCTGTTCCCCTTCCCCAATGCTGTTCCCTCCTCCAATTCCCCAAGAAAATCTTAAAAAAAAAGAATAAAAATCACATAAGACAATTGAAGTAAACCAGAAATCAATAACAAAGATAGCTGGAAAATACCAAAATACTTGGAGATAAAACAGCATACTTCTACATAACACATGGGTCAAATAAGGACTCTCAAGCAAAACTAAAAAATATTTTAAGCTTAATGAAAATGTAAAAAAACTTATCAAAATTTGTGGGATACAGCAAAAGCAGTACTTAGAAGCAAATTTATAGCATTGAATGCATATATTAGAAAAGAAGAGAAAGTGAAAATCAGTAATCTCAGCTTCCACTTTAGGAACCTAGAAAAGAGGAGAAAATTAAATACAAAGTATGAAGAAAACAAATAATAAAAATTAGAGAAGAAGTCGATGAAATTGGAAACAGGAAATCAATAGAAAAAAAATCAATGCAACCAAAAGCTGGTTCTTTGAAAAGATAAATTAAATCAATAAGTCTTTAGTCAGGCTAAGAAAAAAGAGAGAGGATGCAGATTACTAATATCAGAAATGAAAGCAGAAGTATCAGTACAGATTCCATGAAAACACAAAAGATAATAAAGGAAAACTATGAACAACTCTATGCCCACAAATTTGATAACCTAGACAAAATGGACCAATTTTTTGAAAGATACAATATGCCAAAACTCACACAAAAAGAAATAGATTATCTGAATAGGCCTATATCTATTAAAGAAACGGAATCAATTACTAATAAACTTCCAAAATAGAAGACACCAGACCCAGATGGGTTTACTGGTGAATTCCACTAAACATTTAAAGAAAACAATTATAATAATTCTTCACAATCTTTTCAGAAGACAGAAGCAGAGGAAATACTTCTTAACTCATTCTTAAGGAGCAGTGTCTCTTCTCAACACTGCTTTGCAAACATAGTGCTGGAAGTCCTAGCTAATCCAATAAGACAAGAAGAGTAAATAAAGGTATACATATTAGGAGGGGAGAAATAAAACTGTCTTTCTTTGCAGATTACATGACTGATCATCTCTACAGAAAACCTGAAAGAATCAACCCCCAAAAACTTCTGAAACTAATAAACAATTATAGCAAGGTTTCAAGATACAAGGTTAATATATAAAATCATCAGAGAAATGCAAATTAAAACCACAATGAGATATCACCTCACACCTGTCAGAATGCCTATCATCAATAATTTAACAAACAAAAAGTATTGGCGAGGATGTGAAGAAAGGGGAACCCCTCATGCACTGTTTGTGGGAATGCAAATTAGTGCGGCCATGATAGAAAATGATTTGGAGTTTCCTCAAACAATTTAAAATTGAACTACCTTATGACCCAGAATTTCCACTTCTGAGTATTTATCCAAAGAAATCAAAACACTAAATCGAAAAGATATATTCACCTCTGTGTTCATGGCAGCATTATTTACAATAACCAAGATATGGAAGCAACGTAAGTGTCCATGGATAGACCAAGAGATAGAAAAGTGGTACATATACATATAATGGAATATTACTTGGCTATAACAATGAATAAAACCTTACCATTTGTGACAACATGGATTAACCTAGAGGGTTTTATGCTAAGTTAAATAAGTCAGACAAAGAAAGACAAATAACATATGATCTCACTTATATGTGGAATCTAGAGAAAAAAATAAATGAACAAACAAAATAGAAAGAGACTCATAAATACAAAGAACAAACAGATGGTTGCCTGAGGAGAGGACAGTTGATGAGCTAGGTGAAAAAGGTGAAAGGATGAAGAAATACAAATTATTAGTTACAAAATAATCATGGGACTGTAAAGTATAGTGTAGAGAATATAGTCAATAATGTTGCAACAATTATGTATAGTGCCAAGGGTGTGTTAGACTAATCAGGGAGATCACTGCATACATTATATACATATCTAACCATTATGCTGCACATCTGAAATTAATGTAAAATAATATTGAATGTCAATTGTAACTGAAAAAACAATGAAAATGAATCACAAACCTAAATATAAAATATGAAACTATAAAACTCTTAGAAGATAACATAGGAGAAAATCTAGATGAACCTGGTTTTGGCTCTAACTTTTTACATATGACACCTAAGGTACAATCCATGAAAGGAAGTATAAGCTAAACTTCATTAAATTAAAATTTTATGCTCTGCAAAAGACTGTCAAGAGAATGAAAAAATGAGCCACAGACTAGGAGAAAATATTTACAAATGACATCTCTGATAAAGGACTGTTATCCAAAACGTAAAAACAACTTTCAAAACTCAACAAGAGAACAACCAACTCAATTAAAAAATGGACCAAAGAGCTTAACAGATACCTTACCCAAGAAAGTATACATTTGGCAAGTAAGCACATAAAAAGATGTTCAATCACATCATCTGGGAAATGCAAATGAAAACATCAATGACACACCACTCACACCTATTAGAATGGACAAAATTTCTGACCACTGACACCACCAAATGCTGACAAGAACATGGAGCAACACGAACACTCGTTCATTGCTGGTGGGAATGCACAATGGTGAAACTACGTTGGAAGAAAGTTTGGCAATTTCTTATAAAACTAAACCTACTCTGACCATATGATCTAACAAGTGTGCTACTTGGTATTTACCCAAATGAGTTAAAAATGTATGTCCACACAAAAGCCTGCACACAGTTATTTATAGTAGCTTTGTTCATATTTGTCAAAATTTGGAAGCAATTAAATATCCTTAAGTAGGTGAATAGAAAAACAAAACAAAAAGAGTGACGTCACAGAAATGGCAGTGTGAGGAGTGGTTCTTGAAATATCCCCTGGAAGTTACAACAAATTGAAGAGCTATAATTCAACAAAGGATCCCTTTTGCAACACACAAGCATGCCTGAGAGACCCGCACATCGAATCACCAGAAACTGGGCAAATCAGTTGAACAGGGGAGGAGGAAAAGGGAAGTGCAGAGATGCAGGCCTCGAGCTACAGGATGCAGACTGGAGCTCACTTGAGGTATTGGGAGAGAGAATAATCCAGGATGCAAGTGCATTCCCTGTGGCCCACAGTCCTCCGTGAGGGATCAGTACATAAGACTGCTGAACTCAGCATTCAGGGGAGAGACCTTAGGTGAGAACTGTGGTTTAAGCCTTCACTGCCAGGCAAGAAACAGAAAATAAATGCCTGGCCACCTCCTTCCCACTCTCCCAGAACTCACCCCACTCCAGAATAAATTGTAGCAGTGTCAGTTTAAAGAACAGAATATCTACAGCCCTGAGAAGTTGAGTGATGGTCCCACAGCTGCAGATGCAAACTCTAGCACTAGAGAAAGAGCTATAGGGGCAAGACAGCTGTGGGCCTGTCAGAGCCACAAACACACCAGCAACCTCTCACAGTCCAACCTTCCCCCACTTTTCTGAGCGGATCCCTTTGGGGCAACCAGAGCCACTGAGACACACAGGCTCTACACCGGACTGCAGGGGCAGTATTGGGATTTCAGAAGCTCAGAATTCTATGCCCCCCACATCCTCCCATGGAAGCGGAACTGTGAGACCCAGGTGACATGTTCACAGAGGAAAAACCCACCCTCCAGGGAACCCTCCATTAAGTGAGAAGCCAGAACAGTGGAAGACAAAATACAACGTGTGAGAGAAAATAAAAGGCTGCAGCAGGAGAGAAAATAAAACATTCCAGTAATACCTACTGGAAAGCAAAAGAAAGACCCCTTTATATCACCCTGTTGCTGAACCCATTCCTGTAGATGCCCAGGAAGAGAAATAATAATTCATTAATTGCCATGAATAGCCAAGGTAACAAGGCAGCTCTGAAAGAAAATGAAAAGTCTCCAGAAAATGAACTTAAAAGCATGGAAATGAGTGAGTTAAATGACAGAGAATTCAAGATTGCAGTTCGGAAAAAACTCAATGAGATGCAAGAAAATACAGATAGGCAATTTTTTTTTAAAGATTTTTATTGGGGAATTGGGGGGATGGGAACAGTGCTGGGGGATTGGGGAAGGGGAACAGACAAGTTGCTGTCGTTTTGTTCTTCAATCTAGTTGTGGAGGACGTTGCTTCACTTGCCCAAGTTGGCACCATCACTGCGCTCTTCCAGGGCGAGGCGGATCAGTCACCGACTTCTGGACGGCCGCTCACTGCGGCTGCTGGCCGCTCACGCTGGCTGCTGGCTACACACGGTAGCCCATGGCAACCCACTGCCACAGGGACTGCAGCCTACGCCGTCGCCAGCGACTCACGGCAGCCCAGCTCCAGGTTGAGCTGTTGTTCAGCATCTTAGCTGTGGAGGGCAGTGTTCACTGGCCCTCATATGTGGGATCCGAACCGGGGCCCTCTGGCATCCCAAGCGAGTTCTTAACCATCGCGCCACTCGGCCGGCCCCAGATAGGCAATTTAATGAACTAAGAAACACAATCAAAGAACAAAATGAACATTTTACCAAAGAGACTGAAAATTTTAAAAAGAGCCAAATAGAAACTCTGAGGATTAAGAACTCAGTAAAAGAAAAGAAGAATGAAATAGCCAGCTTAGGTAGTAGAGCTGGCCAGATGGAGGGAATAATTAGTGACATAGAAGATAGAAATCTGGAAATGACACAGATGGAAGAAGAGAGAGACTTAAGAGTTAAAAGAAATGAAAGAACTCTACAAAAACCTTCTGACTCCATCAGAAAGAACAAACAAGAATAATGGGCATACCAGAAGTAATAGAAAGAGAAAAGGAAACAGAGAGTATATTCAAACAAACAGTCAAGAAGAACTTTTCAAACTTAAAGTTTTTTGGTTTTTTTTAAAGAAAGAAAAGAAAAAGAACTTCCCAAACTTGTGGAAAGAACTGGATCCTCGAATCCAGGAAGCAAACAGAACAACTAATTACCTGAATCCCAACAGGACTTCTCCAAGATACATTGTATTGAAGCTGTCAAAAATTAATGACAAACAAAGAATTCTTAAGGTGGCTAGGGAAAAGAAGACAGAAACCTACAAAGGAAAGCCCATTAGATTCTCATCAGATTTTTTTGGGCAGAAACCCTACAATCCAGGAGGGAATAGAATCAAATTATTCAAACTATGGAAAGAGAGAAATTATGAGCCAAGAATAATATATCCAGTAAACATCCCCTTTAGATATGAAGGAGGATAAAGACCTTTTCAGACATACAGAAGCTAAGGGAATTTTCTAACATGTGACCTGTATAACAACAAATACTAAAGGAGGCTATTCGACCTGAAACAAAAAATCAAAAGAATACAAAATGATAGCAGTATTACAAACAGACAGAAGCAAGAAATGGCAACCCCTACACAAAATAGGTCACTATACACTTAAACACAATTTAAAGGGTAAAAAAGAAAAAAAAACAATCAAAAAAGAAAAGGACAACTTACTACTGCAACTCAGAAACTAACTCACAGAATAACTAGGGGTAACTTGTGACAACAAAAACATAAAAGGGAAGAGAGTACAGGTCTGAACCTGCAAAGGTGAATGGAGATAAGAAGCATGCTGAAGAAAAAGGAGTACTGTATACATGAAACATTCTTTTACATAAACTTAATGGTAACCAGTCAAAAAAAAAAAAGAAAATCAGAACTGAGGTATATAACATAAAAAAAGAAATAACAGAAGGGAAAATCTTGCAATACCACCACACTGAAGTAACAGACAGCAACAAAAAGGCAAAGAAAACATGGAGAAACCGAGCCACCAGAAAACATAAGATAGAATGAAAGGAAATCCTCATATATCAATAATCACCCTAAATGTAAATGAACTGAATTCACCAATAAGAAGCTACAGTGTAGTAGATTGGATAAAAAAAAAAAACTCAACCATATGCTGCCTCCAAGAGAAGCATCTCAGCTACAAGGACAAATATACACTTAAAGTGAAAGGGTGGAAATTGATACTCCGAGCAAATGGTATCCAGAGAAAATGAAGGGTAACCATACTTGTATCAGATGAAATAGACTTCAGAATAAAAAAAAGGTAACAAGAGACAAAGACAGACATTTCATAATGATAAAGGAGACAATACAACAAGAAGACATAACAGTCATCAACATATATGTTCCCAATCAGGGAGCACTAAAATATACAAAGCAAGTACTAACAGAACTAAAGAGAGAAATTGACCAAACCACAGTTATAATAGGGGACCAAAATACATCATTGTTAGCTATGGATAGATCATCCAAACAGAAAATAAATAAGGAAATATGAGACCTGAATTACACATTAGACCAAATGGTAATAACTGACATTTATAGGGCACTTCATCCTAGAACATCAGACATACAGAAGCTGAGGGAATTTTCTAACACACAACCTGCATTACAAGAAATATAGAAGGAGGATATTCAACCTGAAACAAAAAATATATTCTTTTCTAGTGTACATGGAACATTCTTAATGATAGAGCATATATTGGGAAATAAAATTAGCCTTAGGGAATTTAAGAAGATTGAAATAATACCAAGCATATTCTCTGATCACAAGACTTTGAAATTGGATATCAATTGCAAAAAGAAATCAGGAAAAACCACAAATATGTGGAGATTAGACAACATGATTTTAAGGAATGACTGGGTCAAAGAAGAAATAAAAGGAGAGATCAAAAGATACATAGAAACAAATGAGAATGAAAATATATCCTATCAAAATTATTGGTATACAGCAAAAGCAGTAATAAGAGGGAAATTTATATCATTACAGACCTATCTCAACAAACAAGGAAAATCCCAGATAAACAACCTAACATTATATGATAAAGAACTATTTAAAAAAAGAACAAATGAAACCCAAAGTCAGCAGAAGGAAGGAAATAATAATAATCAGAGCAGAACTAAATGAAATAGAGGGGAAAAAAACAATAGAAAAAAATAATGCAACAAAAAGCTGGTACTTTGAAAAGATTAATAAAATTGACAAGCCCTTGGCTAGACTCACTAAGATAAAAAGAGAAAAGACACAAATAAACAAAATAAGAAACTACATGGGAGAAGTTACCAAAGAAATACAAAGGATCATCCAAGAATACTATGAAGGACTATATGCCACCAATTTCAATAACCTAGAAAAAATGGACAAGTTCTTAGAAACATGTAGACTTCCTAGACTGAATCACAAAGAACTGGAAAATCTAAATAGGCGGATCAACAGTAAGGAAATTGAATCAGTCATCTGAAACCTTCCCAAAAGCAGAAGTCCAGGACCGGATGGCTTCACTAGTGAATTCTTCCAAACATTCAAAGAGGATCTAATACCTGTCCTCCTGAAACTCTTCCAAAAAATTGAAGAAGGGACAATACTCCCTAACTCATTTTATGAGGCCAACGTTCCCTGATACCAAAACCTGGTAAGGATAACACAAAAAAGTAAATTACAGACCAATATCTCTGATGAACACAGAGGCAAAAATCCTAAACAAAATTCTAGTAAATTTATACAACAATGCATTAAAAAGATCATACATTACAACCATGTGTGGTTCATCCCAGGGGCACAAGGATATTTCAACACATGCAAATATATGAATGTGATACACCACATGAACAAAATAAAAGATAAAAATCATGCCATTATATCAATAGATGCAGAAAAAGCATTTGACAAGATACGAATTCATTAATAATTAAAACACTTAATAAAATGGATATAGAATGAAAATACATTAACATAATAAAGGCCATATATGACAAACCTCAGCTAATATCATAATTAATGGTGGAAAAACTGAAACCTTTTTCTCTACATTCAAGAACTAAACAGGATGGTTCCCTATCACCACTGTTATTCAATGAAGTATTGGAAGTCATAGACAAAGCAATCAGGAAAGAGAAAGAAATAACAGGCATCCAAATTAGAATGAAGAAGTTACATTGGACTTCCGGTAAGATGGCGGAATAGACAGATGCTGTGCCGATTGCCTCCCAGGAACACACCAAAATTACAAATAATTTATAAGATATTCAACCTCAGAAATTCCCTGGACACTAGATGAGCAGAACCTCTAAACAAAGGACATAAAGAGGAGGCCACATCGAGTCTGGTTGGAGGGGCGGAGACAAGAGAGGGTGAACGCTGTGAGGGACACCTCAGTGGTGGGGAGGCTTCTCCAGTTGGGGGCGAGACCCTACGGCTCCACCGCGCTCACCAGCTCAGTTACTTTCCAGGAAGAGGAATTCTATGATAGCTGGAGGGAGAAAATAGTAAGGACCCTCTTTGCTCGGCTCGGTGAGGCTGAGGGCAACTGGAGAAACAGCAGAGCCAGCAAACCAACTCGCTCACTGGTGAGCACTCACCTGGTTCCTGGTGGAGGGAGTAGGTTTGTGAGCGGGGCCCAGGAGCCTCCGGGAAGGACTGAACTGAGTGCCTTTGGTGAGGGACCTGGGGGTTTTGGGGACCATTGTTTCCCTGGTGTGGAGCTTGCACACGAGTAGTGCACAGGAGGGTGCCATTTTTTAGGGCTGGGCCCTTCCACAGAGGCTCAGGTCTGGGACTGCATTGGTCAGCTGGAATTGGTGCAGGAGTGCATGTGTGCGTGAGTGTGTGCGTGCGTGCGTGCGCATGCGGCCTTGGATCCCTACCCTCTACACTGCTTGTTCTCTGTAGCCAGGGAAACGCCTGGCAGGCGCGCTCCGACTCCAGTAGACTGCTTATTGAGTCCCGGGAGTGCGCGACTCACCTTAGGTCCCCGATTTCCGCACTGCACGTGGAGAGTTACCTGGGTGGCGATTGGCTGTCGGGCTGCTCGGCCTGATCTTCGATCAGCTGATTGGGACAGGTTGAGACTTGGAGTTTTCCTGGGAGTGTAGGGCCATGAGCTGTGCGCCTGCGTGATTTGACCAGGGTTTTCCAGGCGAGATTGTGGGGGCTGGCTGCCGATGCAACAGTGCATGCTGCTTTAACTTGATGGGGGCCACTGAACACACCGTGTGGTGTCTTGGGGGCCTGCCCCGCCCACTAAGAGCTGTGTTGCCAGGGACATCCTGAGCCCCTGGTCCCTGGCCCCTACCTCCGCAGGCCACAGAGGGTTTTTTGCAGCAGCGGACAGCCCGCAACAATCTGTGAGGATTTTGGGTGGTGAGCACGGTTCCAGAGCACACAGCAATTAATTGTGGGAAGTTTACTTCAAGTCTAGCAGGAGGTCAGCACATGACACACTGAGCCCTTCCCCACAACAGCTGGTGCTGAGTCACCCAGAGTCTCTATACTGCTGAGTAAGTGGTCGGCAGATTAAAGCGGGCGGAGAGCCACTCTGACCCTTTTTTTTCACTTTTCTTCCCTTTTTTTCTGTTTTTATTTTTCTTTCTCTTTTTTTTCTTTCTAGGTGATCTAGTACATTGAAGCAATCAGAGTACAGCCAGAATTAAGAAACAAAAAAACATATCCCAAGTAAAAGATCAGAAGAAGCCTCAAGAAATGGAACTAAATGAAGCAGAGGCAACCAACCTTTCAGAGACAGAGTTTAGAACACTGATGATAAGTATGTTTCAGGAACTTAAGGAGGACCTAAAGAAGGATAGAGAAATCATAAAAAAACAACTAGGTAGAACTAAAGAATACAATAACTGAAATGAAGAACACACTC
>NW_017732842.1:140575-151849 GCF_001890085.2 Hipposideros armiger
GACTTCAACACTCCGTTGTCACCAATGGACAGATCCTCCAGACAGAAATTCAACACCGAAACAGTAGCCTTAAATGACACTTTAGACCAGCTGGATTTAATTGATATTTTTAGAGCATTTCACTTCAAAGCAACAGAATATACATTCTTCTCAAGTGCACATGGAACATTTTCCAAGATAGACCACATGTTAGGACACAAAACCAGTCTCAATAAATTTAAGAAGATTGAAATCATATCAAGCATCTGCTCTGACCACAATGCTATGAAACTAGAAATCAATTATTAAAAGAAACCTGGAAAGCACACAATGACATGGAGGCTAAATAACATGCTATTAAATAGCAAGTCGGTCGAAACTGAGATCTAGGAAGAAATCGAAAGCTATCTCAAGACAAACGACAATGAAATCACAACAACTCAAAATCTATGGGATGCAGTGAAAGCAGTCCTACAAGGAAAATTCATAGCAATGCAGGCCTATCAAAAAAAAAAAACAAGAACAACCTTATATTAACAGACTATCTTTACACCTAAGGGAACTGGAGAAAGAACAGCAAAACAAGCCCAAAGGGAGTACAAGGAAGGAAAAAATAAAGACCCGAAGAGAAATAAATGAAATAGAGACCCAAACACAATACAAAAGATCAATGAAACCAAGAGGTGTTTTTTGAAAAGATAAACAAAATCGACAAACCCTTAGCCAGACTCACCAGGAAAAAGAGAGAGATGACCCAAATTAATAAAATCGTAAATGAAAGAGGAGAAGTGACAACAGATGCCACAGAAATACAGGAAATTGTAAGAAAATACTATGAGCAAATATATGCCAACAAATTTGACAATCTGGAAGAAATGGATAAATTTCAAGAAGCTTACAATCTATGAAGTCTAAACCAAGAAGAAATAGAAACTCTGAACAGGCTGATTACTACCAAAGAAATTGAGTCAGGAATCAACAAGCTTCCAACAAACAAAAGTCTTGGACCAGATGGCTTCACAGGTGAATTTTACAAAACATTCAAAAAAGATTTAATAGCTATTCTCCTCAAACTATTCCAAGGAAGGAGGGAAGGCTCCCAAGCACATTTCATGAGGCCAATATTACTCTGATCCCCAAATCAGACAAAGATATTACAAAAAATGAAAACCACAGGCCGATACCCCTAATGAACATAGATGCAAAATTCCTCAACAAAATACTAGGAAACCGAATTCAGCTTGACATTAAAAGGATCATACACCACGATCAAGTGGGATTCATTCCTGGTATACATGGTTGGTTCAATATCTGCAAATCAATTAACGTAATACATCACATTAACAAAATGAAAAATAAAAATCATATGATTATATCAATAGATGCAGAAAAGGCTTTTGACAAAATCCAGCAACCATTTGTGATAAAAGCTCTTAGCAAAGTGGGAATAGTGGGATCATATCTCAACATAATAAAGGCCATATATGACAAGCCCACAGCAAACATCGTACTCAATGGGGAAAGGCTAAAAGCTTTCTCCTTAAAATCAGGAATAAGACAAGGCTGCCCACTTTCACCACTTCTATTCAACATAGTTCTGGAAATTCTGGCCACAGCAATCAGACTAGAAAATGAAATAAAAGGCATCCAAATTGGAAAGGAGGAAGTAAAACTGTCATTATATGCAGATGACATGCTACTATATAGAGAGAATCCCAAAGACTCCACCAAAAACTGTTAGAACTCATAAATGAATTTAGTAGGGTAGCAGGATACAAAATTAACATTCAGAAATCAGTTGCATTTGTATACACCAATAATAAACTCTCAGAAGAAGAAATCAGGAACTCAATCCCATTTACAATTACTTCAAAAACAATAAAATACCTAGGAATAAATTTAACCAAAGAAGTAAAAGACCTGTACTCAGAAAATTATAAGATGTTGAAGAGAGAAATCAAAGAAGATACAAATAAATGGAAATACATACCATGTTCATGGATAGGAAGAATTAATAGAGTTAAAATGTCAATACTACCTAAGGCAATATATAGATTCAATGCAATTCCTATCAAACTACCAAGAACATTTTTCTCAGAAATAGAATATATAATCCGAAAATGTATATGGAGCCATAAAAGACCCTGAGTAGCCACAGCAATATTGAGAAATAAGAACAAAGTGTTAGGTATCATGCTACATGACATCAAATCATACTACAAGGCTACAGTAATCAAAACAGTATGGTATTGGCATAGAAACAGACACATAGATCAATGGAACAGAATAGAAAGCCCAGAAGTAAACCCATCCATATACGGTCATTTAATCTATGACATTGGAAGGAGGAATTTACATTGTGGTAAAGATAGTCTATTTAGTAAGTGGTGCTGGGAAAATTGGACTGACACGTGCAGAAAAATGAAAATGGACCACCTACTTACACCATATATAAGAACAAATTCAAAATGGATTAAAGACTTAAATGTAAGACCTGAAACCATAAAACTCCTAGAAGAAAACATAGGGAGTAAATTTGTAGACATTACCTTGAGTAATATTTTTACTGAGATATCCCCTCAGGCAATGGAAATAAAAGAACAAATTAACACATGGAATTACATCAAACTGAAAAGATTTTTACCAGGAAAAGAAATCATCAATAAAACAAAAAGAGAGCCTACTGAATGGGAGAAGATATTTGCCAATGATATGTCTGATAAGGGGTTAATATCCAAAATTTATAAAACACTCATTCAACTCAACACCAAAAAACCAAACAACCCAAATAAAAAATGGGCAGGGGATATGAAGAGGCATTTCTCTAAAGAGGACATACAGATGGCCAACAGGCATATGAAAAATGTTCAACCTCACTAAACATTAGGGAAATGCAAATAAAAACCAAAATGAGATACCATTTCACTCTGATCAGAATGGCTGTCATCAATAAATCAACAAACAACAAGTGTTGGCGAGGCTGTGGAGAAAAGGGATCCCTGCTGCACTGTTGGTGGGACTGCAGATTGGTGCAGCCGTTGTGGAAATCAGTATGTAGATATCTCAAAAAACTGGAAATGGAACTACCGTATGACCCAGCAATTCCACTCTTGAGTATCTATCCAGAGAAACCCAAGATGCTAATTCGAAAAAATATATGTACCCCTATGTTTATTGCAGCGCTATTCACAGTAGCGAAGACTTGGAAACAACTGAAATGCTCTTCGGTAGATGATTGGATTAAGAAATTGTGGTACATTTATACAATGGAGTATTATTCTGCTATAAAGAAGAATGAAATCGTACCAGTTGGGACGATATGGATGGATTTAGAGACTATTATATTAAGTGAAATAAGTCAGTTGGAGAAAGACAAATATCATGTGATTTCACTTATATGTGGAATCTAAAAAACTGAATGAACAAGGAACGTAAACAGAAGTGGTCTCAGAGATATTGAGGAACAACTGATGGCTGCTAGTTCGGAGGGGGTGGGGATGAGGGAGAAGGGGAAGGTATTAGACCGCATAAATACGTAACTACAATATTTCCACAGGGACATGAAAAATAGTTTGAGGGATATAATTAATAATGTTGTAAATATTTTGTAGGGTGTCAGGTGGTCACATGTCTTTCTAGGGAGACTGCATCATGGATGGGGTAGAGGCTTGATCACTGCACTGTACACCTGAAGCTGATGTTGTATAATATTGTATGTCAACTATAAGTGAATATATATATATGTATAGTCATGGGAAGTGGAGTATAGTGTGGGCGTGGAGTCAAGGGAATTGTTGTAGATATATATGATATTGGGGCGGAAGTGGGGTGGCAGATTGGGGTTGTCACCTCGAGGGGTAAAAAGTATAACTATTGCACTGTGTTGTTCAGCTGAAACTAATTCTAAAAAATGTGCATTTCACAATGAAAATAATTTTTTAAAAAGTTAAATTGTCACCTTTTGCAGATGACATAATTCTTTATACAGAAAACCCTAAATTCCTCAACAAATATCCAAACAATAAATGAATATAGTAAAGTTGCTGGCTACAACATCAATGTACAAAAATCCATTTCATTTCTAAATACTATAGTATTTAGTATCAGAAAACAAAATAAAAGGAAACAATTCGTTCTGCAATTGCAACAAAAAGAGTAGAATACTTAGGAATAAATTTGATGTGGAGGACCTTATATCCTGAGAATTATAAGACATTTCAAAAAACAATTGAAGAAGACACAAAGAAATGGAAAGGCATTCCATGTTTATGGACTGGAAGAATCAACATAGTGAAAATGGCCATATTACCCAAAACAATATACAGATTTAATGCAATCCCCATCGAAATCCCAACAGCAGTTTTTAAAGAAATGGAACAAAACATCATCAGATTTGTATGGAATCAAAAAAGACCCCAAATAGACAAAGCAATCTTAGAAAAAAGAACAATGTTGGAGGCATCACACTCCCTGACTTCAGGTTTTACTACAGAGTAACAATAATCAAAACAGTATGGTATTGGCAGTAAAACAGACACACAAACCAATGGAATAGAATTAAAAAATGAAAATAAACCCACATAAATATAGACAGATAATTTTCAACAAAGGAGCCAAAAACATACAATGAAGAAAAGAAAACCTCTTCAATAAATGGTACTGGAAAAATTGGAAAGCCACATGCAAAAGAATGAAACTAGACTGCTATCTGTCACCATGTACCAAAATTAACTCAAAATGGATCAAAGACCTACACATAAGAACTGAAACAGTAAACAGCATAGAAGAAATCATAGATACTAAATGTATGGACCTTTGGTTCAAAGAGGACTTTATGAATTTGACTTCAAATCAATGGAAGTAAAAGCTTAAATAAATGAATGGAACCATAAAAAACTAAAAAGCTTCTGCACAGCAAAAGAAACCATCGACAAAATAAAGAGACAACCAACCAAATTGGAGAAGATTTCTGCAAACAACGCCTCTGATAAGGGGATAATTTTCACAATATAAAAGGAACTCATACAACTGAACATCAAAAAAACAAACAACCCAATTAAATAATGGGCAGAAGACCTGAATAGACATTTCTCCAAAGATGACATACAAATGGCCAATAGACATATGAAAAAATGCTCAACATCACTAATCATCAGAGAAATGCAAATAAAAACCACAATGAGATATCACCTCACACCAGTTAGAATGGCTATCATCAACAAGACAAACAATAACAAGTGTTGGAGAGGCTGTGGAGAAAAAGGAACCCACATACACTGTTGGTTGGAATGCAGATTGGTGTAGCTGCTATGGAAGGCAGTGTGGAGGTTCCTCAAAAATTAAGAATAGAATTACCATATGACCCAGCAATTTCTCTCTTGGGTATCTACCCAAAAATCTGAAAACATTTTTCCATAAAGATATATGTGCTCCTATGTTCATTGCAGCTTTATTTACGGTCGCCAAGACATGGAAACAACCAAAGTGTGCTTGGACAGATGATTGGATAAAGAAGTCATGGGGGCCGGCCGAGTGGCGCGATGGTTAAGAACTCGCTTGGGATGCCGGAGGGCCCCGGTTCAGATCCCACATGTGAGGGCCAGTGACACTGCCCTCTACAGCTAAGATGCTGAACAACAGCTCAACCTGGAGCTGGGCTGCTGCGAGTCACCGGCGACGGCGTAGGCTGCAGTCCCTGTGTCGGTTGCCATGGGCTACCATATGTAGCCAGCAGCCAGCGTGAGCGGCCAGCAGCTGCAGTGAGCAGCCGTCCAGAAGCCGGCGACTGATCTGACTCCCCAGGGAGGAGCGCAATGATGGTGCCAACTTGGGTCAGTGAAGCAGCGTCCTCCACAAGTAGATTGAAGAACAAAATGACAACAACTTGTCTGTTCCCCTTCCCCCAATTCCCTAGCACTGTTCCCATCCCCCTAATTCCCCAATTGAAAAAAAAAAGAAGTTGTGGTATATATAAACAATGGACTACTACTCTGTCATAAGAAAATGTCCATTTTTTAAAACCTCACATGTCAAGGAGTTTTAACTTTTGATGTAGTTGATGGTTCAAAGAATTTGACAGGAATGTTTTTGAAAATTTCTAATGGAAGCACTGTAAGGAACAGACAAAACAGGTGGAGGCCTCCTCTCTCAGTAATGAATACCATAAACTGTTGCATTTGTTATTGTTAAAATGTTTATTTGGAGAATTCTTTCAACAGTTCATGATGATGTATCCATGCCCCTTTCTGAGACCCTGGGATATTATGTAATCCTCTCGCTAAACAAAATTGCTCATGCTGGTATTTTTAATATGTTAAATAAAAATAAATTTACCAAATACGGGACTTACATTCAGAAGCCATTAATAAGTTAGTTACCTGGCACAAATAAATATTGTCAGCTATGACCACTAAACATCAGGTGAGTGTTAATAAATAAGTTGCAAATTTAAAAAATTTTCTGAAGTTATATTTTGTTTTATAATTCACTGTGAGCCACTATTGTCCATATTGTCTGTTACTGAGTCGTGTAGCCAAGATATTCAGTATTCAGGTGAACTGAAATAAGAGTGTCTCCCATCTTAAAACCACTTTACCACATCTATCTTAACTTTGCCATTACAATTCTCATTTCCCTTTCCTGAAAATGTATTATGGAGTACTTCATGTGTGATCATTTTTCACTATGATTCAATTTGAGTGATGGCACCATGTGAAATGAGTGTGATCTCAGTAGTGGATTTATTTTGGGATGGAAGAGGAATGTGGGCATGACCAGAGCCTATGGAAACTGAGAATTGATTTTCCAGTGCTGGAGAAACTGTTGCAGAACAGGCAGTTTAGATGGATTATAGAGGCTATAGAGCAGTCTTCACCTGCTTATGTGGAGGCATATTTGGCAACTGGTCACTGAACAGATATTTATCTCATCCCATTTTGACTATGGTTATATTAATAGTTGACATGTGCTTGTAAGTGTGAGATTATTGTGCAAAGGAAAATATATATTGGAAATTGGTAGTAATGCTGCATGAGAAAATTTAAAATATATGACTTAGTAAAAACTGAAAGGCATTTCTCAATATGTCTTGTGTATTTTAAAATGTGAAACAATTATAAAATGTGAGGTACATAAAAATAACATTGTATGCGAGGAAAGACAATAATTAGCTGGGTATGTGGGAGTTGTTACTGAAGATGAACTGAAGTGTCCAATTTTAACTTTAATTGTGGCAACTGAAATACAGCAGAAGACAGCTAGTTGGCCTGGGAATGTTTGCCAGTTTGGACAATCTAAATGTTAAGGTCAAATTACTGAGAGATAAAATGATATCCAAATGAGACAATCTTCTTATTGTGAGAACAGATTAAAAACCAGCATTCAGGAGGCATTGACCAGTCCTGTTATCAACCAATCCTCACATCCAGGTTATCAGTGGACCTGTTTTTGCATTACCGTGGATCCCAGGAAGGCAGAAGGGCACTTGGTGACATCTTCATATGAACCCAAAGTTGAGAGCAGGTACCCAAAAGGCCATGTAGGATAAAATTCCCTAAATAATGAATGGGGAAGAAGCAGAAAATAGAACAGGGAGGCATGATGATATTGCAAATGGTTGAAACAACTAAGAACTGCAGAAATGAACCTTGTCTTTTCATGTTGAGTGCAATAACCATGCCTGCAAATAACGAAGTGCTGACTTCTGGATGAGAACATGGCAATACCTGAGGGCATCTATTTGAATGGGTACATGTGACATTTCAAGGTGGGTTATGACATTTGAGTACATGTGTTCACCATCTGCATTTGAGTGAGAGACCTGTGAAAGTGTGGAGTTCCTGGTGAGAACCTGACAGTATGGGACTAGTATTTTTTCAGAGGACACAACAATGCCATCCTCTTTCCCTACATTGCCACTCTGCCCTCTCACAGAACTTTCTCTAAAGGAGACGTACACACAAGTATGCAGTATATCATTCACTATGTCGGTTTCTGGTACCCCTCAGTGTAGGGCCTTCTGGTTGAGTAGGGTTGAAGCACAGGTATGAGTTCAAGAATGAAGTAGGATCTATCTGACTCTAATTCTGCATTTTACCACCAGCTGACTCCTAATGTTCAAGGATGGCTGAATGCAAAATCTGCAGTGAGAAGAATGGAAGAGAGAGTAATATGGCAGCTCCCAGCCTTCACAGGTAGGATCTGGCTCAGCTTACTGCTTAGTATCCTAAGAGAGAAAAGAGCATAGACATGACCTACATTCATGGGTGTCAACTCACAGTGCACGGTGGTACTGCTCACAATGCTCCAGAAACTGGCTCATCACACCAGTCTTTCTTCTAAGAAAGGTGTGAGAAAAGGGTTTTGGAGAAGGGGGCTTTCCCTGGAGAGAGGTGTAGTGGAAAGAGAAGCATGAACCCACCCCCAGTGACCAAGAACCATGGATATAAACTGACTTAATCATAGAAAATGTAGCTTGTGTGGAAAAATTGATTTTTCTGTTAAAATCTCAAACGTACCGATTATTAAAACTGTTAAAAATGTGGGCCTGTTGAGAAAAACAAATGTGAATTCACAAAAGTGAATTTTCATCGGAAAATAAAGTCTTTGCCTGTACGTCTCTGGTACCTCTCGAGTTGCTGGTCCTCGGTACCTCTCGAGTTGCTGGTCCTCTCCTGGAGCCCAGGGTGAGTACTTACAAACAAGTGAGTATGTGAGCATGTTCTTTAAGAGAATGTCTGAGTTTCCTGCCACCTTCTATCTCACTGGAACAGACAGATGGTATCTTCACTGATTAAAATCTTTGCCATTTTAATTATGATGTGTCTTGGTGTGGGCCTATTTGGGTTCATCTTGTTTGGGACTCTCTGCATGTCCTGGTCTTGTATGTCTATTTCCTTCACCAGGTAGGGAAGTTTTCAGTAATTATTTCTTTAAATAGGTTCTCCATCCCTTGCTCCCTCTCTTCTCCTGCTGGTACATCTATGATGCAAATGTTGTTATGCTTGATGTAGTCCCAGAGTTTCCTTAAATTATCTTTTTTTTTCTTTTGTTGTTTTTATTGAGTGTTTTCTGCTACCTTGTCTTCTAAATCACTGATTTGATCCGCTGCTTCTTCTAATCTGCTCTTGATTCCTTCTAGTGTATTCTTCATTTCAGTTATTGTATTCTTTAATTTCTGACTGTTTTTTATGGTTTTTATGTCCTTATTTATGCTTATTATTTCTTTATTGAAGTTCTCACTACGTTCCTTAAATATCTTTATAATGAGTGTTTTAAACTCTCTCTCTGCTAGGTTAGTTGCCTCCATTCCGTTTAGTTCTTTTTCTGGAGTTTTCTCCTGTTCTTTTATTTGGGGCATGTTTCTTTGTTTTCTCATTCTGGTTGCCTCTCTGTGTTTTCTTCTATGCATTAAGTATATCTCCTATGTCTCTCAGGCTTTCCTGGGTGGACTTATGTACTAGTTGTCCTGTGTGGTCCTGTGGCAGTCTCTCTTATCACCTGTACGTGTGTTCCAGAAGTGTCCTTTGTGTGTGCTGTGTGTATTATCCTGTTGTAGTTGAGCCATGATTGCTTTTGGTATGTCAGTGGGTTCAATTGACTCTCAGGATGACTGACTGTGAGGATTGCCTATGGCCGCAAAGTGTCAGCTGCTGTATGAAGGCTGACCCTTCAGAGGGGGATTACCATGAGCGGGTTCTTGTGCCTAATGAGATTTGCCACTTATGGTGCTAATCAGGTAGTGCTCTGGTGTGGTCTGACGTGGGCCTCTTGGTTTGTTGTTTCTGGTGACTCTTACGAGGGGCTCCCATGCGGGCTAATTTCAGCCTTGCATGTGACTGGCCCATGGCTACCTGATAGGAGCTACCAAACTATATGCAGTTGGTTGCTGCCTGTGTTGGAACTGGAGGCATGTGGGAGTGGCCTCACTGTGTACTAAGCAGCTACCACCAGTATCAAGCATGGGGCAGCTTACAGGAAGGTCCAGGGTCCCCCTAGGCCTACTGCCACCTGCTGACTCCCTGTAAGGCTCAGCTGCTGAAACAGCCTCTTTAGGTGCATGGGCTGGGCTGGTTGACCTGGTGTTGACAGAGCCCCCATCAATACCATGTTACTTGAGCTGGACGCAGTTCCAGGGAGTCATGGGATATGGCCGGTGGTTTTTACAAAGTTAATGTAGATTCAGTTCTTGCACCTGTGCTGAGCCTGTGGCCACTCCATAAAATGCCCTGACAATAACTTGGACTGCTACTGCTTGCCTCAGGCCCACAGATCTGTGAGAGCCACCCAAGAAAGGCTGCAGTGCAAGCTGGGGCTGAACAACTGCCACCGTGTTTCCCAGGTCACCGCAGGGTGTTCACTGCTATAGAAGCTTGTGAGGCAGGGCAGGCCACCCAGGAGCCAAAATTGCCCTGGGCGATGCCCCAATAGTTGGGTGGGCTAGGGCCAAAGGGACTCACCAAGGTGGTGCATGTTTGGATTTTATCAGACCAGTGAAGTCTCAGATTTGGCCCCGTGGGTGTGGGTTCAACACAGAAAAGATGACATCTTCCTGTAGACTACATGTGAGGTGGGCTCCACACAAAAATAATAGCAGCTGTCCCTGTAGCCCTTACTCTGAAACCACGCAACTCAGTCTTTCCCTCTATGTCTCTGGTACTTCTCGAGTTGCTGGCCCTCCACTGGAGCCTAGGGTGAGTGCTTACAAGCAAGTGAGTCTGTGTGCACATCCTTCAAAAGGACATCTGGGTTTCCAGCCACCTTCTGTCTCACTGGGATAGACGGATGGTGTCCTCACTGATTTTCTCTGCCAGATGTGGGGACTCCTTTTTCTGGCACAGGACCCTTGGGTTGGGGAGACCAGTGTGGGGGTGGGACTCCTCACTCTTCAAAGAGGGCCTCCTCTGCCAAGGTGTTCCTTCTGGTGCTGAACCCACTACCTTTGGGTTTGAGGTCAGCTTGTTTGGCATCTCTGCCCCTCTTACCAGTCTCGATGTGGCCTATTCTTTTTTTTTTTTTTTAAGATTTTTTTTTTATTGGGGAATTGGGGTATGGGAACAGTGCTGGGGAATTGGGGGAAGGGGAACAGACACGTTGCTCTCCTTTTGTTCTTCAGTCTAGTTGTGGAGGACGTTGCTTCACTGGCCCAAGTTTGCACCATCATTGCGCTCTTCCCGGGTGAGGCAGATCAGACGCCGGCTTCTGGACTGTCGCTCACTGCGGCTGCTGGCCGCTCACGCTGGTCGCTGGCCACACACGGTAGCCCATGGCAACCCACTGCCACAGGGGCTGCAGCCT
>NW_017732842.1:156079-157650 GCF_001890085.2 Hipposideros armiger
TTTCCAAGTCTTGGCTATTGTGAATAGCGCTGCAATAAACATAGGGGTACATATATTTTTTTGAATTAGCGTCTTGGATTTCTATGGATAGATACCCAAGAGTCTCTGACCATTTTTTAATTGGATTGTTTGTTTTTATTGTTGTAGAGTTGTATGAGTTCCTTATATATTTTGCATATTAATCCCTTATTGGAGGCGTTGTTGACAAAATTTTTCTTCTATTTGCTTGGTTGCCTCTATTTTGTCGATGGTTTCTTTTGCTGTGCAGAAGTTTTTTATTTTTATATAGCCCCATTCATTTATTTTAGCTTTTACTTCCCTTGACTTTGAAGTCAAATTCATAAAGTCCTCTTTGAACCCAAGGTCCATAAGTTTAGTACCTATGTTTTCTTCTATGCAGTATATTGTTTCAGGTCTAATGTTTAGGTCTTTGATCCACTTTGATTTAATTTTGGTACATGGTGACAGATAGCAGTCCAGTTTCATTCTTTTGCATATGGCTTTCCAGTTCTCCTAGCACTATTTATTGAAGAGGCTGTCTTTCTCCATTGTATGTTTTTGTCTTCTTTGTCAAAAATTATCTGTCCATATTTATGTGGGTTTATTTCTGGGTTCTCAGTCCTATTCCATTGGTCTGTGTGTCTGTTTTTCTGGCAATACCATCCTGTTTTGATTGTTGTTGCCCTGTAGTACAAGCTGAAGTCAGGGAGTGTGATACCTCCAGCATTGTTCTTTTCTCTTAGAACTGCTTTGGCTACTCAGGGTCTTTTGTGGTTACATAAATATCTGATGATTTTTTTGTTCCATTTCTTTAAAAAAAACGCCGTTGGAATTTTGATGGGGACTGCATTAAATCTGTATATTGCTTTGGGAAATATGGCCATTTTAACTATGTTGATTCTTCCAATCCATGAACACGGAATTCCTTTCCATTTCTTTGTGTCTTCTTCAATTTCTTTAAAAAATATCTTATAGTTTTCAGTGTACAGATCTTTCACATCCTCGTTTAAGTTTATTCCTAGGTATTTTATTCTTTTTGTTGCAATTGCAAAAGGAATTGTTTTTATTTCTTTTTCTGAAATGTCATTGTTAGCATATAGGAATGCAATGGACGTTTGTACGTTGATTTTGTAGTCTGCAGCTTTACTGTATTCATTTATTGTTTCTAATAGCTTTTTGGTGGAGTATTTAGGGTTTTCTATACATAGCATCATGTCATCTACAAAGGGTGACAACTTAAATTTTTCATTCCCAATCCAAATGCCTTTTATTTCTCTCTTGCCTGATTTGTCGGGCTAGGACTTCCAATACTATATTGCAAAGCAGAGGTTATAGGGGACAGCCCTGTCATGTTCCTGAATGTAGAGCAATGGACTTCAGTTTTTCACCATTAATTATGATATTCGCTGAGGGTTCATCATATATGGTCTTTATTATATTAAGTTATTTTCCTTATATACCCATTTTTTTATTAAATTATTTTTTATTATGAAATACACATTTTTTAGAATTAGTTTCAGCTGTACAACACAGTGCAATAGTTACACTTTTTACCCCTTGAAGTGACAACC
>NW_017732842.1:160424-165073 GCF_001890085.2 Hipposideros armiger
CATCTGGTCCAGGACTTTTGTTTGTTGGAAGCTTGTTGATTACTGACTCAATTTCTTTGGTAGTAATCAGTCTGTTCAGAGTTTCTGTTTCTTTTTGGTTCAGACTTGGTAGATTACAAGCTTCAAGAAATTTATCCACTTCTTCCAGATTGCCAATTTTGTTGGCATATATTTGCTCATAGTATTTTCTTACAATTTCCTGTATTTCTGTGGCATAGTTGTCACTTCCCCTCTTTCATTTCTGATTTTATGAATTTGGGTCATCTCTTTTTTTCTTGGTGAGTCTGACTAAGGGTTTGTCGATTTTGTTTATCTTTTAAAAAAACCAGCTCTTGGATTCATTGATCTTTTGTATGTTTTTTGTTGTCTCTATTTCATTTATTTCTGTTCTAGTCTTTATTATTTCCTTCCTTGTACTCCCTTTGGGCTTGTTTTGCTGTCCTTCTCCAGTTCCCTTAGGTGTAAAGATAGTCTGTTGATATGAGATTGTTCTTCTTTCTTTAGATAGGCATGCAATGCTATGAATTTTCCTCTTAGGACTGCCTTCACTGCATCCCATAGATTTTGAGTTGTTCTGTTTTCATTGTCGTTTGTCTTGAGATAGCTTTTGATTACTTCCTTAATCTCAGTTTGGACCCACTCGCTATTTAGTAGCATGTTATTCAGCCTCCATGTATTTGTGTGCTTTCCAGCTTTCTTTTTATAATTGATTTCTAGTTTTACAGCATTGTGGTCAGAGAAGATGCTTGATATGATTTCAATCTTAAATTTATTGAGACTGGTTTTGTGTCCTAACATGTGGTCTATCTTGGAAAATGTTCCATGTGCACTTGAGAAGAATGTATATTCTGTTGTTTTGGAGTGAAATGCTCTAAAAATGTCTATTACATCCAGCTAGTCTAAAGTGTCATTAAAGGCCACTGTTTCCATGTTGATTTTCTGTCTGGGGGATCTGTCCATTGGTGACAACGGAGTGTTGAAGTCGCCTACTACGAGAGTGCTGCTGTTGATCTCTGTCTTTATGTCTGTCAAAATCTGTTTTATACATTTAGGAGCTCCTATGTTGGGTGCATGGATGTTTACTAGGGTTATGTCCTCTTGTTGAATTGATCCTTTTATTATTATGTAGTGTCCTTCTTTGTCTTTTATTGTAGTCTTCATTTTAAAGTCTATTTTGTCTGAAATAAGTATTGCTACTTCCGCTTTTTTCTCATTTCCAGTTGGGTGAAATAGCTTCTTCCATCCCTATACTTTCAGTCTGTGTGTGTCTTTTGATCTGAGATGAGTCTTTTGTAAACAGCATATGCATAGGTCCTGTTTTCTTATCCACTCAGCCACTGGACGTCTTTTGATCGAACATTTAATCCATTCACATTTAAAGTGATTATTGATAGGTGCATATTTATTGCCGTTTTGTTATTTGTATTTCTGATCTTCCTGGGTTAGCTTGTTTTCCCNACGGTAGCCCATGGCAACCCACTGCCACAGGGGCTGCAGCCTACGCAGTCACCAGCAACTCAGGGCAGCCCAGCTCCAGGTTGAGCTGTTGTTTAGCATCTTAGCTGTGGAGGGCAGTGTCACTGGCCCTCACATGTGGGATCCGAACCGGGGCCCTCTGGCATCCCAAGCCAGTTCTTAACCATCATGCCACTCGGCTGGCCCGTGGCCTATTCTTTATATCCTTAGTTATAGGGGTTCTGTTCAGCTAGCCTTCAGATGATTCTCGAGGCTGATTGCTCTATAATTTAGTTGTAATTTAAATGTGATCATGGCAGTTTGCAGACAGAGTGTTTACCTATTCTGCCATCTTTGACCTCCCCCCTCCCCCTACATTTCTTATAAAATTCCTTTCTCCATCCTGGCTTCTGTCCAACAGTTGTAAAAGCATTTCACATTAAGACATTAAGAGTTCAGGACAAAGGCGAGGGTGCACACTGTCTCCACCAGTATTCATCATTGTCCTGGAGGTATTAACTAATCCAAGTAGATAAACCACTTAGAGACATAACAACTTAGAAAGAATTCTATTTGCAGATGGTATGTTCATGTACCTGAAAAAACAACAGAATCAATGATAAAGGTTACTTAAACAAGAAAACAATTCAATATAATAAACAGGATAGTAAATACATATAGATCTTATTAGCTTTTATATAAACAAACACTAATTAGAGATTACAATCATGTACAATAAATCCATTTAAAATTTAAAAAGATGATTAAAAGCATAGCAGTACATTTTAAGTCTATTGAGAAAAAATTAATGTAAAAGACACAAAGTATACTTGAACAAATGGCAAAATTTCATTCATTCTTGGATAGAATTATTCAAAATCATAAAATGATAATTTTTCCTTAAGTTAATTCATAAATTTCACTCAGTTCCAATAAGAAAATGTCAATCAACATTTTAATGAAATCACACATTTTGATACTCAATTTTACATTTGAAAATAAACATGCATGAAAACACTAAAAAAGAAAAAGATACAAAGGGAGATTGGCCCTGTAATACCTTCAAGACAGTGGTTCTCAACCTGTGGGTTGCAACCCCTTCACAGGGGTCGCCTAAGACCATCAGAAAACAAAAAGATATTTACATTACGATTCATAACATTAGCAAAATTAGTTATAGAGTAGCAACAAAATAATTTTATGGTTGGGGGTCACCACAACATGAGGAAATATATTAAGGGGTCGCAGCATTAGGAAGGTTGAGAACTGCTGCTTTAAGGCATTAAAACACACTGTAAAGCCTCTATTATTGAAATTGTTACTTAAACAGACAGACCGATGGAATAGAAGAGAAAGTCCAGAAACAAATAAAAATACATGTAGAACTTACAATTTTATCAGTATGTGATAAAGTTAGCATTTCAAATGACTTGATAAAAGATCAACTGTTTAATAAATTATACTACAATAACTGATTTTCCCATTTTGAAAGGGAGAAAAGTAGATTCATACTTAAAGGTATACACAAGAATAAATTCCAAATGGAACAGTGGTCTACATTGTAAAAATGAAATCATACAACTACCAGAAAACATGAGTAAATTCCTGTTTAACCTGTTTGTGTAAGGCTTCCCAACTAAGACTGAAAATCCAGAGGCCATACAAAATTGATTCATTTGAATTTATAAATACAAGCTCTACAGATTGGATGATATTATATCAGTATTACTTGTCTGATTTTGATAACTGAACTTCAATTACAAAAGATAATTTCTAGTTTCTTTTTTTTTAAATCCAAGTTTATTGGGGTGACAATTGTTAGTAAAGTTTACATAGTTTTCAGGTGTACCATTTGGTAATACATGATATATCAGATTGTGTGTTCACCACCCAGAGTCAATTCTCCTTCCATCACCATATATTTGATCCCCTTTACCCTCATCTACCACCCCCCTACCCCCTTACACTCTGGTAACCACTAAACTATTGTCTATGTCTATGAATTTTTGTTTCTTCATTTGCTTGTCGTGTTCCTTTGTTGTTTTCAGTTTTATATACCACATATCAGTGAAATCATATAGTTCTCTATTTTTTCT
Source organism: Hipposideros armiger (assembly GCF_001890085.2). NCBI lineage: Eukaryota > Metazoa > Chordata > Mammalia > Chiroptera > Hipposideridae > Hipposideros > Hipposideros armiger. The sequence goes on from NW_017732842.1 coordinate 163,976, forward strand.
GTCTGACTTATTTTGCTTAGCCTAATAATCTCAAGATCCATCCACGTTGTCACAAGTGGCACTATTTCATCTTTTCTTCTGGCAGAATAGTAAGTATTCCATTGACTACATCTTCTTTATTCAATCATCTAGCTAAGGACACTTTGGTTTTTTCCATGCCTTGGCCACCATAAATAAAGCTGCAATAAACATAAGAGCACACATATCTTTACAGATACATGTTTTCAGATTTTTTGGGTAGATACAAGAAGATGGCTGGGTCATATGGTAATTCTATTCTTAATTTTTTCTTTTTAATTTTATTGGGGAAAAGTGTGTTTTTCCAGGACCCATCAGCTCCAATCAAGTATTTGTTTCAATCTAGTTGTGGAGGGTGCATCTCAGTGGCCCATGTGGAGATTGAACTGTCAACCTTGGTGTTATGAGCACTGTTCTCTAACCAACTGAGCTAACTAGTTGCCCTGACTCCAAGTTGTGTCAAGTAGTTTTCAATCCAGTTGTAAAGGTCGCAACTCAGTGGCCCATGTGGGGATCGAACTGGCAACCTTGGGGTTATGAGAACTGCACTCAAAGCAAATGAGCTAAACAGCTGCCCCTATTCTTAATTTTTTGAGGAACCTCCATACTGCCTTCCATAGCAGCTACAACAATCTGCATTCCTACCAACAGTGTATGAGGGTTCCTTTTTCTCCACAGCCTCTTCAACACTTGTTATTATTTGTCTTGTTGATGATAGCCATTCTAACTGGTATGAGGTGATATCTCATTGTGGTTTTTATTTACATTTCTCTGATGATTAATGATGTTCAACATTTTTTCATATGTCTATTGGCCATTTGTATGTCATCTTTGGAGAAATGTCTATTCAGGTCCTCTGCCCATTTTTAAAATTAATTTACTTTTTATTATGAAATACACATATTTTAGAATTAGTTTCATCTGTACAACACAGTGCAATAGTTATACTTTTAACCCTTCAAAGTGACAACACCCCTCCCCCCATCCGTTGCCCCATTTCCCCCCAATATCATACATAACTATTACAAATCCCTTGACTCAAATCTCACACTATACTCCACGTCCCATGACTATATATAT
>NW_017732843.1:0-1541 GCF_001890085.2 Hipposideros armiger
ACGGGGTGTGGATGTTTAATTCGCAAAAACAAAAAACAAACAAAAATTAAACGGGCTGGATTCTAATGAAGTTCATTAGAGGTCGTAATGAGTTTTTAGTTTTCTGACTTTTGAATTTAACGTGCCTGTCTACATGTTTATTAATTTATTCCATTTTTGGCTTATGAATTTGAAAGATAGAATGTAGATTTCAAGGTCATTTCAAAACAGGAATAGTTGAAAGCATGAGACAGCTCAAGGTCACCCAGGAAAAGTGCTTTCGGAGCAAAAGAACAGGGATTATCTATAATTCATATGATTTAGCTCTTTCTATTAAGTGTTCTCTGTAAATAACAGTGAAAGCAAGTTACTTATTTTACTTAAACTGAGTTCAAATGAAAATGCCATTCAGTATTAGATTAAAAGAAACACATAATTCTAGCAACAGAAGGATAATCTCTGATGTGGCATACTTCTCAACTTTTTTAAAATTCATGTTTCACATTTTTTAAGATAAAAACTAAACCCAGTGGTTTTTAGTAGTTTCCAGAGCCAACTTCTACAACTGGTGTGCTAATTATCTTCTGCATTTGAAATGCCTCAGTAGCATGGGTTTGTGCACAAATAGCGTTTTCCTGAGGAGTTGTGTAAAGGTACACCGTTGTTGACGTTCTGTAAGAAAAAGTGAAATTGAGGCCTGTCTCCTGACGCCCACCAGACGGGCCCTTGTGTCACCAAACTGTATTACACGGTGAAAAAGACAAAATAAAAGTGAGGGTGAACTTTCTCTCCTGACCTTGCACTGCTGCGTCTGACTAAATATATTTGGAACGGAGCCCTTCTCTGTGTTGAGTGACCCTCTGCTCAGCTGAGTTGATTCTTTACTTCTTTTGGTTACTTATGACTGGTTTCAGTGACGATTATTTCAGCATTTCTATATCTGAGCATGTCATTTTGGGGCATTCCTAGGCTTTGTTCATTTGAGTAACTCAATTCTGTGTTCTGATTAACTTATTCACATGGAGATATAATTAAATTTCTTTAAAAAATATTTTTAATTAAATTTATTGGGGTGACAATTATTAGTAAAGTTACATAGGTTTCAGGTGTACAATTCTGTAATACATCCTCGATACATCACATTGTGTGTTCACCACCCAGTCAGTTCTCCTTCCAGCACCATATATTTGATCCCCTTTACCCTCTTCTACCACCCCTCCCCCCTTACCCTCTGGTAACCACTAAAGGGTGGTCTGTGCCTATGAGTTCTTGTTTGCTTGTCTTATTCCTTTGTTGCTTTTAGTTTTATAGTCCAAATATGAGTGAAATCATTTGGTTCTCAACTTTTCTGACATTTCTCTTGGCGTGATAATCTCAAAATCCACACGTTGTCACAAATGGCAGTATTTTCTCTCTCATAGCTGAGTAATATTCCACTGTGTATATACACCACATCTTTATCCAATCATGTGTCAATCAGCTTTGGTTGTTTCCATGTCTTGGCAAACATGAATGATGCTGGAATGAACATAGGGGTACATATGTCTTTCTGGACAAATATT
>NW_017732843.1:4413-34460 GCF_001890085.2 Hipposideros armiger
AAAAAGAAGGGAAAGAAAAAGAGAAAGAGAAAGGGAAAGAAAGAGAAAGAAAAAGAAGAGAGAATTGATACTGGTATATTGTAATGAGCAGAGAATAATGTGGCAGATCCCCTATAAATGAAGGTGGATACTCCAGAAGAAATACTAACAATTTAAAATTTAAAAAGTCTTCTTTTATTCTCCCAAGCTGATCTTACAGGCATACTTGAATTTTTAAAAAAAGGACAATTCAACTTTCCAATGTATCCATTCCATAAATAATGGCTTGTCATGAATATTCAGTAAAATTTAAAATAGTATGTTTTTTCAGTAAGAGTTACTATTAATTTAGCAATCTAACCATGAGCTTAGAGAGTTTATTTTTGTAAACCTTAAGAAAATTTTGTCACTTTCCAGAATAGAATAAATAATATAAAAATAAATATTAAATTGCATTGATTCCACATTTTATACTGCAAATGCTACACAAATTAAAACTGACTGAACCTTGATAGATGGCCCTAATTATAAGCAGTTTGAACACTCTTAGATTTGAAATAGGAAAAAAAATATAGATATTTATTTGTTGCGTAATGGATGAATAGCAGAATTAACTCATTGAGTTACAATTAAATTGTCTTCAGAAAAAATGGCAAAAATAGTTATAAAAGGAATCATAAGTTGGCCTATGGCTTTCACTCCACATGAATAGTTGGCTATGAGGTATCATGAAAATGCCAAACAATTCTCAAAATACAATTTATTTTAATTGAAAGAAATAATACAGTATTATGTACTTTTTAGAAGGCAGTAGAAGGACAGTGTATCTAAACAAACAGGGTATTACAGTGACTAATATTGAAAAAAATCACCAAATGATATATTTTACTTGAATTTCCACTTAGTGTTTTAATTTATTAGAATCATATGAGTCTACAGCTAGATATACTTGGTAGATGCATTGCTATTTCATAAGCTGAAACACATGCTGAGTAGCTGAAGAACAAAATATAGGAATAAAAACAGGGTCTATTTTTGAATCTTATATCTTTTCTTGAATCATATCATTACACTGGGTTGTCGGAAAAGTCATGATGCATTTTTGCAACGAAAAACATAGAAAAAATACATCATGACTTTTCCAACAATCCAATAGTTCCTCAAAAGGGTGATTTTTTTTTAATACAGCAAAGTAATACACACTCCTTTTGTTGTTGTGTTCATTAAATATTTTCAGGTTTCATTTATTAAGTACCAATTTCTTTTCTGTAATTACTTCGCCAACAATTATACGATAACCAAGCAGAATTTTTTGCCAGACTGAATCTTTAGCTATACAAAATGACCAAATAAATTATACCTTGCCTAACTTATTTTACTTAAGAAGTTTTTGGTTGAGTTATGATGTTGCAAAGTAATAGAATTTATAAAATAAACCAAATATAGAAGTAAAGAATGAAAATGATATCATTTTACACAGCAATGAAGTTAGATTATCTCATTAAGGATTCCAGAGAATCCCCACAGAGCACACAACAGTTACGTTTAAAAAAAAAAAAAAAGGCCAGCCGAGTGGCTCAGATGGTTAAGAGCTCGCTTGGGAGCGCCAGCTCTGAGCAGCAGAGCCCCGGTTCGGATCCCACATGAGGGCCAGTGACACTGCCCTCCAAAGCTAAGATGCTGAACAACAGCTCAACCTGGAGCTGGGCTGCTGTGTGTCGCAGGCGATGGCGTGGGCTGCAGTGGGGCTGCAGTGGGTTGCCATGAGCTACGTGAGTGGCTGCCAGCCAGTGTGAGCGGCCGGCAGCGAGCGAGAGCTGTTGTGAGCCACTGTGAGCGGCCAACCAATGACCAGGGACTGATTGCCTCACCCAGGAAGAGTGCAATGATCATACCAACATGGGCCAGTGAGGCGACGTCCTCCACAACTAGACTGAAGAACAAAACAGCAATTTGTCTGTCTGTTCCCCTTCCCTGATTCCCCAGTGTTGTTCACCTCCCCCAAATCCCCAATAAAATCTTTTAAAAGAAAAAAGCCTTTCCCCAAAATATCATGTGTGAACCTACAGCACCCTAATCGCTTTCTCTCCTCCTTGATTGTTTGAATAACCCCGAGATCACCTCTTAGAAGTGGTTTTAACCTTTAGATGCATTGGCTGTGCTGCCACGTGTGTATGTATATGATGTTGTACATTGCAGATATCCTTAGATTCCCACAGTTTGGTCCCCCTCCCAGCTACCCCTTTATAGTATGACCAGTTAACAAATTGGTGATCTGCATAAAGCAAGAAACAACTATTTGATCTCTTGCCAGACATCGCTCCTAAAGGTGTGATGCTGTACAGGTCTCTGTAAAAAGTTCTTGATGTCTCAGAAGCCAAACAATTTATATTTTTTTCTGCATTTTTGTTTTGTTTTGTTTTGTTTCTAATCGAGGTGTTAAAAAGTTCTAGGTTCAATTGTAGTTCCTGATAAGGAAACACAATTGAGATTTTTTTCAGTGATAAAATCTGCATATTTGTATTTCAAACAATGTAGCTAAAACTTGATGAAAATCCCTCCTTTGTTCCTTTCCGGCTTAATGAATATCATTTATTCAGTACAAAATTTTTATACTATATGTTCCACATGTTAAGAATAAATGTATGTTGGGCCGGCTGGGTGGCACGATGGTTAAGAGCTGGCTTGGGACACCAGAGGGCCCCGGTTCGGATCCCACATATGAGGGCCAGTGACACTGCCCTCCACAGCTAAAATGCTGAACAACAGCTCAACCTGGAGCTGGGCTGCCATGAGTCACCTGCGACAGCGTGGACTTCAGCCCCTGCTGCAGTGGATTGCATTGGGCTACCATATGTAGCCAGCAGCTAGCGTGAGCGGCCAGCAGCTGCAGTGAGCAGCAGTCCAGAAGCCAGCAACTGATCTGCCTCGCCCAGGAAGAGCGCAATGATGGTGCCAACTTGGGCCAGTGAAGCAACATCCTCCACAACTAGACTGAAGAACAAAACGAGAGCAGCTTGTCTGTTTCCCTTCCCCTAATTCCCCAGCGCTGTTCCCATCCCCCCAATTCTCCAATAAAGATCTTTAAAAAAAAAAATTCAAATGAAAATAAAATCTACATAACGTCACAATAAGCTATTTTCTGTACTTTCTTACAGATAGTCTTGTGTTGATACTTTTGCCTAACATGCAAGCAAATGTTAGCATTTCTATAGTATCTATGTATAAAACTATAGTTTATTTGTAGATAACAAGACCCCTATAGATCTGGTCTGTTCCCTTTCCCCCAATTCCCCAGCACTGTTCCCATCCCCCCAATTCCCCAATTTAACAAAATCACATTAAAAAAAAAGAATAAATGTATGCTGAATCTCAATAAAAACGAATTAATTAACTGCCTAGTTCTTACTGGTTTTGAATATATTTTATATATGTAGAATTATGCGACCATTCCCATTATTCAGTTATCAATATTCTGTATAGAACAGTAATTTTTATTTCTATGTGAAATTGCATGGCATTCATCTGTGCATTTTTCTCATCTTTAATAAAGGTCATTCTATTTGCCTATCAAATATTTGTGTTAACTTTACACATAATTATTTGATTATTTCTGAAGCAGCTTTGATTATTTAGCCTAAACACTAATGCAAGAACAACTTTACTAGAGATCTAAGTATTTGCAATTTTCCCTTTGGGGTTATGTTTGTAGAACTATTAGAAAGGAAAAAAAAGGGTTGAGGAGAATTAAATCACTTATTAAAATAGGAAAATACCTTGTGATGACTAGTAAGTTCATGAGACAATGTTTCTGCAATAGTATATACTTACATTCACTCGCTCTTTCTTCCCTTTCCCTCCTGTCCTTCCATCTGCCTTCCTCTCTTCCACCTCATCTTTCTCTGTCACCATCTCTCTCTTACCTAATTCATTTATTTTCATCCATTAAATAATGCATCCATCCATCCATCCATCTGCCTATCCATATCACCACCTCTATTCATGTATGTATTTATGTATGTGTGTATGTATGTATATATGTATCCTTCCACCCAACTATCATCTCTTTATCTAACTATCCATACAATCTCTGTGTATTTGGAAATCATTACTTCAGTAAAACAAAATAAAAAACTTTGGTTAATGAATCAAAGCTGATTTTCAACTTAAGTTTCAAAGCTTGATTCTGGAAGCCATCAATATTATGTATCAGTTAGTGTTTATCTATAGATCATTGTACTTTATTTTTAGGACAGAAACTTTTTAATTTAAATATACACATGCCCAAAACCATTGTGATGCCTAAAAAATTAACAATATTTCTAATATCAAATATCCTGTAAGTGTTCAAACTTCCCAAATTGTTTTATGTCTTATAATTATTTTTACAATTGGTTTCAATCAGTAATGACCACAACAAAAAAGCAAACAATTTGTCATTTATATTTCTCTTGAATCTTTTAATTCATAATTGCCCCTACCTCTCTATTAATTACTTTGCATATTTGTTGAAGAAAGTAGGTTATTCATCCTTTTGAGCTGTGATTTTACTAAGTAACTCCATGCACTGTCATTGAAGATATTGAGGTGTCCTCTGTATTTTCCTTAAACTGGATGTTAACTCTAGAATTTTAATTTGATTCTATTTTTTATTTGTTTTTTTTTTCTTTTTTACCAAAATTACTACAAAGGTGTGTGTCTATAAAAAAGCAAATAAATTACAACCATTGATTTTTCTTATTCTATAATGAAATAATGAATTTAGCTACTCAGTTCCATTGTGGTGTTATGGATTGCAAAATGTTGAGATTTTAATGTTATCATCCCTTCTTCATGTTTAGCTGAAATACTATAAAGAACATTTTCCTTTAAAAATTAGTTGGCTACTGTGAAGTAGAGTTTGTACCTCCTAGGCAGATTAAAAGCTTATTTCTCTTCATTTGCCAATATTCAGAATATGGAGTTGCTTTCCAGAATTATTCAAAGGTGACCTATGTGTTATTACTATACATTTTTGAGAAATACAATGTCCTGTATTCAAATGTAGTTAATATGTTTTAATACTTTACAATAATTATGCTTATTGACGCTAAAAATTGTCTCATTTTTGGTCAATGGGAGCAAATACAGAATAGCTCCTACATCTTCTTGACATGACCACTAATTTTGACATTTTCCTTCATTTCTGGTATGAAACAATACTTGCATATATCTTTACATTGAAAAAGAAATTAGTGGAATCAATATTTCTTTGAGTACTTTATTCATATTGGTAGGAATAATATTAAGAGAGCATAATCTGTCAATAGTGATATCCATGCTACCTAGTTGGTCATTGTTTCTATTCCCTTTTAGGGGATAAAGCTAGAAAATACACAGAAATACAACACATATATATTAAGAATACAACAAATCATAAGTTCATTCTGATATTTCTAGATCATATGTAGTATTCTAAATTTTTATATTTTTGATTTTATACTTAAATTTGTCTTTTATGCTTAAAACTTGGTTCATAATAACATTGTCATGATTAATACTTTGCTTTATCCTAAATGCCATTTTCAGAATGAATATACTAATATTACTATCAACAATATTAGTGAAAACAGCTTTTTTGCATTATTTTTCTCTGTAAGATTATTATGTTTTAAAACCCCTCGCTATATTATCATCAGTCAGATTATTATGTTTTAAAACCCCTCGATACATTTGCTCTACATGATCTATCCAAACAGCTTGACATAGTTAAATTCATTTGGTTTATTTTACTTGCATTTTTTGGGTCTGCACTTTTAATATAATTTTGTTTTATAATTATGGAAAACATGTCTATGCATCCAGCGCTAACTCTACAAAACAGAGGAGAGTGGCTTTTTTCATGTGCTCGCCACCCTCTTCTCTATATATACACATTGTACATAGATAACCAGCCTTTTAGAAAATTTTTATATTAAATTTATTGGGGTGACATTGGTTAGTAAAATTGTATAGGTTTCAAGTGTACAATTCTGTTATGCATCATCTATATAATGCATTGTATGCTTCCCACCCAGAGCCAGTTTTTCTATCACCAAATATTGACCCTCTTTACCCTCTGATAACCACTAAACTACTTTCTGTGTCTGAGTTTTCGTTTGCCTTGCTCATTTGTTGTTTTCAATTTTATATCCCACATGTGAGTGAATTCATATGGTTCTTGACTTTTTCTGACTTACTTCCCTTAGCATGATAATCTCAAGATTGTTTCATGTTGTCGCAAATTACAGAATTTCATCTCTCTTATGTCCGCGTATGTATGTACCACATCTTCTTTATCCAGTCATCTATCAAAGGACACTTTGGTGGTTTCCATGTCTTGGCCATTGTGAATAATGTAGCAGTGACCATAGGGGAACATATATCTTTACAGATAAATGTTTTCAGATTTATTTTCAGCAGAGGAATTGCTGGTTTGTATAGTAATTCTATTCTTAATTTTTTGAGGAACATCCATACTGTTTTCCTTAGTGGCTGTACCAATTTATATTCCCACAAACAGTGTATGAGTGTTCCTTTTTCTCCACAGCCTCTCCAACACTTGTTATTACTTGTGTTGTTGATAACAGCTCTTCTAACAGGTGTGAGGTGGTCTCTCTTTAATATAAATAAAAATAAATAACATAAATAATATTTTTGTTGTGTTGGTCTCTTCATTATAAAACTTTTTATTATGCATTTTCTCTCAGAACTTTTATCCCACAAATTCCAGTTGTTTTTTCTTTATGATCATTTCCAAGATGTTCTAAAATTTTAGTTTGCATTTTCCTAGACCCAATAGTTTGATTTAACATGCTTGAAAGAATCTTTTTTGGTGGCCTTCAGGATAGTCATTCTGCATGAATATACCATTTGTAATTGAAATTACAAACAAGAAAAAGAAGACCATCACTAAAGAAATTTCTTCCTTAGCCCATTCTCTTTGAATTTCTATATGCATTTGCCCAGAGAAAACAGCAATTCTGATAATTTTTCAGCACATATTAATTTGGCTATTCCTAGAAATTCATCTAAATGCATCTTATAAGGAGTCTGTGTAAAGCTATATATTTACTTTATACGTGCAATACACAAATGGTGTATTATAGAATTAATTGTACACATGCAACCTATATAGTTTTTTTTTTTTTTGGTTTGTAAGGAATGAAACAATCCACTTGATGTTTATTTTCAATGTTTTGTCTGAAATAATCGGTGTGTTGGTGCTGGGTAGATGTTACATAGCTTTACGCTTTAGTATGTAGGAAGCTCCATATCTTGAAGTTGTGGGTGGGGCCAGGCTTCTCTCTCAGGTTGATGCTGAACTTCTGCACACAGAGTTCACTTTGGGAATAACTCTACAGCTCTCTCCCATAAGCAAGCTTGAGGTGGCTTCTTCTGTATGTCCTTAGTTGTAGGACTTCGGTTCTGCTAGACTTTAGGTGATTCTCAAAAATAGTTGCCATGTTGTTTAGTTGTAATTTTGATGTGGTCATGTGAGAAGGTAATCACAGTGTTTACCTTTCTATCATCTCGACTAGATTTAGAAACATATATAATTATAATAACCATTGTCACCCCAATAAATTTAATACAATTAAAAAAATACATTTTTAAAAAGCTATACATTTACCTAATATAAAATTTAAGACTATAAATTTACTCCTCAATTCTTTTTATAGCTGTATTACACTGATTTTGATGTTATGCTTTCTAGTTCAGAATATTTTAATGTGTGTGTGTGTATATGTGTGTGCGTGTGTGTGAGAGATTCTTCTTTTTACTCAGAATTATTTATGTGTATTCAGAATCTCATAGAATTTGTAGTTTTCAGAGATATGTTATTGATTATTATAATTATATTTTACTCAAAAAACTAACTCTATAATATTGAGCCTTTTAAATTGTTAGACATTTATTTTATCAAATGGTGTATCTTGCTGAATGTACCATGTGTAATTGAAAATAATGCATATTTTCAAGTTGTAAGGTTCACTTTTCTAGATGTCACAATTAATTCTGTGTACTCAAGAATGTTTTTCAGATATTTTGTGTCTTTACTGACACTTGTTTTCTAGTTGTTTTTATCATTTTCTGATAAACAAACAATAATATCATACTTTTTGCTTATGGTATATTCTATTTTTTCCTTTATGGCTATCAGTCTTGTTTCATATATTTAGAAACTCTGTTATTTGAACATATGCATTTTTTATTGTTTGGTCTTTCTGAACAACTCATTTTTCATCATTATAAAATATTGTCCTTCATCTCTTGTAGTTATATTTGTCTTAAAATCTACTTTTTTTCCTCATATTAATCTCACATAGAATCTACTTATGCTTCCTATGGTTTGAAAAGGTTGGTACATCATTTTGTATACAACTACTTTCAATATATCTATGCAACTGTATTTAAAACACATCATTTGTAGAATTATTTCTCTCCATTCTGTCAATACATTCCATGTGATTGGTATGTTTAGTTGATTAACAATGCAATTATTGTTGAAGTTGAATTTAATTCTAGAATTTTATTTTAATGTTTTGTTGTTGTTTTTTTTTCTTTTATTCCTGTCCCTCTTTTCTTCTTTTCTTTCAGATGACTGGAATATTTGTTCAGACTTTTATTTTAGTTTAACTAATTTCATTTTAGGATAAAACTATTTGCATAAACTTTAGGGGCTTGCTCTACAGAATAAAATATACCCCCCTTAGTTTTCATAGTCTATTACAAATAACATTTACATAAGATGTAAAATATGGAATCCTTGTGACTACCTATAACAATAGAGCCAACTCAAATCCTTTATACTTCAGTCATTATATATGCATGTTAATGACTACACATGCTTTAAATCCCACAAAATAATGATATAATTCTGCCTCAAAACAAATATGTATTACTATAAATATTAAGAAAAAATGTTTTTAATCATCATTTATTCTGTTTTTAATTATTCTTTCAGATTTAAGTTTCCATTTTATTTCATTATTCTTCCTTTTAAAGAAATTATTTAAACATTTCTAAAGGTTCAGGTTTTCTGGCAATCTCATTGTTTCTTTTATCTTAAAATTAATTTATATTAATTTCAGTTTTAAAAGATATTCTCAATGGGTGTACAAATCAATTTTGGTGGAACTTAAAAAATATGTTGTTTTATCATTTTCAGTCCTCCATTGCTTCTGATAAAGCATCAACGATCATTCAAATCATTATTCCTAATATGCTGTTTTCTTTTGGATGCTTTTAAAATTAATCTTAATTTTCTCTTTATCTTTGGTTTTCAGTCCTTTGACATTAAGCCTTCTTTTTTTTTCTACTTGGATTTTGCTGAACTTCTTTTATTTGTAAATTTGTATCTATCACTTTGCAAATAAATTCAGCCATTATTTCTTCAAATATTGTGTCCCTTTTTTCTGAGACTCCAGTTACAGATACTTCAGAGTTTCTGATATTGTTCTACATGTCTCTAAAGCTCTCTTCATTTATTTTTCTCTATTCTTAAATTTGCATACAAAACAAAAAAAAAGCTTTATAAGTCTAGGTTTAAATAAGTAAGTATTAAATAATCAAATGGTTTTTATGGGATAATTTGATTATATGAATATTAAATTTTAGCAATAAAAATGGTGAAGTTTATTATAGTGTGTTTTCACATTCAGATAATCTGTCAACTGATTTATCCATTTATATATCAATAATCTACAACAGAGTTTGGTAAACTGTGGCACATGGGCTGACCATCTGTTTTCCCAAATAAAATTTTATTGGGTTATAACCATATTTTTATATTTAAATATTTTCTATGACTGCTTTTGTACTATAATGCTAGAGTTAATTACTTACAACAGAGACTATAAGAACAAGATGTCTAAAATATAATGATCTGGCCATTTGAAGAAAAAAAAGTTTGATAATTGTAGACATAAGAAATATCCAAACCTGTAGAGAATTTTTATGAGTTTATTTGAGTGAAACTAAGAATATGTTGTAGGGGGCAAAACCTCAAATGCTCTGGAGAATGGTAGTTTTGTAGCTTATTTTATACATTAGACTCAAAGTAGAAGACATAGGAAGGTACATGAAATCTATGGGTGGTACATTAAGGAGGCGGGAGAAAGCATAACAGGGAAATCTCCTGGATTTGATAAAAGGCAAAATAGAGAAACATGCTTCTTTTATATTGGTGGGTACTGCATAGTTAATAATTACTATCTACAGCACATAGAAATTATATCTAGGAAACAAGATAGCAATGAGAAATTCTGTGGTCTTGTGTTCAGGTGCTTGTGGTTGTGCCCTCTAGGGGTAGGAAAAGAAAATTACTCTGACATTTCAAAGTTATGTGATCCTAGATGCATCAGAACAATGGACAAAGCTCACTTAAGGTAAAGACTGACCTTTGCTAAGAAAGCTATAGGCCCGGGAACTGACTACCTGCTATGACCTGCCCATTAGTAATCTGTGATCAGACCATCCTGTGTGGTTACTTTAGGTCCCTGAGTTTCTCAGGCCTGCCATGTGGCCACTCTGAGCTTGTCAGGTTTATTACATAGACATTTTTCTTTCACAAAATTCTGGTCTAAAATATAGGTAATTGAAAAATGTACCAAAATATCTTTATATGAATAAACTTAAGATTAATTTAAATTTATAACCAGAAACAAGCTATAAACAATTTTTTTGAAAAAAATTTGCAGATAATTCATTAATAACATCTAATAAATAAATATTTACCCCCTGAGAAGCAATGCATACTTAATTCATTATCTGGTTTTCAATATAAAACGTATTAGAAATATTTTTTCAGATATAAAAAGAAAATGACCACTGATATTAAATGACAGCAATTAATTGAAAATTTGTTCAGTGAAATCCATATGTGTTAAATGTGGTGTAAGAAAGAGAAGTATATTTTAAAATAACTTGAGAAGATGTCAGGAAATATACTAATATTTGTCACTTTATTATCTAGATTAATATACTTAAAAATTGAATATTAAAATATTGGTAATATGATAAATATATATTGAAAATGTATAAAAACAATAAAAATACATTTTCCTAAAGAAAAAAGCTAATTGAGCTTAATGACCCTGTCATTAAAAAACAAAATTATGCAAAAACTTATTTCAAAATAAACAATGTGAACATATATAAGACATTTTTATAAATAAGAATTTAGGAAGCATCATTAGATTTCTAGGTACTAAATTTAATAATCATATAAAGATTATCAAGCATTGTAAACATATTAATAGATTGGAGGGAGAATCTAATATATACATTATAAACAAATTGCTTACATATTAAATCAATATATACTTTTATATAAATAAAAACGTTCCTGAGACTGTCCAAAAGTAGGCCAGAAAATAACTTGAAAAATAATGTTTCTCTCATTACCTGAGAAAAAGAGCTGGGAAAACATGAACTTATATGGATGGCAAGCCGACTGAAGAACAGAAACTTTATCACATCAATAGAAGAGGAGATTCTAGAAAAAAGACTCAGGGACTGAAAACTCAATCCCTTCATTTAGGGAGTGAATGGAGACACTGCAGCAATTGGCCAAAAGTCAACCAAAAATCACTTAGGATTATAACAATGACAGACTGTGTATATAGGTCTTCAATTAGCACTTGTTGTATTAAGGCCATACTTAAAGGGTTTGTATCTATATGTCAAAGAATGAAGATGATAAGAGTTAATATTTAGGTAGTGCTTAATCTCCTCCAGGCACTGTTCTAAGTGCTTTAAAACATTAACTTATTTAATCTTTACAAACTTTTGACAGCTTCTCTATATTCATAGCTAGACCTACAGTAAATATCCTAGAAAACTGTTCCAAACTCTAGCTCTGTCCCAAAACCAAATTTTAAAGATTAACATTTAGTTCTGCAAAGTTTGGAAGTCCCCAAACCACTCTCTAGTTGGATAACTGACTTAGACTACAGAACTCACTGAAAGCTGTTTTACTCACAATCACTGTTTAATAGAGTAAAAAGATACATATTAAAATTAGCCATGGTAGGAGGTAGAGACTGCTGGGAGATTTCCAAGCTTGAAGCTTCTAGCAGTACTCTTTCAGTGGTGCTGTGAACAATACTAACAGCTCCCAGCAAAGATGTATAACAATATACATGGAGTTTGGCCAATAAGGGAAGTCACCCAAGCTCTGGTATCTACAGTTTTATTGGGGTTTAGTCATGCAGACATGGCTGACTTCCCGTGTAGCTGATCTTAACCTCTAGCCTCTCCAGAGGTCTAGCTGATACCTCCTTGTCGAAAAGCTCCCACATAAATTACTGGCAGCATTGACTATCAGGCATGTCCCACAACTCCCAGGTGAACAAAGATATTTTATCAGCCTGGATATTCCAAGGGTTGGGAGGTTGCCTCCCAGAAAGTGCAGGCAAAGTTAACTTTACCCTTTTTGGGTAAAGTTAACTCTTTAACTACACTAGTCCATGGCAATGATTCATTTTGATTAGGCAATTTGTGATCACATAAAAATGTAAGGCACAGAAGGTAAATACCATTTCAGATTTTTATTAAAGGAAATAGTAGTAGAACTAAATGCTAGATACAAAAAAAATTAAAATTAGTTGTACATTCCATCTTAACCAAATATACAACTTCTTTAGAAGGCAAACTTAAAATCCCTTTCAAATTATTGTTATGTAACTTCAAATATATCCTGCCTGTTGTCCTGTGCTCCAAAAATGAAAAAATATCCTTGGTAAAAAAATATACATTCAAATAATTATTGCAATTTGTTCCCCTCCTGCCACATGTGCAAGAGACTTCTATGAAAGATATGACCTAAAATATAGTAACAAGTAAGTGTGCTGCAATTTTGTGTCTTGGGAAACTATCATTTTCCTTAATTATGAATAGAACTCTAACAAGACGTTCAGGAAAGTTTAAAGGACAAGTATAAACCCTCACTTTGTAGCCAATGCAAAGTATAAGAATGACAAAGTAGAAAAATATAGTGCAGAGCAGCTAAGTTGTTTAGGCACAATTTATAGTGCCTTATATACATATTTATTCCCTGGCTTTATGAGTTGAAATTAAAAGGTGAATATACCTTTAAATAAAATTACTGTGCCAGACTAAACATGGTAAACTTCACTTCATGTCATGGTAGAGAACTAGGACTTATTTGTATTTTGGTATGAACATACATAAATCAAATATTTTGCTTGTTTTGGACACTATGCAGAATGTGGTAATGTGAAATTTCCTTTCAACATTTTGCAGTACAGCTATTAGGATATAGTAGCTGCTAACATTCTGACTTCTAGCCTTAATGACTACTTGCACTGAAAATAAAATGCATCATTTTAGACATTCATTTTAAATTTCATCTGCCAAATGGAATGTTGGAATGTATAAGATCAATAGAGTTATCTGGCCAAACACACAAACCAGATTATACTCTCTCTCTTCCACTACTAAAATTTTAAACCTACAACAGCAGAAAATATATCATTTAAAGGTTTCCAATTTTTTACAATATTTTCTACAGCACACAAGAATTTCTTTTGGCTAACTAATGAAATCTAACTAATTGGATATTTTATTTAATATTAGCTTCATTAATGTCATGTTTATAATGTCATTATCTCTTTCTAATTTTCTATTGATAGTCATGTTAAATAACACATTATTTATATTATCAATTTTCTGCATTAAACCTCTGTTAAAATACATTTATTTTCCAGAGATACCTCATATGTAGTCTCAGAAGAGCAAATGTTACCTAGAGGTCTTTGTATCCAGATTTTTTTTGGCTAACCTCTAAAACTATAATTCTGATTATTAAACTAAAAACATTTTTTTCTAAAAAAATTTCTCATAATACATTGTGGTATTAGGGATGGGAGGGAGAGAATCCCCTTTTTTTCAAGGATATTTTCAACTCCTGGTAAAAATTGGTCATACAAAAGTTGTTGAATGAGTACATTTTGAATAATATTAACTTAGATATATGCTATAGAACTTCAATAAAGAAATATCTGTGAGCTGCCTCAGGCTCCTGAGAAGTGTTAAACATTTTTCATGATAACCAATGTAATAACCCCCCAATAACAGAATGAAAGATTTCATCATTACCTATTAGTTCCCCTTCCTTTTTCACAACATTCATTCTGCTCCAGCTATCAAAGAGCAACTATCAGATATGTATATCTCACCATACTTTCTTAAGCTAACAGTAAATACCAAATACAGGACAAAGTAAAATGTAGGCTACAGTTGATGAGTCACACCATAATGTGTCACACCATAAATATTAGAGAAGTACATAATTCTAAAACCATGAGAAAATTTTGATTTAAGTGGAAATAGCTGTTCATCATCTCAGAGATTTTTATTCTTATTTTTTTTTTAGATGGAACAGGAACAGATATATTCATTTGTATAAACTCTGAACAGGGAAAATCAGGCTGACTTCAATTGCAGAGAAACTTCCTATTAGTAGCAGGTAATCAGTAAGACAGCAGGAGAAAATGCTTTGTTTTCTAATTTCTATTTATTTTCTAATACATTAATTTATTTGTATCATTAGTTTCTACAAATGTGACTACTTAATGAAGTTAAAAAGATGAAAGTAGTACTATTTTTCCTGAACAATGATAGAATTCTCTTTTGTTGCAGAGTGTATTTTAAAAATGTCACATAGGACAAATTCATTTTAAAAAATGGGTTAAAAGCAGACCTATTTTTTAAGTGCACAATCAATAAACCATCATTTTGTTACATAAATTATAAGAACTTTTATAAAATTACCTATACCTATAATAATTTGCTTTGAATTCTGATTTTTTAAAATTATACTTCAAAACTAATTATAGTACAATATTCATAATGGAGGATGTGAGGGCGATCTGGCTGCGACATCTGTCACCCCATTGATCGCCAGGGTTGATTTGGCTGATCTGGCTGGGTAGGCGGGTGTCCCCTTCCTCCCTCACTGCTCCATGTGTGTCCCTCCCGAAGCTGCGCGCTTGGTCGAAGAGGACGACCTTCCCCGATAGAGGAGAGGACGGTTCTTCAGTCAAGGGTATACGAGTAGCTGCACTCCCCTGCTAGAACCTCCAAGCAAGCTCTCAAGGTCCATAATGGACCCAGCCTGTTTCCATGTCTTCACATATATAAAACCCCCGATATTATAGCTCAAATCAGTGTGCCTGTATCTGAGGTCATTTATCCTCCAACTTAAATTTGCTAGTGCTCAAGGTTTTCCCCCTCAGTTTGTCCCAATGAGTGATTATTAACAGCTCTTACCCTACTGCCCAGCCCAGAAGCCTATGTGTCATTATTCACTGGCCCATTCTCTCCCATATCAAACAAACCACATGTAGATCCTGTTTTCTTCATTCTCTTTATTTTGTTTCCTACAACTAGCCACTAACTTGGTCATGCTACCATTATTTTTTCTCTGAATTTCTGCACATCATTCTTGTAGCCTGACAAGCCATTCTCCACTCTTTAGTCAAATTATGTCATTCACCATCCTTGAAAATATGCAGCGATGTCATTCTTACCAAATGACCATATTTCTCTTACTTGCTCCACAAACATCATATTTAATTCACCACATAACTTATCAAAAAACATTGTGATTGCCTATTTGTTTTCTCTGTGTTTAGGTATTTAAGGACATCATCCCTCAAGACAGCTTACCTTCTTAATGAAGGTGGATGACTTCAGAAGTATCCTGGATATTTTCCTGTGCCTGAAAATTGGAAAACATTTTCGGTAAGGAAAGTATGTTACATACTCCCACTTCTACATTTACTCGCTGTGTAATCTTGCCCAAGTTACTTAACAACTCTGCACTTCTCATCTGTTAAGTAGAGATAACAGTAGAGTTTATCACATAGAATTGCTGTAAATAGTCCGTACTTTAATATGTTAAAGCATAGAGAATAGTGCCAGAATCACATGAAGCACTATATAAATATTAGCCCTTATTTCATAAGTAGTATTATTTGAAAAAAATGTTCCTTACTCATATTATCTAGGAAAATACTTCTCAGAGCTTATGCGTGATTACTATGTTAACAGACATATCGACAATTAATAAGTTAATACATGAATAAACTCAAAATGATTATTAATTGAGGCAACAGATGTTACTTTCCATCCAAGAGCTGGAAGATATGGTGAAATTCGATAAGTGGAATCATTATCCAAAAAAATTAAATACTCAATGCCAGCAATGACAACATGCTATAAATAAATTGCTAAATAAAATAAAATTTTATTTTTTATCAACTCATCTTCTTGTTTAGAAAATAAACATAATCAATTTTATTTCTGTCATTTTTATAATTGGTTGTATTGTTATTCAAGATAAGCACACTACTATGCTATTCTGTAACTAAAGGCATTGTTTCAAGACATATAGATTTTCATCCATTACCATTAAAATAATAATTGTGTTGAATACTTTTTCTCTCTTTATTTTACAAGGCATAACCCTATATTATTTTGGGACCAGAATGCACCTTTCACATAACTGAGCCACATATATTAATGGTACAATTTTATTGGCGCTCACAAAAGTCCTTCTCCAAGAACCCGCCATGAAATTATAATACAGATATAGCCTAAAGTGTGGGAAATACAATTAGCCTTTATACTATTAGCCTTCAAATACTTTTGTGAATTTATTCTATCAGTCTCTTCTCAAAACATCATCCTAAAGCATCTCCTCTGAAAGAATGACAGTTTTATTATAGTAATATGAATAAGAAATAATAATTATTTGGAATGTGAGGCATTTTCTAGAAAAGGCTGGATCTCAACGGTGTGGTTCCAGGTAGCCAGAGAGCAGCAGGAGATGCCACACATAGTAAAATTTAAGAATTTCTCATTTAGAGATTTATTTTCCTTTTTAAAGTGTAATTAGTAAATAAGCTATATGGGCTTCTTGCAACCTCAGTACTCTGCGGGCTAATCTCTGTTCACCTAATGATGTCACCTTGGGGAAGCTCATTCTGGAATCCCTTTCCTACTGCCAAAGCAACCCAAGGAGCTCCCATTCCCACTGCTTAATTTGAGAAAATAGACCTACATTAGCTAATAAGATTCTGAATATACTTTCCATAGAAACCTGGATATGAGCTGTGTGTAATAACACTGGAAATGTTTCAGTGAATAACATTATCCTGTAACATTGTGGTGTAATATGTGTGAACCAGCCTTAACAACTAATCAACTTTTATTGTGTGGCTTCTGGTAGCAATGAAATAAAAAACCTGTGCTTCAGTGTTAAACCTCTCAGCCAGCAGCTTCGAGATCATAACAAAAGTGGAAATTGGGGAACATCCCTAAATTTATATCCAATAATTAGAACTTTCTAACATAATGTTGACCAACGCTACACACTATTTGTTATTTTTAACAGCACTAAATTCAGTGTCTGAGAAAATTGAGCCTGAGTGTTTACAGCTGGTTTTAATTTCGGATTAGTCCCTGTTGTTTTAAAAACGCAGAGAGTAAAACACAGTGAAGTACATCAAACATACTTGTATGGATATTGGCTAAAATCTAAAAGAGGGAAATTTGAAACACAGAAACAGTTTGACTACAGGTGTTTTATTATTATTATTATTATTATTATTATTATTGATAGATTAAATTTACCATAAATATCACTAAAAGCAAATAACATAGAACATAAAAATCTAACTACAGGGTGGTGATGGGGGATGGAGGGATGAGTCAATACATATCCATGAAAGGAATAAGGAAAATAGCATTTTACTTATTGTCAAATATACATAAATTAAAAACATTTAAAAAAATTAGCTGCACATATTAATGGATATCCACTAAAGTTTTTTTCTATCATCCAAGAACCATGCTCCAATTATTCTACTACGGCATCTCAGGTTTTGAAGCTACATTAACTGTGAAGGAAATATATTGCGATCATTGTCCAGAGCTTGCCACAGTTATTTCCACATCACCAACTCCTCATCAATCAAGAAATTGTCATTTTTCCCCCATTGAGGATATTGAAGTTCATATTGCCTAAATGTCAGTGAGAAAGAGACTTAACTCCCTTTGGGATGGTGATCATGTACTTTCACTCTTGCTTCATTGTTTTCAGCCATTTGACTAAATTTTGGCGCTTCTGGAAATGTGTGCACATGTGAAATAGCAATAGAGGACTAAAATGTCAGCAGCTTCTTTATATTCTAGAGATATGAAATCCCCAATGTGCAGCAAGCAGTGTCTTAAACAAAATAAACTCCAGCATTAATTCACAGGAATAATTTAAAGACTTTCCTTGGATTGTCTTGATAGTTTCTATGTGAATAATTCAACCTTACAAGTTAAGAACATTACTCACCGTCTCTAGACAAAAGATGACTGCCTGTATTATATGTAGTACATTCTTTGCTTTATAGGTTTTCCCAAATAATAATTCTCAAGGTTCCTTACTACTTAACCGATATGTTAGGATTCTGACAATAATTCTAATTTTATAATAATAAACACTATTTTTATATTTTGTCATTAGATTTGCTTGGGTTCATTGATTTTTTTTTTTTAGTAAAATGATGGCATTTAAAATATATTGTGCATCCTGTATCTATTCTTTGAACATTCAAGTATCCACTGACAGTATCTTCTTTTTTTTATATCACAGCAAGCTTTATGGTGTACAATAATTCTGAGGAAGATTTATTTGCCTAATTACTTACCTACTATAAAACATACTATAAAGTTTCCTCCCATGCTCATCATTTTATTTAAAAATATAAAGCTATACATGAATGTAGATATGTGTGTATACTTATTCTTATATATACTTAAAATGTGGGGGCTTCATTTATTAATAATAATGTATAATGAGGTAAGCCTTAACTTAATACATTCCTATGCATATGGAAAGTAGGAGAAGGTATTTTCTTTCATGATATTTAGTACAAGAACACAATGTGTTGTGTTTGTTTAGCTCCTGCTGTGCTGCCACATGCCAATCCACGATCTCCTCATCACCCTTCACTGTACAAACATCAAACAGAAGGGACACGGAGTAGGATAATTTTATTTGGAAACAAGAAATTTCTTATTACTTAACAGAATTTTAAGCCACTTATAAAACCTACTCTTATTTCAAGTTCTAGCTCATCTCCATTTTCTTGATGTAACATTTTCAGATACTGACAGTCCCTGCTGAAGTTTTTCTCAGAAATGCAATGCTTTTAAGAATCAATATGTACTACAAATGCATCAATTCTTAATTATCCTTGTGTCTTTTTTGACTGTTTAATTCTAAAATGTTGACTGTTTGGTGGTGTTATATCCCCCTACCTGTTATTTTTACCTGGTATTTTGAAGAACTTATCTGAAACATTTCTTTGGTACTTCATATATATGAGGTGTGATAAAAAACTATGGTGAATGCTGTTGCTGAGTGCCATCCGATGGAAAGGCAGGGATCTTCAATATGGGAAGTGGTGCATGGAACCTTAGTACCAGTATGTGGCAAGTTTCAGCTTCTTCAGTGCAGTCAGGTGTGAGCTACATTTGACAGAAGTGAGCTGTAAGTCATCTTCCATCATGACAACATTCTGTGTCACACATCACTTCTGGTATGCCAATTTCTGTCAAATAAAATAAACATCATGGTGTGTCCTCATCCATCTTATTCACCAGGTCTGGTATCATGCAACTTCTGGTTCTTCCCCAAAGTCAAACTAACTATGAAAGGTAAACGTTTTGAATTGATTCTGGACATCAAGGCAGCCACGACAATGCAACTAAAGACATTCACAAAAGAGGGCTTCCAGAACTGCTTCAGAAAGTGGCAAGAATGATGGGATGAGTGTGTTCAAAGCGAGAGGGAGTATTGTGAGGGGGATTAATGGCAATGTGTCTTTTATTGTAATACTTTTTTAATTTAAACATTCACTGTATTTCTTGATCACACCTTGTACATTTTTCCCAGTTGTATTGAGATATAATTGACATATATTGTGTAAGTTTAAGGTGTACAATGTGTTGACTTGATACACTTATATATTACAAAATGATTACTGTCTTGCCCTTATCTAACACCTCCATCTCATCACACAATTATCATTTATTTTTTGTGGTGAGAATGTTTAAGATCTATGCTCTAAAGCCACCTCTCTATGTACATAGTATAGTATTGTTAACAATAATCACCATGTTGTACAGTAGTCCTTATTTATCTTCTAATTGGAAGTTTGTACCCTTTAACCAACATCTCCCCATTTCCTCAACCCTCCACTCCCTAGTAACTACAATTCTGCTCTCTGTTTCTGTTTTCAGCTCTTCTTTTTATATTCTACATATAGTTGACATCACATAGTATTGTCTTCCTCTGTCTGGCTCATTGCATTTAGCATAATGCCCTCAAGGTCCATCCAAGTTCTTTTAAATGGAAACATTTTCTTCTATCTCATAGCTGAATAATATTCTGTTTTGTGTGTATCTCCACCTCTCTCTCTCTCTCTCTCTCTCTCTCTATATATATATATATATATATATAATCACATATATATATATAATCACATATATATAATCATATATATATAATCATATATATATATATATATATATATATAATCACATCTTTATCCATTCACCTATTGGTGGACACTTAGAATGTTTCCATTTCTTGGCTATTGTGAATAATGGTGCAATGAACATGGGAGTGCAGACATCTCTTCAAGATTTCGTTTTCATTTCCTTTGAATAAATACCAGCACAATTGCTGGGTCATATGGTAGTTCTCTTTTTAATATTCTGTGGAACCTCTATACTGTATTCCATAGTGGCTGCACTAATTTGCACTCCCACCAATAGTGCACTAAAGCTTGTATAGAATAACAAAAGACCCTGAGAAAGAATAACAAAGTTGGAGGCATCTCACTTCCTTCTTTCAAACTATAGTACAAATTTATAGTAATCGAAACAGTCTGTATGTTATACAAATATACACATAGACCAACGGAACAGAAAAAGAGCCCCAAAGCATACCTACCACCATATATGGTTAACTAATATTTGACAAGGGAGCCAAAACTACTTAATGGGAAAAAGAGAACCTCATCAATATATGGTGATGGAAAAATTGTATAACCACATACAAGAAAATAATGTTGGACCCCTATCTTACAACACTCACAATAAATAACTCAAAATGAATTGAAGACTTAAACATCAAACTCGAAACCATAAACTCTTAGGAAAAAATATAGAAAAATATATCCTTGACATTGGTCTTGGCAATGATTTTTTTTTATCAAGCCTCTACCCCATCCATGTTGCAGTCTTCCTAGCAAGACATGTGACCACCTGACACCCTACAAAATATTTACAACATTATTAATATATTTCTCGAACTATCTTTCAGGTCCCTGTGGTAATATGATAGTTATATATTTATGCTGTATAATCCCTTCCCCTTTTCCCTCATCCCCACCCCCTTTTTTGGATATAACATGAAAAGCAACTGAAGCAAAACAAAACAAAACAAAACAAAACAAAACAAAACAAAACAAAAAAGCAAGTCAATAAATGGTACACATCAAACCAAAATATTTTTGTACTGTAAGAGAAACAATCAATAAAATGATAAAACTATGTAATAGGAGATATATTTGCAAATCACATGTCTGATCAGGGGCAAATATATAAAACATATATAAAGAACTCATACAAAGCAATTACAAACACCAAACAATCAGGTTTAAAAATGGGCAGAAGAACTGAATAGACAATTTTCCAAAGAAATCCTACAAATGGCCAACAGGTACATGAAAAGATGCTCAATATTATTAATGATTAGAAAACATAAATCAAAACCAGAATGAGATATTATCTCACATTTGATAAAATCGATATTATCAAAAAGATAAGAGATCACAAGTAATGGTGAGGGTGTGCTGAACTTAGAACCCTTCATATACACTATGAGAGGGACAGTGACCAAGTAGAATAGTACAAGGTGACCCTGATTGTAGAAAAACCTGTCCAGTTAAGATTTGAAGGAACTAGTCATACTTAGTCTAAAAATAAAGACTTAGAGGGCAATTTGATCATTGCATTGATATCATTTAAAATGTTCTACATGAAGAAGAGACTATAATTTTTCTTTGTTGCTACAGAGAGTAATAGATGAACCATTAATATCAATATACAATTTTAGATGAAGGAAAAGATAGCCCATTATCTAAGATTTAATTAGATCAGTGGATAGCCTAAGAACCGAACATACAGTGAACTAAATGAAAAACGAAATGTATCAGGAAGGCATAAGGATGAAAGAGATAAGAATAGATATCCATTAGTCAATTAGTTTGAATCGATTCATCAATATGCCAGGAAATCAAGTGCCAATGGTAAAAGAATATATGACTTTTCCCTTTTGCCCTTTGATTACCATTGCTGCTCTCAGGCAGGCTTACTGCCTTCTCCACATTGCTTCAGAATGAATGAGATGTAAGAGCTCTGTGGGAAACAATGGGAAACCAAGTGAGTCCTGCTGTCAACATGGCACATGACCCATCAGTTGCTCATTTTTTTCACAGTGGCTCAGAAACACAATTTAGATATGAAGCCTTATTTTCTGAATTCCTGGGACTTGCCTCTCACCTCCACTGAGAACGCAATTGTCAGTGGTCCTGAAAAGGCCTGTTTTAAGTAAAATTCTAAAAGTCATTGGGCTGAAATCAATCCTCACCTAAGGAAAAAAAATACCTTAATTAACATTGTCATGCACAAAATAATAACTACTGTTCTTAAGTTACAAGCATTTGAAATTCACTCCAGTTGTAGAAAGTCTGATATTTTAGAAACAAATTTAGAGTTTTAGGGAAGTTGTTTGTAAAGAAAAAACTAAGCACAAGAGACTCATTACAGTGAGGGTTTTATGAGTAAAATATTCTGAAAAGATGATAGAATAGTAAATTAGTCATGCAAATGTGTAAAACCATTAACAAAATATATCTCTTAGCATATACAACCGTACCATATCAAGGTAATTTAGTCTCTCTTTAGCATTCAAACAGAGCAACAAATCTACATATACAATCTTCCTCTCTCGCTTTCCCTCTATCATTCTAAGTAATATGATTCATTGTCTATTCTATTGAAAATTTTAAAAAATTATATTTCTGTGTTAAATATCTGTCCTTCCACTTGTTGTCATAAATTATTTCTTATTAAATAAATCAACATGCTTATGTATTCTTGCTATTTTCTCACTGAACATTACTTACCACTAAGGAGATATGGATCACAAATGATATATAAAAATATTCAATAATTAGCTATCATTACCCACTAGTATGTCTGAAATTATAAAGATTTGCCATACCAAGTGTTAGAGAGAGTATGGAAAAACGGAAATTGTGCAACTCTGAAAAGTTCAACAAAATTTAATAACCAGTTAAAGAGATTCAGCAAAAAAATAGAGAGAAAAAAAAGAGATAGGAAATGTAAGAGGGGGTAGATATTACCATAGATCTTATGAATATTAAAAGGATAAAGTGAAAAATATTATGAACTTTTTACAAATAAGTTCAATAATGAAAAAATAGGTAATTCCTAAAAAAACCACAACTTACTAACATTGAACAAATAGAAAACCTGAATACCTCTATATTAAAAAAAATCATAATCAAATTCTTCATACAAAGAAAATATGAGATGCACATGGTTATAAACTGTATCAATATTTTAAGGAAGAAACAATACAAATTTTAAAAAACCTCTTTCAGAAATAGAAGGGGAATAAGCAGAGTTAATTACAAACAAATACGTTTCTGTCCTTTACATCTACAAAAAATAAGAATAGATACCTGAGATGATGAACATGCTGTTTCTGTTTAAATCAAATATCTTCTGATGGTTTTAGAAGTAGGTATTTTTCTAATATTTGTGTTGACACACATTTAGAAGTCAACTGTGGTTCACATTTTACGTTGGCCTGTATTTTGTATATACTATTAAAGAAAGTGTTGATGTATACATATATCTATATATCTATATCTATACTTATATCTATAGCTATTATATATTATAATTATACTTTCCCTTTGATAACTATGATCAGAATGAATGTTGTATAAAAGAAGGAAAACTAATAGGTTGTGATAAAGTCTTTCATTCTGTTGTTGGTGGTTATTAGATTAGTTATCAGGAGAAATGTTTAATACTTCCCAGAAACCTAACACAGCCCATAGAAATGTCTTTATTAAAGTCCTATAATATATAACTAAATTAATTTCAGTCAAAATATATTTATTCAACAACTTTTATATGACCACTTCTTACTGGGACTAAAGATATTAATTTAAAAAGCATTGATTTCTTCCCTCCACCTCCAGTATCACAGATACTATTTAAGAGAGAATTGGAGATATTTTTTTTTAATATTGAAATTTGAAAAAAACATATTTCCATACATACTATTACACACATTAACATGGGAAAGGCAATTTACCTCACTAGGAGAGATCAAGTCAATATTTAACTTAAAAGCTATAATCCTTAAGAAAACAAAATTTATTGATATTTTTGTTTTTTAATAATTATCCTGCAAACAGTTTTGAACAGTTGAAAAAATCTTTATTGAGTTCCTGTCAAAAATGGTTTGTGTAATTTTATTTAGAGAGTATAGTTAATTTTTTCATCATATTAAAAACATTGCTAACTCTAAGTTAGCAATGTTTTTAATGGAAAAATATTAACAAAAATAAGGAGTACCTCAGTTATTTCTTTTCAACTCAATATTCTGGTTGTTTTCAATTTTCCACTAAGAAATAATATTACAAATTATATGTGTATGTGTAGACTCTTTTGAATTTCCCATATCTTTATGAAAATGTTCTAGCATAGAATTAGCAATATTACCAAAATTTAAAATTAGCAGGTTAAAGAATATATAACACATTAGGGGGCCCTATGCTTATTGCTTAAATTATTTCTTAATAACTGTTGCCAATTTATAGTCCCATCATCATTCATTGCCTTCCTACCAACAATAAGAACTTTCATTTAAAATATTTCATAGTTGATAGAAAATGGAAAAATTGTATAATTAAAAAAATAGAATATTAAAGATATAATCAAAATTTTATCACAAGGATGTGTGAATCCACCAGTAAAGATAAAGAATGAGATTTGGGATAGGGATGGAGAATTAATAGCTGCTTGTTGTGTAGGGTTAAGGAAATTAATGTACAAACAAGTCCCAATTTTCAAATACATGAAGTCTATTGAATATAAGTCATAAATTACTAAAACACAAATAAGGAAGTATTGCGTCCTATAAGGTAAACAGATGTACGATCTCTGGGAAGAAGAGTACTTCAAAGATGGACCATGAAAGGGTTTGGGGAAAAGATAAAACTTGACAAGAGTTTTAAAATTTCATAGGATTTTTCACTAAAACGTTAATGATTGAGATTCCATGATTTAAAAAATCATAAAATGTAACATATTGACAGGATACAGCACAGTTGTAGCTTAGAGAGAGACATTTGATTATGGAGCTCAGTAGCACAGATTCTGGCGAGAGTCTCTTCAAACCCAGCTCAACTAGCTTCTATGTCTGTGACTTTCAGCAAGTTACTTAAGTAACATTTGTCTCAGTTTGCTCTTGCATAAAATACAGAATATAATAGTATCTGCCACTTCAAATAAGGGTTAAATTAAATGATTTATACAATTAAGTCTTCTCGGGCCTTTTCGGAGAATGCGTCTTCCCTGAATGCATGTGTTTGTGTGCATGTGCAAGCATGCGCTCATTTTTAACAATGCCCCCCTATACAGGGCTTCTTTCTAAATGTGAATTTCCCTAAGAATCTAACACCTTATTTTCTTGGTAGCCTTAACTGTTCTACTGTATCCCTCATTAAGTAATCTCCAGCCACAGGCATTTGCTGGTCTGTAGCTCAACTGATATTTTTCTGAGCGATGCCCACTGCTTTTTGCAGCTTCTTATAGGTTGACATCTGAGCACCAGTCATTTCGGCTATCTGAAATGTGAGTTAGGTAACACAGAGGCCAATCAGGCAGCCTTTAGGACAGGTTATAATATTGCAAATTAAGTCTGCTCTGCTCTTCCAGTTCATGAATAGAAACTGGGGA
The DNA here is from genome assembly GCF_001890085.2 of Hipposideros armiger. Classification (NCBI taxonomy): domain Eukaryota; kingdom Metazoa; phylum Chordata; class Mammalia; order Chiroptera; family Hipposideridae; genus Hipposideros; species Hipposideros armiger. Next base: position 30,568 of record NW_017732843.1, read on the forward strand.
CGGGGCTAATGATTCCCCCAAACCAAGCCATGCCACACTAAAGAAGGGGTTTGGGCAAGTTTGAATAAAATTCTCACAACATTTTCTAACAGTTGAATTTAGTTCTTTCTTGATTGGGCACTTTTTTGGTGCTGTAGATCTTTGACTGATTTCCAGGGGTCATATAAAGTTATTTCAGGCAGTCTTTAGTTGTTTATTTAATGATTTTGTGGGACAATGAGAGTCTGAAGTTTCCCAGTCTACTGGCTTGCTGATGTCAACCAAGTCTGTTAATGTTTGAAAAATGTTATAAATATATGCTAGAAATGAATATTAAAAATCTAATGTCATTTACAATGAAACAAAAAATGGAATACTTAAATGTAAATCAAACAAACTTTGTATAGGACCTGTATGCTGCAAACTACATAAAGCGGATGGAAGAAATCAACAATGTAAATAAATAGGGAGATATATTGAAAAATGCAATATAGTAAAACTGTTGATTCTCTCCAAATTGACATACAGATTTAACACAATTGCTACCGTAATCCCCACAAGGTTTTTTGTGCACAAAGACAAAATTATTATAAAAAATACATGGAAAGAAAAAGAAATAAGTGTAGCCAAGTATTTTGAAAAAAATGTATAAAGCAGGAGGAAGCAGTCTACTAAATTTCAAAATTTGTTATATAGCTTCAGCAATAAAGAATCTGTGGTATTGGGAGAGGGACAGAAACAGATCAATGGAACAAAACAGAGTTCAGGGCCAGCCGAGTGGCTCAGTTAGTTAAGAGTTGGCTTGGGAGCATGAGCTCTGATCAGCAGGGCCACCGGTTTGGATCCCACATGGGAGCCAGTGATGCTGCGCCCTCTACAGCTAAGATGGTGAACAACAGCTCTACCTGGGAGCTGGGCTGCTGTGAGTCCCCAGTGACAGCGTAGGCTGCAGTGGACTACCGCAAGCTACTGTGAGTGGCTGGCAGCCAGCATGAGCAGCTGGCAGCCCCGAGAGCTGCCATGAGTCGCCGTGAGCGGCCGTCCAATGGCTGGTGACCAATCTGCCTCAGCCGGGAAGAGCAAAATGATCACAATACCAACATGGGTCAATGAAGCAACGTCCTCCACAACTAGAGTGAAGAACAAAGGGACAGCAACTTGTCTGTTCCCCTTCCTCGATTCCCCAATGCTGTTCTCCTCCCCCAACTCCCCAATAAAAAATCTTTTAAAAAAACAGAGTTCAGAAAAATATTCCCACCAATATTCTCAAGCAATTTTTGACAAAGGTAAAAACAAAATTCAATTGAGGGAGGAAAGCCATGTCAATAAATGGAGCAACTGGGTATCCATCAGCCAAAAAAAAATCCAAAAATAAAAACAAAACAAAACCTCTGTCAAATGTCATACCTTATACAAAATTAACTTAATGTGGATTATAGATTTAAATATAAACTATGAGACTATGAGAGTATGGGGCTCTAAAACAAACAAAAAGGGAGACAAAACTTCTAAATCTAGAGCCAAGAAACACATTCTTAGGATTGAGACCAAAAGCATAATTCATAAAAGGAAAGCATTGATAAATTACACTGCATAAACATTAAAAATGTTTCCCATGTGCAATACCCTGTTCTTGGAATGAAAGACATCCTACAGGGTGAGAAAAAAATATTTTTAAGCAACATATCCAACAAAAGACTAGATTCCAGAATATATAAAGAACTCTTCAAACTCAACAGTGAAAAAATTAACAATTCAAAAATGAGCTAAAGACATGAAAATACATTTTATCGAAAATACACACCAGAAAATAAACACCTGGAAAGATGTGCAACATTATAGGAAAATGCAAATTAAAAATCACAATGGAATGTCATTCTATGCCTATCACATTGGCTAAAATAAAAAATAGTGACAGTGCCAAATGCAGAAGAGGATGTGGAACCTTGATTACGTAAACATTTCTGATGGGAATGTAAAGTGGTAAAACCATTTTTGAAAAACGGTTTGGCAGTTAAAAACAAACAAACAAACAAAAACAACTAAACATGCAACTACCATACAGTCCAGCAATTGCACTCCAGCAAATTTATCTCAGATAAATGAAATTCATGTTCTCATCAAAACCTGTATAAGAATATTTATAGCAGCATTTTTCTTAATGGCTGAACTTACAAGCAACTCAGATGCTCTGCAACTGGTGAATGGTTAAACAAACTGTGTTATATCCATACCATGGAATAATACTCAGAAGTAAATAAGAACAAACTATTGATACATTTATAACCTGACAGAATCTCCAGGGAATTTTGCTCAATGAAAAAGGCCAATCCCTAAAGGTTTCATTTTGTAAGACTCCACTTATATAACATTCTAGACCTGACAAAACTATAGAAATAGAAAATGTATTAATGGTTGCCAGAATTTAATGGGTGGGGGTGGAAGAGAAGTGTGATTATAAAGTGCAAGATGATGCAAATATTTTATACCTTGATTCATCCCAATATCATTATCCTGGTTATGATACTGTACTACAGTTTTGCAAGATAATACTTTTAGGGGGAACTATGCAAAGAGTTTAAGGGATCTCTCTGTATTATTTCTTAAAACTGTCTGATAATCAATTTATCTCAAGTAAATTATCTCAAATAAACAGTTTAATTTAAAGAGAAACTACATGGCTAGAGTATAAGGTAAGATGCCATCCACTGAAAACCATAGAAGTAGAAATATTTTTTAGACATGAAAATAAGATCAGTTGAGCACTTTAACCTTCTTGCTTTATATAAAAATATAAAAAATAGAATGCCATATGGTTAAAGAAATTAAGTATCTTTGTTGTGGAAATGACCTATAATATCAGAATTTCAAATCAGTTACAAATATCATTCCTTCATTTGATCACTACATAAATATGTTGTATGTTATTTAAAAAAATCTTCAAACGAGAAACCTTAAAACTAGAATAAAACTAAACTGAGTAAATCTGAAGTCTAACCTGTTGTTCCTAAATTTTGACAGTAGGAATAAGACATAAAATTATATTATATTTGGCCGTAAAATAATCTGGAATTGGTTTAATTTAAAATTTATAGCTACACTCAGAAAACAATAAAATCATAAGCTTGAAACTACTACTTTAAAGTGTATGCCCATCCTGCCAACTGTTGGCAGCTCAGTGGCAGCTCAGCTCGGGCCAGGAATTGAACCAGCCACCCTTTTGCTCAGAGCTTGCACTCTTGAGTGAGCTCTTAACCAACTGAGCCACTTGGCTGGCCCAAATTATATCTTTTTAATTCTCTTTTTTGTAAATGTTCTCTAGTATCATCATGGTAATGTAATTTTTAAAAATTCTGGGCATCTTCCAACCTAATTTTATGAAGTGACATTAAAAGAAATAGTTTGGCCATGAAAATTGAAAAAAAAGTGAATCCAGTCTTTACTCAAAGGAGAATACCATTTATAATACATGGCACATATTCATAAACTGTGTAGTAATTAACTCTTACATTTTTGTCATTTAAAACTATTTTCTGTATTTTAAGTATGATCTCGGTGCTATTCAATATCTTGAGGGATTGAGCAATGAAAACTCAACTTCCTGTTCTTTAGGCGATCACAGTCCAGGGTAGGGATTTATATCCCCCTCTTTCTTCAGCAGCATTATACTCTAATTGCTTAAAAAGACTTCTGCATCACCAAAAGACTCAAACAAAACGAATCCAAGTTAAAAACTATTCACAACAATTAAAACTGTACAGGCTCTTACATTTCCCTTCACCATTTCTTCTGCAACATATTTTCCCCCTTCCTTCTCTCCTTCCCTCTTTCCCTCCTTCCTTCTTTCCTTTCTTCTTCCCTCCCTCCCTCCCTTCCTTCCTTCCTTCCTTCCTTCCTTCCTTCCTTCCTTCCTT
>NW_017732843.1:34485-57987 GCF_001890085.2 Hipposideros armiger
CTTCCTTCCTTCCTTCCTTCCTCCCTCCCTCCCTCCCTCTCTTTCATATTGTTGCTCATTAAATTGTATCCCCTAAAAGAAGTGTTAAGTCCTAATCCTGTACCTGTGAATGTGACCCTATTTGGACATAGAGCTTTTGCTGACAGATTTAGTTAAAATGAGTTCATACTGCATTAAAGTAGGCCTTAAATCCAATAAGACTGTGTCCTCATATGGAGAGACATACAAGGAAGAACCCCATATGACAAGGAAAGCAGAGATTTGAGTGATTGTTCTACAAACTAAGGAATGCCAGATTGCTGGTGATCACCAGAAGCTGAGAAGAGGCAAAAAAAATAGCCTTCCCTAGAGCTTTTAGAGAGAATATGAACCCCACTAACACCTTAATTCTAGAATTATAGTCTCCTGAACTATAAGAGAGAATAAATTTGTGTTGTTGTAAGCCACTCAGTATGTCATATTTTGTTAAGGCAGCCTTAGGAAACTACTACACATATTTTTATATTTCGTTATCTCAAGTCTCTCACAGCATACTCAGGCCTTTGTCACCTAGACAAATATACATATCTTCACTATTTCTACCTTACAAAAAAATACAGATCCTAACCAAAGAAAGTTAAGCTCTGATTGAAAGTGGGAAAGAGAGGTAGTATGTGAAAATAGTGATCCTATTTTACAGTCTGCCTCTTAATATGTGAGACACCCAACTTAATATTGCCAAGGACGAATTATAAGGTAAATAAGAAAGTCTGCAGTAATACACCATGAAACAAAATTTCAGAAATCACTGCCACTGATCGATGAATGGATAAAGAAGATTAAATCTTTGGGAAACCTGTGTGTATACAGAGTTTTCTCACACACAAATGAAATATTATGCAGCATTAAAAAAGAATGAAATCTTGCCATTTGCGACAACATGGATGGCTCTACAAGGTATTATGCTAAGTGAAATAAGTCAGCCAGAGAAAGACAAACACCATATGGTTTCACATATATTTGGAAACTAAAAATAAAACAAAAACAAAACAAACACGCAAAACAGACTAATACTAACAGAGAACAAAGAGATAGTTGCCAGAAGGGAGGGAGTGGGGGGAATGGGTGAAAAGGGGAAGGGCAATGTAGTCAATACGACTGCAATAAATTTATATGGTGACAGATGGTTACAAGAACTAATGGGGTGATCACATTGAAAGGTATAAAAATGTCAAATAACTATATTGTATACCTGAAACTAATATAACCAATACAAGATTGTATACCAACTATAAATAAATAAAATCACTGCCAATACATATTTCTTTGAATTAACCTACAGTTATTTAATCTCTTGATATGGAAAAAATACTGTGCTAAATTATTCTGGTCTAGAAATGGCCTCAGCAAGACTGAAACCTGGACATACTAAAAGCTGGAAAACCAATGAAATTACCTTTGATTCATTCAGTCTTTGAGTCATTGCTCAGAATTGGATGGGGCCTGTAATCTATTACTTGCACTGGAAACGGGCAAGCATGTTGTCAGTTTTTAAAACAATGAGGAGAGTTAAAAGACTATAAAAATCCCTGAGAGAGGAATAAAGGCAAACCTCTTAATGAATTTAACAAGATCTTCTTTCTGCTCAAGGATTATCAGAAGCACTGGGCAAATTTGCAGAAACTAGAAGCTCAGAGAAAATGGCTCTTCTAACTAACTGCCTTATGTAACAACATCACCCAAACTATCTCATATTTTCCCTCTAGCCTTATGTCTTATTCTTTATCTAGGTCTGTAGACACCTTTCCAACAATCATGTTAAATCTTTGGGAAACCTGTGCAAACAGAAACCAAAATATATAAGGTATCATGTCTCCTTCAACTGGGCTTGTATTCTATCTGGTGACTTAGAAATACCAGCCTTATCATACTCACAAACTGACATGAAAAATTAAAAGTGCCAAGTGAGTTCTGACTTTAGAGTGCTCAGTTCTAGCTGTCAAAGAAGCTCTACAGGAGAAGAGAATTAATCTGCTCTTAGATGGTTTAAGACAAACTGTATAGACAGGAGGGAGAGGCTTTTGCATGAAGACATTCATAAGGTGAAAAACATGTGTCAGAGAAAAGAAGAATCAGTGTGGACAGAATGAAAGGCTCATGCTTTGTCTCTCACAGCATCATAGCTTTTAGGTGACTGACAATCGAGGCTCCTATATGCTTCACTTTAAATATAAATAAAACCAAAATGCATGCAAATATTTCACTAGAAATATATATTTGATTAGTATAGGATTAAGTTTTGCTTCTTTAAATTTCTGAAATATCTATTTAAGTCTTGAGTTTAAATACCTATTGAACATTTTGTGTTTTATAGAAGAAACGTGTTTTCTTAGAAAAATTTAATTCTATATTGGTAAAGATACATTAGGAGCCATTAATTAACCTATTTTGCTAATATACTACAATATGAAAATTGGCGCTTTTTTTCTCAGAAAATACTGATGAATATCCCTGTGCTAATATAATATATAATATTATTATGTTAATCTATAAATGTTAATATAATATATAATATAAATACATATAACTATATTTGGCCTACTTGGGGGGTAAGCTAGTATATTATAGAAGTCAATTTATGTTAAGCAGCATGAATATTTACTGTTAGAATACTGGGGAATGACAATACTGCAGAATCAATGGTGTGAGAAGAGTAGGTAATACTCCAAAGAGTGAATGAATGTAAACTAGAATGAAGCGGGGAAATGGCCAGCATGCTATAACAGTTGCTGTTAAGAATTTGAGCCCAATTGTTCCTATTTGCTGTTTCACATATTAGAGCCCTTAGAACTTGAAGGGAACATCCTCTGAGCCTAAATCATGTGGCTGTTAGTTGGTTCTACCTGGATGGGAGCATAAATCTTTTCCCAAGAGTATACCAGTAAGGGACTGCCCACAAAATAGATCTTCACTTAACTGGAAGGAGAGTTGAATGACTGACAGTCTAAAATAATTTCTCCAAACATGATGATGTCTATGAAACTAGCAAAAATATATGTAATTTAGTCAATTGGTCAATATGCTAAGGACCCATTAGATATTCAGCACTGTGCTAGAACTCTAGCAATATAAAATTTTGGCTCTTCTCTAAGCAGCCTTACAACCTTATTGTCTATAAAAAAAGTGACATTGCTTTATTCTACCTTGATATCTATCTATCTATCTATCTATCTATCTATCTATCTATCTATCATCATCTGTATCCATTATCTATATAAGGTAACAAGAGGAACATGCCACCTCAATAGACAATAAGATCTAGATGAACTCATATTTTTTTATTATTATTATTAGTTTCAGGTGTACAGAACAATGCAATAGTTATCCTTTTCACCCCTCACAAAGGAATGACTCTTCTCCCCCATCCACTGCCCTTCCACCCCCCGATATCATACTTATCTATTACAATTCTATTGACTCTATTCCCACACTCTACTCCACATCCTGTGACTACATGTATATATAATTATAGTTGACATACAATATTATTCAACCTCAGCTTCAGAAACACAGTGCGGTGGCCTCTACACCATCTATGAAGTGGTCTCCCTAACAATACATGAGTCCAACTGGCTCCCTAAAAAATATTTACAACATTATTGATTATATTCTCCAGACTGTCTTTTCTATCCCTGAGACCATATTTTAGTTACCAATTTGTATTGTGTCGTCCCTTCCCCTTCTCCTTCATCCCCACACCCTCCCAACTAGTAACTCTCAGTTTTTCCTCTGTGTCTATGAGATTATTTTGGTTTACATTTCTCATTTATCCAGATTTTTAGATTCCACATATAAGTGAGATCATATGGTATTTGTGTTTCTCTGACTGACTTATTTCACTTAGCATAATGTTCTCTAGTTCCATCCATATCGTTGCAAATGGTACTATTTCCTTCTTCGTTATAGCTGAGTAATACTTCATTGTGTAAATGTACCATAGTTTCTTAATCCAGTCGTCTACCGATGGACATTTCGGTTGTTTCCAAGTCTTGGCTATTGTGAATAGGGCTGCAATGAACATAGGGGTGCATATATTTTTCCGAATTAATGTCTTGGGTTTTTCTGGATAAGATTTGTTTTCAAAAGTATTTTATTTGCTTCAATTACCAAGATGCCCAGTGGAAAAAATATAAATATACCCCTATAGAATATAATCTGTGATATGATTGAACTTCCCACTTCTCCAATTTTCAAAACACTTTCCTTTTCACATTAAACTCTACCTGCACTACCTACCATTTCAATACTCAAATAAGTAAAGGATGTTTGTTTTCTTTCTAAAACACACCTCTTCTCACCTCTAATATATCTGATTCCCTCCCAACATTTAGGATTCTCTGCTCATCCCTTCATCATTGCATTATTATACAGAGGGTGCCAAAAAATGTATACACATTTTAAGAAAGGAAAATACTGTATTAAAATTGCAATATTCAATATATATTGATAACAAAATATGAGTACATGTCATATGTATACATTGTTTTGGCACCTCCCAGTATATAAAACTCCTTGTTGATTTCCTGGTTACCACTTATCACAATATAGAATTATTTTGTTTGTTTCTGTGTTTATTGTTCATTGTCTGACTTTTGATAATGATATGAGTGTTGTAGCTTCTATAGACCTTGACCTAGATAGTGTGTGTCACACAATACATGCTTATATTATTATTATTTGACTAGATGAATGAATGATGCTTCACCCTTTAAAATCATGTGGTTGGGTCTACCTTGAAATGAAAATACATATTTTTTTAAATTGTTTCCATTCCAGAAAAAAAGGGAAGTATGATTGATTTTCTAGAGCTTTACAGAGGAGAAGCATGCTTCTCATTTCATAAATAGTATGATATCTCTAGATGTGCAAGTTCATATTTTGTGCAAGTTTAAAAAGTATGAAATATAGTCCATGCTGATGTTGAAAATACCTTTTTTGTATGGCTATTTTCTCCAAATCAGTGAAGAAACATTTAAAAACTGGTTGAATTAATCTCCAAAATATTCCAGCTGTAACAAATGTAAATACAGAGTGACAGAGGCAGCTGCTGGATGGTCTCAAAGGCCAAACATTTGATGTGTTCTGTGGTTCAAGAAATGATAATTCTTTGGCCACAGTATGTGATGACTAGAGGCTTTCATTCACTATATGGGGAGAGTGGAGAGCGTGGAAGATCTCCATATCAAATTCCTAACTAGTAATCAAAATGAAGGCGAAAAGGTCTCCGGTAATGTTCACAGCTTGGAGGGAAAAAAAACAAAAATGAAAACAAAATCAGTGACTAAAGGATAAAAGCAGTGCCTTTGGATGATGTGAATTAGAAAAAGACAATTTGGTAATTATTCTATGACCTAGGTTGGATATTTAAAATAAGAATGTGGAAGAATTTGATGAGCAATCATTCAGTTTACTGGGTGAAATCCAAGCTGTGGCTGATTTCTTTTTCTTTTTTTCTTTCTTTTTTACTCTGTTTACCCTTGGGTAATTGGAACCATAGCACTGAGTTAGAAAAAAAAATCAACTGCCCTTTGTTATTCTGTTGAATTAAATAGATACTAACAAATTACTCACATTTGGAAAGTTGATACTTGGTATAAATACTGCCCAGAACCTTAGAAAAGTGAAACTAAACGGACCAAAAAGGAAGGAAAACTCTCCTGTCTCTTGCTTTATTCTGATGTTTTAATAATTTTACCAACACAATGGTAGAGTCTCTGCCTGAAAAGATTTTAAAATATGAAGATGTTAGTTTTGGTTATTTACTTCTGCAAAAATCACATCAAAAACACAATGGGTTAAAACAATAATTAGTTATATTTCATGCTCCTATGGGTTGACTGAACTTAACTATGTGGTTTTCCTTACATCAAGTGGTTGTGGTCAGATATTATAGTAATCTGAAGGGGTCTCAGGAGTGGATGCTAACGAGGACCTACTCAAATTGTGGCAGTTGATGCTTATTATTGTCTGGAAATTTTTATGGTGGTGTCTATCAGAGCACCTGTGTAATCTCTTCATGGGATTTTTGCTTCTTACAATATGAATACTGAATTTTAAAAGGGAGTGTCAAAAGTAAGTATTGCAAAGGACACATAGTTGCTACTCTCTTCAGGGCTGGGCCCAGATACATGCACATGGTAACCTCTTGACATTTTGTTGCACTGAGCAGTCAGGAATTTGATTTCAAAGTGAAGCAGTATAATCCTTATTTCAGTGGGAGAAGTGTCAAAGAGTTTGCCCTCATTTAAAAATTTCCATAATAAGTAACATTATATAGCAACTTTGGGAAACCATACATTCAAATAAGCAATTAGAAGTCAAGATTTTTCTGAGTAGGAGAATATAGTTCTCTTCAGCCAAAAAGAAATAACATTAGTGTCAATGATATGTCATGAAGCCATTTTCAAAGCTTCCCCTATGATGGAATAGATCAATTGCAGTGATGTCTCCAACCCATTGTACCATTGCTAGAATCTCTGCTCACATGTGACAAATCAAGATCTACGTATAATGATTGCAGAATATTGTAAACAGAAAAAAATAAAAAATACCCAAAGCATCCTTACTTGCCTTCTTAAAACTGGATTGTCAGGAACACAGCCATGTTTCTTCCATCTATGTATAACAGAAGACATCAGTATAAGAAAACATCATTTTCTGTATATACTGATAAATTTTACTTCTGTGACTTTATAGGACTTATAGAATGGAAAACATGTCTGAGCGTTGAACTTACTATTATGTCTTCATTGTCTCTGACTTAAGAAGGAGGCTTAAAATGTACTCAGGAACATGAGTTCACTATAATTATATTCCTGTGTTCTCTGAGAGAGATGTTCACGGGGGCTCTCAAATAATATATATTAATATAATGCAGGACAAGAAAAAAAACACTTTTTTTTTTTGTCCAGAAAATTTTACCAAAGATAAGCCACATGGTATGTCTAGAGCCATCTTCTAAACTTATGGAAAATTAGAGTGATTACTGAATTCATTAGATTTCTTTGCTCTACATCAGCAGTTCTCAACCTGTGGGTCGTGACCCCTTTGGGGGTCGGACGACCCTTTCACAGGGGTCACCTAAGACCATCGGAAAACAAAAAGATAATTACATTACGATTCATAACAGTAGCAAAATTACAGTTATAGAGTATCAATGAAAATAATTTTATGGTTGGGGGTCACCACAACATGAGGAACTGTATTAAGGGGTCGCGGCATTAGGAAGGTTGAGAACCGCTGCTCTACATGAATGACACCACTAAATTCTGGAAACCTGGTAGAAGATGAGTTAGAAACACCAATAGTATTAGAGCAAATGAAAATATTGTGTTAAGATGTATTTTGAGAAGTATTTATTATTGTCTGTTTTATTTGGATTGTTTGTAGAGTCTCTGAGCTATTTTTAATTTTAAAAGAAATCCAGTTATTTTCAGAACTTGGAAGGCATAGGACAAAAAAAGAGGAAAGAAATGATGAAAGGATAAAGTTTTAAGTATATATTCATTTAAAGAAGATATTTAAAAGATGACTAAACTATGTGGAAATTGTGGGGGTTATGAAAGTGAAATCAGATTCCAGTTATACAAAGTTGATAAAAACTGATTTTTAGGGGTGAATGTAGCAAATTAAAATAAAAAAGAAAAAGCAGAATGTACATCCATTTAGTGGCTTTGTTCATAGTATGTGAAAACCTACATAACCTTTGAAAAACATACATAAAAATGTTGTCTTTCATTTAAATATCATGAAGGCAGAACTTTTTCTTGCCATTCATTCTTCAATTTTTGATTCTTAGACAGTATCTGACATGTACTCAGTTCTCAAAAAAAAATACCTGTTAGAAAAGTTTTTCAATGAAACTGAATATGAAACAAAAAGCTCTACATCAAACCACACTTCTATAAACAATCCATTTTAATAAACTATTGTTAGTAACATTAGCATTAGTATTACTCTTGTTATTATTACCTGGAAACCATTGAAAGGGGCTTTCAAAAGTAAATAAAATACCCAAACCACTCATCATAGTCTTTGCTAATTAAAATCTATCATCTGTCTCTATCTATCTCTCTCTCTCTCTATCTATCTATCTAATCTATCTATCTATCTAATCTACCTACAAATGCATATACACATGCACACACATGCACATACACTCACATGCAAAGGAAGAATGTCTTATACAATAAAATTTTGTTTGTTAAAATCTGGATTCCTGGCCTCAAAATCACACAGAGTATTAGATGAAGACTGTCTTCATCAAAGGCATTTTCATTGAATAGTCTCATTTTCCCTGCTTCTAGAATGCTGAACATCCGGCTCTACGCCGTCCATCTCAAGATTAGCCTGGGAGGTCTGCCTCCGGTTGTGGGCCAGATAGAATGATTCCTCTTGAAACCTAAACCCTCTCTCATATCTTCTTCTCCAACGTTACTACATATTCTCTCTTTGTCTCTGTCTCTCTTTCTCTGTATTTTGTTTGCTAGTAGTATAAGCTCTACTGTGAGGAGGTTTTTGAAGGACTCAAAAATCAAAGCTCTCTGAGGAGAAAAGACAGTGTTTTCTTACTAATATATTCGAAAAGTCAACCATAAGTGTGATATTAAGATAAATAAATTTAAATATAAATTTACCATAATGCAAATACTTAATTGGATTTAAAACTAAGATATTTTGTATAATATTAGTTCATTAAATTCATTCTATGGATTCCTACAGGTGCTATGCAAAACCCATAGATTTGCCACTATAAAGTCTATGTATGATATTTATTATTTATGTTTTTCAAAAATAATTTTAAAAATATATTCAGAGAATAAATTCAATATTTTGTTTTAGGGAGACATAATTATTCATCACACCCTTCTACAATAATGATAAATATTTAAATTTAATAATGAATCTTGTGACTGACCAAGCCCTTGGTGAATAGGAAGTAGTTGAGCTTGCTTGATAATTGAGACAAAACAGGTGAGATGGGAATTGCCTAATGACAAGCACTAATCCTGGATTTGGTGCCAGATACAGTACCCTACATCCCTTATGGATGGTCTTTCTACAGTCTCAAACACTGGCTCAGAAACTTCTCAAGTTAGTAAATTGGGACAATATAGTATGATTCACTTACATTGTTTTCTGTCCCTCAGAGATCACTTTCCTTCATTGCCTGATATTCAGTGTCTTAAAAACAAAACAAAACACCACATTGTTTCCTGTATTTCATTTTTTGCTTGCTCGTTTGTTTGTTTGCTTAGTTTTGTTTTCACCAGGATGGTAACTCTGATCCTGTTTCTCCATGTTGGCTAAAAACAGAAGTTTCTTTTATCTAAGCTCTGTATATCTCAAGATAAAAATTAGTGTTCTATTACTCTCTACCTTCTAGGAATGCTGAACTCATATTAAATAATTATAATTTATTATTTTTATTTTATTTATAATTTATTTTTACATTTAATATTAATTATAATTAAATAATAATATAAGGTACTTTGTATCTGAAACAGATTAAATGTTCAATAAATATTATCTCTTATTATGTTACCATTTTAGGCTTTTCCTTCAAATACCCCCTTCCCACTGGCAAAGACTTTCTCCTTGACCAGATCAGTTAGACTCTTGTGAGCCCCCTTCTCAAGTGGATATTGAGATCTGACATCTGCGTCCATGCATGTCATGTGACAGTTTAGCAAGAATGTTGTTAAACCAATCTAGTGAGACTCCCTCCATACTTGATATGTTATCACCCTTAATATCTGACTTAATTTCCCATCCTCACCTTTGATATCTGCTTATCTTGGTGTGCTTTCATTAAGAATCCTGTTAAGTCAGATTGGCAACAATCCCTCCACTATTGATGTCTCCTCAAGTGATTTTCCATCCACTGACCCTCCTCACTGTCTTGTTGGCTATAAATCCTAAGCTATATTTGCTATATTCAGAGTTGATTTTGGTCTCTCTCCCCTATAGAATTATTCCTGTTGCAAGAATCTGGAGTAAAGTCTTCCTTACTATTTTAACAAGTGTCAGAATATTTTTTTTCTTTAATATGAACATTTTTGTTCCCTCAACCCAATAATCAAATTCTCATTTAATTTATGGTCCAGTTCATTTGCCTTCTACTTTGGTTTCTATTTCTTGTTTCTGCTGAATACATTTCCACCTAATGTGTTAGTAGAATTATTGGCTCCCTTGTCCCTATCAGTCTCCCATGCTTGAGAAGGAAACTTTGGATGTATATATGGTAGACTGGATGTTTTGTTCAATGGTGGGATATCTCTTCCACATGCATTTAACTTTAACTCTAATGGAAATCTGACCCCACAATCAACCATGCTGAACACGCACAACTCAAACAGGTTTTGTCACTGAACTATGACCCTTTCTTTATGTCTTTCTAAGTTGGCTATAATTTAACTGCTATTTACAATCAATATACCTCAATTTCACCTACTAATTTTCTAGATTTTCAAATGCATATGCAAGGCTTTTTTAATTTTGAGATTATCTATAAAAGTGAAGAAAATAACTAAAGGGCCGGCCAAGTGGCGCGTTGGTTAAGAGCTGGCTTGGGATGCCAGAAGGCCCCTGTTCGGATCCCACATATAAGGGCCAGTGATACTGCCGCCTACAGCTAAGATGCTGAACAACAGCTCAACCTCGAACTGGGCTGCCGTGAGTCGCCGGCTATGGCTAGGCTGCAGCCCTTGCTGCAGTGGGTTGCCATGGGCTACCGTGTGTAGCCAGCAGCCAGCATGAGCAGCCAGCAGACTCATGAGTGGACATCTGGAACCTGGCAACTGATCTGCCTCACCTGGGAAGAGCGCAATGATGGTGCCAGCTTGGGCCAGTGAAACCACATCCTCCACAACTAGAATGAAGAACAAAAGGACAACAACTTGTCTGTTACCCTTCCCCGATTCCCCAATGCTGTTCCCTGTCACATTTCCCCAATAAAATCTTTAAAAAAAAAGAAAAGAAAAAGAAAATAACTAAAATTAAGCTTGTCATACATACATTTAATTTTCAAATATGTCATTCCATAAAGCACATATCATTAACATTGACTCCTTAGTTTTAGGCTTCTAGATCAAAGGTGTAATCATGACCAAATATAGACAGATTATAGAGATATTTGTATGAGTACAATCAAATTATAGGAGTGGAGTCAAATTATAACATCACTTATTTTATGACAATGACCTGGTTCCTTTATTTCTTGGTACTCACTGGTATCTTTGTTGCGGTGTTTTTGTTTTATATTTTTCTATTTTTATTAGGTTGTATTATATGTCAAAGTATAGTAATAGATTACTTAAGTTTTGAAATAATACCTTGGATTTAAGAGAGAAAAATAGACTGATTTTTGTAGTGTAAGGCTGAATTGACAAATTCCAATACTAAATATATTGCATCCCTACTAGGTAAAATGCTATAAGCCAGTTGGAGACTATTTTTCTCCAAGGAGTGATCTCCTTTTGTCCTTTAAATAGTATTATTATTTATACAAGCATCATTTAGACCCTGCCTTATAATCAGTGTATGTACAATATAATCATTTGCTTTACAGCGTGTCAGTGAGAATTTTGTTGGGTCCTTGAGAAAGAAATAAAATGCTCTTATTTTTCAGTGTAGACAACCACATTCCAAATGAATGTTCTCATATTTCTAGGATGAATTTGTACTTTATAATTATTGTAGAGTAATTTTGTGTGTTTGATATTCATTTTTTAGGTAGAATTATTGTATAAAACAAGAAAATAGCCTTTCATTAACCTTGTACTGAGTTATAATTTACTTGCTTTTTTGTGTTGAATTGAGACTGCCTTAATTAACATGTTCCATTGTATTGAGCAATTCCAAGATCCACAGGCATCCAGTTTTGTGTAACATTAAGTAGCACAGAAATTCACTGGATATGTTCCAAGGGTACATTCTGCTTTGTAATAATCAGTCATTTATGAGACTCCAAGAATATACCTTTTCCTCAATAAAGTTTACCAGGTGTTGAATATTAGAAATCAAATCAAATCATACCTCATTCCTGAGACCAGAGTACTGCTTGGACATCAACACCACAATTTCCAAGTCTCTCTGATAAAACATCATACTATATTAAGCAAATTAAAATATTAATTATCTGATTTAGAATGTGATTTTTATAAATTATTATGGCTTCCATTCCAAATTATTTATGTTTTCCATTCACCCTCTAAATACTCAAAGAAGAAAAATAAAACATCTACTAAGTAGAAACTGCTTTTGCAGGTAAGAAGAACCAACATTGGCTTCTTTCTTTCCATGATTATCTCTCATAGAACATCAATTTGGAGACTGTAGTTCTCTGTACTGCATACTTTCAAGACAGAAAGATGGATGGAAATCCAGGTGCCAGTCTGTGAAGAAAAGAAAGCTATAGGTGGTGTTTTCATTTCTAGGGCTTCCTAAATACAATATCACAAACTGCGTAGCTTAAAACAACAAAAATTTATTTTTCGCAGTTCTGGAGGACAGAACACTGAAATCAAAATGAGTCAGGTCCACCCATATGAGATCATTTTAACTTGATTACC
Organism: Hipposideros armiger; assembly: GCF_001890085.2. Taxonomy (NCBI): domain Eukaryota; kingdom Metazoa; phylum Chordata; class Mammalia; order Chiroptera; family Hipposideridae; genus Hipposideros; species Hipposideros armiger. Next base: position 47,097 of record NW_017732843.1, read on the forward strand.
TCAATAAGGGCACTATTTTCAAGTATGGTCACATCCATAACTATTGGAAGATAGGACTTCAACATCTTTTTGGGTGACACAATTCAACCCATAGTAGGTGGTAAAAGAGAAAAGAAAAAAAAATTCTCAGCAATACACTCTGGGATTGCAGTTTTTAACACCTTCTGGGAAAAATATATTGACTTCATAAAATTACCAGGACAATATTTCACAGGTTTATGTTTATTGCATTAATAAATTATAAAGATATTTGGTAGGTAACTATGAAATTTTAAGTTATCATTTGGTTTAAAAGAAAACATAGTTGGAAATAAAAAAAAATTATCAAAGTTCTCTCTCATCTTTCACCTGCAAGAAAATAAATCACTACCATTCATGGAAAACTGATAACTGAATGGGGTCACCAGAGGAAGCAAGAAACAAAATATCAACAAAATAGCAAAAAAAAAAAAAATCAAATAGCAAAAGTAAGCTTTTACCTATTAATAATTACTTTAAACGAAAATGGAATAAATTCTACAATAAAAAAATAGAATGGTACTATGGATAAAGAAATAAAAATTAAAAAAAAGACTGAACTAAATGCTACCCATAACAGACTCACTTGTGGTTTAAGACACATGGGATAAAAGTGAAGGAAAGCAAAAAGATATTCCATGAAAATGGAAACCAAAAGAGAGCAAGTAGCTATTCTTATATTAGTCAAAGTATACTTTGAATCAAAAAGTGTAACAAAAGATAAAGAGCCATTATATAACAATAGAGGGATCAGTTCATAAACATTTGCAAATATTTATGTACCCACAGAGGAACTGAAATTGTAAAACTCCTACAAGAAAATATAAGAAAAAATCTCTTTGACATTGACTTTGACACTGATTATTTGAACTTGACACCAAAAGAAAAGGCAACAAAAGCAAAAATGAGCAAATATGAAGCGATATCCCATTGTGGTTATAATTAGTGAAGAGCATCTTTTCATGTACTTGTTGGTTGTTTGTATGTCATATTTAGAAAAATGTTGATTTAGGTCTTTGGCCCATTTTTTATTGACTTTTTAATTTTGCTATAGAGTTGTATGAGTTTCTTATATATTTTGCACATTAACGCTTCATCAGATATAATGTTTGCCAATATTTTCTCCCATTCTAAGTGTTGTCTTTTCATTTTGTTGATTATTTCCTTTGCTGTGCAGAATATTTTTAGTTTGATGTAGTCTCATTTGCTGATTTTTGTGTTTTTTTGCCTTTGCTTTTGGTGTCAAATATAAAAAAAAATCATTGACAAGGCCAATGTAAACAAGATTTTTTCCTGTATTTTCTTTATTTAAATAGATAGGAAGTGATTGATTCTCCATTAATATATTGTAAGAAAAGGAGTTGTTCATATTCACTGCTTTCAAAGTAAATTAACTACAATTATGTTTGTTTGTAATGATATACAATAATTAATATTTAACAATATATCTAAATTTGGATACTCTAATTTATATTTGCATAGATAAATAAGAAGTGATACAAATATATTAAAACTTTAACCTAATTATCTCTGGCGATGGGGAAAACACACAGTTTCCCTCTTCCATTCTTATGCCACTCAAACTATACTGAAGGTAAATGCCAATGTAATTTGTCAGTTTCAAGGACCTTAGGTGATAGGATATTAATCAAATTATATATAATGTGCTGTGGCAAACTCTCTGTCTTATGCCTTCTCAATATTGCAGGGACTCACTCTTCTTGTCTTCTACCTAGAACTTTGATTGGCTTACTGAAAAGGGGGCAAACGATTTTGTCTCCATTCTATGATATTGTTCATTGCTTTATCATGTGATTTGATGTGAGTTACACTGCAACTTTAATACAAATAAAAATCAATTCATATGTTTTTATTTATACCATGACAAATATTTTGCATATGGAAGAAAATATGTATATATTGGCCAAGGTAAAAGTTATATACAATGCAATTTTTATTCAATGCAAATTTGTTATTCTATTCTTAAATATGGTACTGATTTTATTAGCAAAAATATTAATAATCTAACTTTCTGCTAGGTGGTATAACTCAAATTGTATTCTACAAAAAATCAATTTCTATATTTTATGTTATTACTAAAAGGGGAGATTGCAGTGATTCATAACAGATAAACTAAATCAGTGCATATGGGAGTTGAACAATTATTCTGTGTAATAAACAAACTACCACAGTAGTTTGAGGATCACAGAGCTAAAACATAACTGAAATATCTCTTAATAAGACATCTTAAATGAGAATCCACTAACTTCTCCTTAAATTTCTTCTTAAAATTAGTCTAAGGAGTTCAATAAAGAGACAGATACTCAGGCCATATGATCAAAAAAGTTCATATAGCATACCTGCAGTTTAACCAGCAGTCTGTATTTAAAAAAAAAATGTCTTGTAGCGACTCCTTTGTAGAAGCAAAATTAAGAATTATTTTAAAAAATAAAACTGTTAGGTTTTTAATTTGCATTAATAGTTTAGTGGTTACAGGAGGGCAAAGAGGGAGGGGGGTGGTAGATGAGGGTAAAAGGGATCAAATATACGGTGACGAAAGAACTGACTCTGGGTGGTGAACACACAATGTGATATATAGATGATGTATTACAGAATTGTACACCTGAAACCTTTGTAACTTTACTAACCATTGTCACTCCAATAAGCTTTAATTAAAAAAAAGAAGGAAAACTATTGGGGACTTAATGTAGTAATTGATGGTTTATTCCAGCATATGACATTTAAAATAAAAATAAATGTATGTATCAATTTGATTGACTAGGACCATTTTTAATGTATTTCAGGTATAGAAATAATAAAATATATTCTTTAAATTAATATAAATGAAATATTTTTTACTTTAAAGTCATACTTGGAAGAATATACAAAATGGCATAATATAAAAAGCTAAACTCCTTCAAATTACCACTTTTCAATTCTGCACATCAAGTTATGTTATCAATTTTTAAAACACTTTGTTTCAATCTTCTATAGTTATATACAAATATGTAAAACAAATAAAAACAACAAACAATAACAAACAGATGCACATTAAAATAAATATTTCTCCATATCACATACCTCAATCCCTCACCAGAAATGCTCAGAGTATCTACATATATCATTTTTATAATTACTTTCTCACAAATAGATCATGATATTCCCACTGCTCTGTATTTTCTTCCATATATTTTCTATATATTTTGGCAATCTAGATTAGATCGTAGACCCAATACTAGAACATATGGGTCTAATACTTTTAATGGTCATATATTAATAAACTTTATAATTATAAAATAATGTATTTAGCCACCCCTTCATTTATAAATATTTAGATTGTTTCTGTTTTTTATATTAACATTTTAAGAATGTAGACATTTTACTTGTATGTATTTGATTGTGTATTTGAAAAATAAATTTCTACTACTGCTAGAATCAAAGGTTTTTTTGTATTTAACTGTTGCAAGCAATTAAGTGACAAACTACCTTCTCAAAATATTCCACAGATTTTAACCCCTTCTCCATACAGCATGTAATTCCACTCTTCCACATACTCTCACCAACTATGATGATTACAAAGAAAAAAAAATTAATTGTTGCCATTCTAATCTTAGAAGGTGTCTAGTTTCAATTTTCATTGCTATTCAATTTTCCTATCCAGTTTTATTACCTTTTTGTTGATGGTATGATTTTTTTTTCTGCAAATTGCCTGTTTGAGTTATTTTTTAATATATAAGTGCTCCTATTGTTTGTGTATATACACACACAGTAGTTAAAAAGAAAAAAACAAAACAAAACACCAGTCAGTGTTCTATTACCCATGATAACAGAGCACTTCATAATATTATATTCTTCATATATTGGAAAAATAAGTATTACACGATTTTATTTATTTTTTTGTCAAAATTCATTCCCCTTATATATGCCTAAATAACATTTCCACCTCCAGAAGCATGCCCTATTTTTAATAAAATCTAGACTCAGAGATGTTTGACTTTGCTCTTGTAGCCGTTTGTGCTGATTTAGTGAAGTGTACTCAATGTGCTTAGATAAAATGTTTTCTGACAGAAAAAATAATATTGTTCCCATCTAAAATGCTTTGTTTCAAGGTAAAAATAGCCAATTTCAGTTTTTCTTTAGAAAAAAAAAATCATAGCATTTATATAATAACAATGAGAGAGTCAGAGGGGTGGCTTACCAGGCTGTATTTCTGGGAGACTTCCTAAAGCCAGAGTTTCCAATCACACAGGGCCAGTTAAGCCCTTCATCTTCACTAGGTAGATAAATTGAGTGCCATGAACTTTGCTGTGCAGGGAACTTTTGAATGAAACCTTTTAAAACAAAACTCTTGTTTGCTGTGAGTGAAAATCAAAGGATAGCCTTGCAATTTTTCTCAGTGAAATAGCTTTACATGGGAGCTGATACTGTTAGAAATTCCTTGATATTATTGATTATTTACATAATTCTATCATTGATAAATATTTACATAGCAACACCTAATCAACTGTCCTTTGGATATACTTGATTTTTATGTGTATTTTATCCTAAACCATTGTCATATATGTTAATAGAAATACAAATAAAAAATTATTTCTGGGTTAATTATTCTGATGTGCTGATAAACAGTGAATTAATCCACTTACATTGTGGTATCCACAAAGGTAAACTTATTCTTAGAAAACTTAATATCATAATTAAGAGATAATAAAGGAAAGCAAAGAGTAAATATAAAGAAGAAATAAATAATGTAGAACATAACATGCATATTATACATGTCATGAATTTGTAACAAAAAAACTGATATTAAAATAATAAGTACCATTAAACTGCCCTCATGTTCTGTAATTTCACTTGCTGAATTAAAGGCAACTCTATGATTTTGAACTTTCTCTATTAAAAACTAAATATTGTATAATATTTAAGCATTCTACTTTGGAATAACTAGAATTGGACTCTTTCTGATCTCATTATTATGCATGCTATTTAAACAATTAAACTTCAACCTCACAAAGTTGCTATGAGAATTATAGATTCATGCAAACAAAAGCATTTAGCATACTGCTTACCGTATAATAAGAACTAATGAATGTTAGCTATTATTATCAATGTGATAAATAGTTGCCATTCTCTGTATGATAAGTCTTAATTTTCTGTGACAGAACAGAGAAAGAGAATGTTGGTAGGTTTCTTATGCATTTACTGGAGTGTGTGCGTGTGTGTGGTGTGTGTGTGTGTGTGTGTAGTTTTTTGAAAAACCATATCAAGAAGGTATGTTTTAGTTTAAAGATGAAAGTGTAAAGAGATTACAAAGCAATGCAAAACAGAACAAAGCATAAAATGGTGAGAATGTGAATTAAGATGAAGTTAATGAGAAAAATAAAATAAATATACAGAAAAAAAGGAAATGGTTTTAATTTTGAAATATGTAACAGAAATGCCTTATTAAGAAAAAAGTCAACAAAATATATAACGCTTTAAAAATTATATACCTTTTCACTGTTTGTAAATCATTTCAGTTATCCTTTTCTAGGGTGATCTTGCAAAAGCTATCGGAGTTTGCGAGACTTAGGTGCTATACTTTGTGTTTAACAGATGAGGAATTAGGACGTAAAAATTGTAAATGATATGACCGTTACATCACGAATAAACAGCAGGGCCTGAAATTAAATCCAAATTTTCCTTAGTGCTTTCTCATGATATCAAGTTGTTTTTGTAAATGAATGTTACCACGGTGGATTATTTCAAGATATTGTTGAATACCTATCATATACTGAGAGCTCTCTCACACACTTGCATGCTTCTTATCATTTAAGGTTTCTAATAATCCTGTGAATATGCTATAGAATAGATTTGAGAACACAGAAATGTTAGGTAACTTACCCTAATATATAAATACCAGCTTGTAAATTGTGGAACTATGGTTTGAAAACCAATGTATCTGATTTCAAACACCACCACACCTTTCACACACTAGGCCTCACAAAGGAATGGGTTCCTATCACTAACTTCTCATTGGCACCTATTAGACACTCCATAAATACTTCTTGAAAAACTGAACAAGCTAATGAATAAATGGGTAAAGAACGTGTTCCATTGTAAAATCCCTGCACCTCTCCACAGATGTCTACAAATCACAAGTTAGGGAATAATATGGACTGCATAAGGGATAGATGTACAATTCTTACACAATCACACATCCCTAGTTGCTGCACTCAGGGAAACTGTTACACAGAAACCTATATATCATTCATTTTTGCCCCCAAAGGGATTCATTCTAAATGCTGACTTCAATTAGAAGTAATTCTTTCTGTCAAATTTAGTGGCACTATAGCCTTCCTATGTGTTGTGGGGACCAAAACACTGTCCAGTTAAACTTCCCTGTCAGAATGTAAGCTATTTCAGAATAAGAATGTCTGTCTTGGGCCAGCCAAGAGGCGCTATGGTTAAGAACTGGCTTGGGACGCCGGAGGGCCCCGGTTCGGATCCCACATATGAGGGCCAGTGACACTGCCCTTCACAGCTAAGATGCTAAACAACAGCTCAACCTGGAGCTGGGCTGCCATGAGTCTCCGGTGACGGCGAAGGCTGCAGCCTCTGTGGCAGTGGGTTGTCATGGGCTACCGTGTGTAGCCAGCAGCCAGTGTGAGCGGCCAGCAGCCGCAGTGAGTGGCCAACCCGAAGCCGGCGACTGATCTGCCTCGCCCGGGAAGAGCGCAATGATGGTGCCAACTTAGGCCAGTGAAGCAATGTCCTCCACAACTAGACTGAAGAACAAAATGACAGAAACTTGTCTGTTCCCCTTCCTCAATTCCCCACCGCTGTTCCCATCCCCCCAATTCCCCAATAAAATTCTTAAAAAAAAAAGAATGTCTGTCTTGTTCACCTCAACATCCCAACACCTAGAATATTAACTATTCTCACACCTAATAAGCAATATTAACAGCACCTAGAATACAAATAAATATGTTGGATAATATACATTCATTCTACCAAGCTCAATATCAGATAGGAATGTCCCCCATGTTTCATTTCCCTATGCTTTGTTTGGCTATAAAATGAAAGAGGAAGGTCCCTAGTTGCTTTGCACAGGTGAACTGAAATGTCTTTGACTACACTAAAAACTTTTACATTCAGCAACTTTTTTTTTTTTTTGGATTGGCCATAGCTTAACGTCTATTTTAAGACCTCTTCTTATTGGCTCAAATTCCATCTTTAAGTAATTAATCCCACTACCTTTATTTATTCAGAATTAAAATGAAACATGAGTGTCAGAGAAAAGGATGGTTTTTGTTTTGTTTCAGAGCTATAATTGTAAAGTCTCTAAACTGCAGAATCACTAGGATTATCTATTTTACAATTAACAACAGGAAAAATTGGTTTCTAATTTTGAAAGCATTTGGGAATTCAGTTTATTTCAGAATCAGCATTGGATGGATGTACTCAATTAGGAGACTATTTAAGTGTAAACATGAAATATTCTGTTGCAGTAACTATGGAGTGTTTCTAGTACACCTGATGTCTGCACATTCTATTTAGGAAGCTTACATTATAAAAGAAAAAACCCACGGTCACCCTTGGTAGTCTGTAATAATTATTCATTAAATTTGTGGCACGTGGTCAAAACTATCTATATTTGGATACAGAAACAAAAGCCGTTTTTGACGTTGATTATCTCTACTATCTGACTATCATCTCCTAAGTTTTAAAAATATAAATTATTAAATTCTAAAAGTTGATATGCCGTTGGATTCTGGAAATGATTATGGTTTGAAAGAAACATCTGGCTCATAAAGAACAAAAAAAGATATTTTTGTAATTGCACCTGAACTTCTAGAGAACAGCACCTGAACCAGTCTAAAACATGAGTTTGTCATTTCAAACAATTTTAAATCTTTTTTAAGGCTAATACTACAGAATACCTAATACTAAAGGTCAAGCACCATCACATAACATCCTAGAATGTAGACTTATAAAAATATTTCCCATGTTTCCTTTCTTTTCCTTTTCAACTATCACCAACTTTATCAGACATTAATTGAATCTGGCATTATTTTAATTACTTTCTAAATGTTCACCAGGCCTCTATACCTGTGTTAGAGTATACTTCACTCTCTATTCTAGTGCTTAAAAAGATTGTCCTTTTTCCAGAAACTCAATATTTCCCATGGACTAGTAGAGTGGTTATTTGTTTCTAGACAGACTTGAAAGGTAGCTAAACTCACACACTAAATAATATCTCATTCAAAAAGTGCTTCTCCATTCTACAAACAGGAGAGGTGAAGTCACTTTGAAATACCCCACAGATGATATGGATGAGCATCCTCCTTGTCTTTGACAAATTTAAACCTTTTGCTAAGGCAATGTGAACGTTATGCCATAGAATGATCTGTGACATCACAGAATACCCTTCCTCCATTTCCTCTAGCTCCTCAAATATCTCCTGGTATTTATAGCTCAACACAACCATATAATATATATTTATATCTATCATCTTAGAATTCTATTGCATTTGTTAGCTATACTGTATTTTCTCATTCCTCCATCTTATGCTAATGTCAACAAATGCATTATTTTATATATACAATAGTTTTATTTCCTCAATTGTATAAAATCTTCATGAAAGATGAAAGCCAGTGTTTCTTCAAATAAACTATATCTATCACAGAACTGGGCACATAATATTAGAGAAAAAGGTGTATGAATCAGAACTTGATAATATTATTATATCATTCAATTTGAATCACTGAGCTGAATAAAAGAATCTATATGAATAACACCTGTTGATCGAAATGAGACAAATTGAAGATCATTTAATATCCTGGCTAGCACACTCAGAAACCTGTAAAAAAGAAGCTTACTGAGTGTCCCCCCGTCCTTTTTTTGTACACACTTGAAAGAGACCCAAACTCTTAAAATTAAAAGTAATTCATACTGAATGTTCAAGCATCCAAAACTTTCTCTTTTTATTTTCTTTTCTGCCCCTAATAGATATACATAATTACCAATCTCACTACTCAGGTCACCAGCCTATTTTTAAAAAATTGGACACTGACCACCAGTAAACTACCAATATTTATCTACTAGGTAGGCATAGTTTCAAAGAAAGTGTTTGCTGTCTCAATAAAAAGGGACAAAATGAAGAAGCATGGTCATTCTTATTCCCTTTCCCCTTTCTGTTAGCTTCAATTCTGGATGGGATGACTGGAACGAAAGCAACCATCTTTCAATCATGAACACACAAGTATGAAGACACACCCTATACTCGATTCAATGAAGTAGAAAGATTAAGATATGCACTGTGAACAATTCATTCAATATCATAATTGTCTTACTCTGAAATTGGTTAAACTGTTAATCGAGATATTTTTTTGCCACTCACATTGGCAAGTGTTTCTACCCAATACATTAATGTTGTAATTTGATTTTATAATCATTCTGAAATTTGTTTACAATTGTCAGATAAAGTAGCATATTTTCCCCTTATTTTTATATGCTGCTTTCAGACTGCCTCTCAATTTTCAATAGAAACATTGAAAACAAGGTAGTTTATCCTAGGGGAAGGTAGTTTAGGCTATTGAAAGCCATGCACAATTTCAAAAACTTTGACATATTTTACCAAAATATAGAAGAAATTATATAAATCCTTTTTTGAAAAGTAAACAAGGTAATACTGACTTTGACCTGCTCTGGGACCTAATTTTCCACAATTATAGTAATATTAGTTTGAGATGAAAGTTTTCATTTCCTTGCTTTCCATCTTTACGTGGGGAAAATGCAGTTTCCCTTGATGCTGCCAATGGCTACTGAGTTAAATCCATGTCTCTTATGTCTGATTTGAAGAAGAAAAGCTACAGAGAGCTAAATAGTGGAAATAATGATAGACAGTCCACTCTCACAGCTTAAGTGTGGGGTCTTGTATTATTGGGATTTTAACTTGACATGTAGTGTTTGAACAAAAACCTACTCTATTATTATTATTTTTCTTTCAAAAGTTGAAATAAAAATCATGTTATACTTCTGTAAGAACAAAAAGAGAAAGTACGGTTTAGTTTTGAATTTGACCTTTTTGTTCCATGTAACAGGCTTGCACATGATTCTAATTTCCAAGGTCGATCAAACATTTACTGAATAGTTTTATGCTGTATTCTTTGTAGCTACACCATGAAACACATAACAGTTAAATAATCTGTTTTAAACAGTTGTTTTTATTTCTGAATTTAAAAAGAAAAAATAAGTATTCAGAAAGATTATTTTTGTTTTTCAAAAACCTTTGTAAGAACATTTAAGCAATGTGTCATTTCAGTGTAATATTAAAAACCCATATTTCTCACAGTGACAGTTGTTATTTAGAAGAAAGCATTTTATTTACCATATTATAGTTTTATTGGATGAAGGAGCATTTCTAATTTCATTTGGTAGAAAGCTATTACTTTTTTTTTTTAATCTGAGCCATCCTGCCACCTGTTGGCAGCTCAGCCACAGCTCAGCATGGGCCAGGGATCGAACCAGCGAACCTGTTGCTCAGAGCTCACACTCTTGAGCGAGCTCTTAACCAACTGAGCCACTCAGCCGGCAAGCTATTACTTTTTTTTGCTTTTGCTTGTGCTCAGTACAATTGTTAATTTCAGAAATATTCATAAATTATAAGTGTTTTCCATTTCCTGAAAGAAGAAACTATGGTATAATCTAAATAAATTCTTTTTTTTTTTTTTTTGATGAGAGTCAAGTTTCGTTTTTTAGAGTTGAAAAGATGAGAATTAAGAAAAAAAAATCTAGGGCCGGCCGAGTGGTGCGATGGTTAAGAACTTGCTTGGGATGCCAGAGGGCCCCGGTTCGGATCCCACATATGAGGGCCAGTGACACTGCCCTCTAC
>NW_017732843.1:58262-65461 GCF_001890085.2 Hipposideros armiger
CCCATCCCCCCAATTCCCCAATAAAAAAAAAAATCAAAAAAAAAAGAAAAAAAAAAAGAAAAAAAAATCTATATTCTGGGACTTCTGTTTTATAAACCTGACATTCATTCTTCAGTATACTCTCTTAACCTGGCTATTATCTAATTTTATTTTATTTTATTTTAAGATTTTATTGGGGAATTGAGGGAGGGGAACAGACAAGTTGCTGTCCATTTGTTCTTCAGTCTAGTTGTGGAAGACATCGCTTCACTGGCCCATGTTGGTATTGTGATCATTGTGGTCTTCCTGGGTGAGGCAGATGGGTTGCCAGACCTTGGACAGCTGCTAATGGCAGCTCACAGCAGCTCACGCTGGCTGCAGGCCACTCATGGTGGCCTACGGGAGCCCACTGCAGCAGGGGCTACAGCCTACACCATAGCCAGCAACTCTGGGCAGCCCAGCTCCAGGTCAAGCTGCTGTTCACCATCTTAGCTGTAGAGGGCACAGCGTCACTGGCCTTCATGTGGGATCAGAACCAGGGCCCTGCTGCTCAGAACTGGTGCTCCCAAGCCAACTCTTAACCAACACGCCACTCAGCCAGCCTGCTATTATGTAATTTTAAAAGTACAGATATTTTTATTATATTGTATTAGAATGGACATCTTAAAAGCCATGTTTTTAATAAAACACCATTGTAGATTTATTTTTCCATCTTCTTGGTAACTTTTTAAATGTGATAAATAAACCTAGAGAAAATGGTTTTACTATATTTAGGACACTAAATATTAATATGTGTTAATGAAATTTTAAGTTCCAAATGAATTATGAATGCTGAAAAATAAGCAAATAAAATTAAAGAATCTTCATCAGAAACAACAGACACCAATTATTGTTGTTATCTGATGGGGCCGATTTGTGATTTTTACGCTTAGTTTACTTTATCAAACCCAATTGAATTATGACAAAAAGTGCCAATTTGGATCAGATCAGCTTTCTTTTCTCTATAGGTCTGTTCTAATATAAACCCAAACTTAAAGTAACCCACAAAATATACAAATTAATCTTCCCTGTTTCAATAAATTTTCACTTTGTAGAGTCAAATTTCGATCATCTATTTAACTCAAAGTCTTTACCACATTGAAAACTTATCTAAATTGTTTTCTTGTACATTTTCAATTCAAGGAAATTGTAACAGTATTGATACTCAGAACTTGCTAAAATGACAGTTTTCCAAAGGAATGTAATTGAATTTGGAATTCATCATCTAAGATGATTGTATATATATTTTTTCCATGTGACCGAGGCTATCCATTCCAGAAAGCAGTTTCTTAGCATCTAAATCACAAATGTACCAAGAATTACAGATATGCTTGTCTATTTATCAATAAACAGGAACATCAATGACGTCAACGACTATACCACATTAAGGGTAGGCTGTACACTCCATGTTGAGTGATTCATGGATATGTTCCTCTGTGGCAGAAAATTACTATAACTCTTCATAATGGCCTCTTCAAGAACACTGGTGTCTCTTCATGGAAATTTTACAGGTTCCTAATCCATAAATATAGTCCCAATGTAAAATCACTTGTAAATGTGCATACACCAAAACTCATAATAAGGTCAAACCTTATTGTTCCCATAATGTCATCAAGTTGTTAATTCAATAGCTTTTATCAAAAAGTAACTGATGTTCCCAGTGATTCACAATGATACCTTACTGTCATTAAAAAAAGTATAGATAGCAAATAAATTAATATATTTTTTAATAAAAAAGAACAATATGTAGGCTAGAATTATGCTAATTTTTACTAAAATAATGGTTTAAATTTAAATATGCTAAATGTCATCATAAATATATTTTATTTGATAGCCTTTCAAATTTAAATAAATTGCCTCTTGACTTAGGTGCCAAATATATACACATACACTAACACATACAAAAGTGCCAAATAAATTACCTACAAATAGATTTTGCTCAGGTAAGAAAGCTTTGGTGTGACACTATCACTGCATAATGAATATTAAAAAATATAACTATGATGCATTGAAATAATGTCACCCTTCTATCAGTTCTCAAGGATTGCTTTATTTATCTTTCAAAATGAATGATGCTACCTCATGATTACCTATAAAATCTAAATTTTCTTTGAGGAACTTTTATATAAATGTGACAGATTTGATGCTGCTGTTTTATGAGATGACTAAATCAGAACTCATATTGACATTAAGCATGATAAAGTATATTGCTATAATATTGTATGCCTTGATTTACATTTCATTCCTCATTTTGTGTTATTTTCTAATATACATTTGAACATAACAAATTCAGGGTAATGTTGACTTTGCTGTGTCATAGTATTATAGAATATGAGGTAGGACCATTAAGTACATGAACTCATCCTAGAAAATGTGCTACATACCTCATTGCTGAATATCACTTCAGTCACCTTTTTCTCACAGCCTTTTCAGCACTTCCAAATAGTAAACTTGGTTAACTGTTTGTCCAGTTGGTACAAATTCATAATGAATAATCCCTCTGATATACAAAAAACGTTAGCAACATTGTTGCAATAAGTTTATGAACTTAATTGTCCATATATTCCAACCTATGGTATAATATAAAATTGAATGGTGCTTCGGTGTTTACAAGCATTGCTCATGCTTACTTCCTACGTTATATACTCTATCTGTAGGCTTTTGTATATCACATTGAATCTTAAAGTAAATAATATTAAAACATTGGTGTTTTCCTCTAATACACAAACATTATATATTCTTTGTATATTGGCAGTTCACATTTGCTTACTAGTTCTTAAACTTGCAAAATATATCAATTTTTAAAAGCATACATTTGTGGAGAGTTGACTGTGAGCAGTCAGGGACTGCAAGGCTGTGAGCTGACAACCTAGCAAGGCTTCCTGTCTGGGTGAGCAGCTCGGAGAACTTTTCACCCTCGCTCTACCGTTAGAGAGCAAACGGCAGCTGAAGCTGCAGGCTAGGAGCAGCTAAAACCACAGGTGCTTCTGAGAAATGCTTAACAGGTTGTAACCTACTTACAGCTTAACTTGATAGACATAACCTTGCAAAGGGGAAATTGTTTCCCCATAGCTCCCTTTAAAATGAGGGAATTGTTCCCTATATAAGCTTTGTCCAAAAAATAAACTTATCCATTGCTCCGGCACCAGTGGGTCAGTGGACCTCTCGATCCGAGCTCTCCTCTCTGTCTTTTCTTTTCCGACTGCGATCTTTCTTTTCTCATCTCCTCACTCCAGTCCTCTCAGGTTCGTTCCCTGGCTGATGAGCTGGTCTCATTCATACATTTAGACATTAATTTAACCTAGAGTGTATATTGATTGGGTAATATTTGTAATATATTTAAATACCTTTTAACAAAATATCTTATGCCAGTTATCAGGGAATCAAAGTGCAAGCTCTGATGTGCTCCATAAATGTACTATTTCAATGGTTATCAATAAATTTTATACCTCACCATAATATATTTGGCCAGTGCCTTTTCATGAAATAATGCTTTGAAATGTATATTGACAGTTCTCATAGTTACTGGAGTTGAGAGAGAGGTTGGTCAGATACTTTCATTGAAGAAAATCTAACACTCAGAGGAATAAGTAGTATGAAATTCACCCATCCCACCCACCCAGTGGAAATTTATGACCTGATTAATTACACAGAAATCCATATCTTGTACGGAGAAAGTGCATTTAAATCAACTTTGAAGAGAAAGAGCTGTGACTTTCTAGATCATGTGGCCACAAGACAGCAGTCTTCAAGGCTTAAGGAAAATTGAGGGAGACTATTTAAAGGCTAAATACATTGTTTAAAGTGAAGGAGTCATACTTCAAGGAAAAGGAAGATATATTTGTAAGTATAGAGTGGGATGTATTACTTCTCTGGATTTCATGGAAATCTGTATATGAAAGGATCATGGAAGCAAAGACATGACCTTCCTTATACTTTCAGGTAATGATTAGATAAAATTGGCATGTTTCCTTAATGAATTGTGTGGGAGAGAAAGGAAGAAGTTGGATTCAGTGACAATCTGAAAATTATTGTAGTTTTCTTTCATGTAGTTCTAGGTTTTGATGATGATAAAGTGAACAGAAAGGAAAGACTACTGTTGGAAAATATTTTAAAAATAAATTTATATAAGAGATTGGATTTAGGAATATAGAAATAAAAACTCAGAGATGGATAGAAATTGATTTACAAATAAACAATTGTGAAGTATTATATCCAAGTAGGTGGATAACAGATTCATAATCTTGAAGCTGAAATTTGGAAACTGTAGAATTTTTCAATATTCATTGATAATGTATATTTATTATAAATTTGTATTTATTATTTACACACAGTCTGAGAAATCTGATGTAAGAGTAGGAAACAATATCTTCAAAATGTGTTCACAGGGGCACTTTCACATAATTATATGTACTCACCCAGATATGATTTGTGTGTCATAACAATGCAACCCAGCTTTTGGAATATGATATGTAGCTATTTTTCAGGCATTTCCTTTCAATATTTCTCTCTCTCTCTCTCTCTCTCTCTCTCTCTCTCTCTCTCTCTCTCTCTCTCTCCTAAATACTCTGTTATGTAGACCAAAAAGTTCCCAAAACATTAGAGGCATTAAGTTAAATTTTTACTTAACTTCCAGTTGAAGTTCTGACCAAAGATTAAAGAAACACTGACTAGACAGAAGAGCAAGAGAATTGGAAATACTGTATTGCCTTGTAAACAGTTACACAGTATAAAGAAACCACAAAAATAGTGCCTATTTGGTTCATTTTCCCTCTCAAAGTATAATAAATGAGTTAGGGTTTAGAAGTTAATTTATTTGAAAAAAGTGGTGAAAATTTTAGTGTTTCCAAAGTAGAGATAAGATTATTTCTCCTCAGCTGTCTAATTGTGTGTGTGTATCTGGATGAGAGTGTGTACCTGTCTGTCTTTATGAATTTAAGATTCGTGAGTTTTAAGTTGTTCACCTAAATATATAATATGCACAAAATCTATATTGTTATAATATTGGATACTGTTATACACATTAATAGGATTAAAAAATCATTATGTATTATGGTGAAAGTAAATTTAAGAAAATAAGTGAAAGACAGATGGAAAGCAAAACATTTAATATTAGTTTTACCTAAAAGAGATCCAAGATGGTGGAGTAGATAAATGCTGTGCTTGCATCATTACATCGAAATTACAATGAAATTGTAGAACAATCAACCTGGAGAACCATTTGAAACCTACCTGAACAGAAGTTTTATAACTAACAATATAAAGAAGAAGCCCCATCGAGACAGGTAGGAGGGGTGGATATGCGACACAAGTTGGTTCCAAATCTCCATGTGGTGGTTAAAAACTGAGAGGGTTACCACGGCCACTGAGGTTCCCCAGGGAGGAGCAATGAACCTCAGCCTAACAGCAGGCTTCCCAGCGCAGAGTACTGGTGCTGTAAACTGGAGCCCCACAACATCTGGCTGTAGAAAATAGTGGGGAATTTGACCACCCAGGTTGGATGAAGTTTGTGGGAAATGCAGACATCTCCTTAAAGGACCCATACCAACTCACTCAATAATAGCTACTCACCCTGGACTCTGGCAGAGGGACAGTGATTCAGGAGGTGTCAGAGGCATATGGGGGGCAGACTAAGGTATGTGGCTTCAGAGCAAGGGCTGAAGGATAGTTGGGCTTTTCCCTCTGTAGGGTCCTTCTTCCCAGAAGCAGAAAGATGGGTGCCATCTTTCCTGTGTTGAGCACTCCCACAACTCCCATGGCCAAATCTGATTCTGCTCTGGTCTAGTGAACACTGCTTGCTCCACTCTGGTGACTCACTGAAATGTTGCCACAGCCAATTTCATACCACAGGAGGCTTTATCAGTGGCAGAATGTTACAGGAGCAGGCAGCTGGCCTAGGAGGATCCTGGCTTTTTGAAGGGCTACCCCAGAACAGGTCCTTGTGGCAGCCATCCTCAGTTCACAGTGTAGCCTCTTCTACTTGCCTCCAAGTTCAGCACAGGAAGCAACCAATTATGGATTACTTTGCAGCTTGTACCAGGTAGTCCCGGGCCAGTCACAGGCAATGGGTTACGTGCCCTGCACTGGAGCCTCTCCCAAGAGGCTCCAGAACCAACATACTTGGAGGTTGCTTTCAGACCACAGCAGAGCGCCAGTTAATTAGCCCCATAAGTGGCACACACAAAGAGTGGTCTCAGCAGGCACCAGAGCCCATTGGAGTGAATCCTGCTCCATGGCATAAGCCCACCACAGGGCAGCCCACAAACTATGGACATGGCCAAATCCTATAGCAAGTCAGTGTGAGGGTTAATCCCAACCACTGACATACCAACAGCAACCAAGGCTCAAATATAACAGGTAGGCACATATATCCCACACAAAAGGCACTCTTAGAGCACCCAGCACAGTTAAACAGGGAGATTGTGCTACTAGGCCCCAGAGGACACCCACTACATAAGGCCACAGGCAAGGCTGGGAGATGAAGCAGATCTACCCAATACACAGGAAATAAAACACAGAGAGGCAGCCACAATGAGGAAACAAAGAAATACATCCCAAATGAAAGAACATGAGAAAACTCCAGAAACAGAACTAAACAAAATGGAGCCAAGAAGAACCCAATTAGGATGAGGAAAAAATGTTAAAAAAAAGAATAATAGATTGGCAATAACTGAATATCTATCAACAATTACTTTAAGTGTAAATGAATTAAATGCCCCAATCAAAAATATAGGGTGACTGAATGGCTAGGGAAACAAAACCCTTCCATAAGCTGTCTACAAGAGACTCACTTCAGACTGAAAGACACACACATACTAAAAGTGAAGGGATAGAAAAAATTATTGCATGAAAAAAAAAAAAAGCTGTGGTAAGAATACTTATACCAGCCAAACGCACTTTAAAACAAAGCCTATACCAAGAGACACAAAAGGACACAGTAATCCCCCTTTTTGGTATTTATCCAAAGAACCCCAAAACACTGCTTCAAGTGTTCATGTGCATCCATATATTTACTGCATCATTGTTTACAATGACCAAGATATGACGGCAGCCTTGGTGTCTGTCAATGGATCAATGAATAAAGAATAGGTGGGAGGGGGTGGGGATGAAGGAGAGGGGAAGGGATGAGACAATACAAATTGGTAATTGTAATATGGCCTCAGGGATAGAAAAAGATAGTC
>NW_017732843.1:65791-129106 GCF_001890085.2 Hipposideros armiger
AAAAAAAAAAAGAATAGGTGGTACATATATACAATGGAATATTACTCAGCCATGGAAGGGAATGAGTCCTCATCATGTGTGGCATGGATGGGCCTGGAGGGAATTCTGCTGAGTGTAGTATGTCAGACAGAGAAAGGCAGATGCAATATGATTTCCCTTATATGTGGATACAGAACAAAGACAAATAAACAGAATAGAAAGAAACTCATAGATACAGAGAACATACTGATAGTTGCTAGATGGGAGGGGATTTGAGAGAGTGAGTGAAAAAGAGGAAGAAATTAAGAAGTACAAATTGGTTGTTACATAATAGTCATGGAAATGTAAAGTGTAAGGAATACAGTCAATAGTATCGTAATAACTACGTATGTTGCCAGTTGGGTACTAGACTAGTCAGGGGGATCATTTCTTAAATTGTATAAATGTCTAACCACTATGCTGTACACCTGAAATTAATATATAATAATATTGAATATCAACTGTAATTGAAAAAACTTTAAAGGGGTGACAGGCAATAAGTGGGCCAAATTTCCAGATGTACAACAAAGAAATCATGGGGATGTAATGTACAGCATAGAAAATATAGTCAATAATATTGTGATAGCATAGTACTGTGTCAAATGGTTGCTGAATTACGGTGGTCACTTCTTTAGGTATATAAATGTTGAATAACTAGTTTATACCGGGAACTGAAAAATAAAGTAAAATAAAAATCAGGTTATTCAGTTAAAAAAATAAACAAATAAAATTAGTTTTACTTGAAGCCTATTTAGCAAATAAGGTTTTGTGATTGTTTCTGTCCTTGTAAATAAATGTTGGGAAAAACCCTTTCATTATCATAAAAATAAAAGCTAACCAAAAAAAAATCATTAAAGGCAAAAAGTGCTTTTATACACACCTCTGGTTCCCTCAGAATATCATCTAGCGCAGAGCAATTAATAAACTGTTTGGAAATGTAAAAATTTAATACATTCATGTATCTCTCTGTGACTACAAGGATAAATCTTCAACATAACTAGAATTCAAAGGAACTCTCCTTTGAATTAAATTTAGATAATGCAATATATAGATGATGCATTATAGAAATGTACACTTGAAACCTATGTAATTTTAATACCCAAATTTGCCTCAATATATTTAATAAAAATTTAAGAAAAGAAAACAGAGCTGATATTAAAAATATAAGTAAATGCCATATAAAGAGATCAGAACAAATGGAAAAAATAAAATAAAAATAGTTTTTCTTTGTAGAGTGAAAGGTTAAATATATTAAGTTAACCAGGACTACTATCTCAAGAATGCCAAAAGTTTCATCTTTGTATGCTTGGTTGATTGGGATCAGCTCAGTAAAATTCTTTAAGCTGCTTTAGTGATTAACACACAAAAAGGCCTGCCATGTACTCCACATATGGGAGTAGTAGCATGCATATTTGCTGACCACGATTTAGTTCATTTGTAAAGCATTTTCTGTCATGCAATGATTATATATTAAATAATATTTCACAATATTAAAAGAGGTTCTTATGATAAGAGAGGCTCAGCAAAGAGAGAAGCAGTATAACAATGTGTGAGCCAGAGGCAAGATGGGGAAGAAAAGGACGATATAATTAGCCTTTTAGGGATTGGTGGAAATGTTAAAACATATGACAAAAGGTTTAAGTGAAAGAGATTACTGTAGCCATAGAATACTATTCATTGGGCATTAATATCAAGTATAGGTAGGTTCCATTTAAGAATAGACAGTATTTTTAAGTGCATTTCTAAGTACCTTTCTCCACTAGCCCTATGCCCCCAAAGTCTCATTACATTTGCTTTATTTCCTCCACAATGAATCTACATTTTAATCTCTTTTCTCCTATAATTTTTCAAAAATAAAATCACCTGTGATTGCTCTTTCTTTTATTCTTTTTCTGTTCTTTGCAATCTATTGTCTGTTACTTTAATACTCATCTCTGATCAAATTGTCTTCTTAAAGGTTACCAATAGTCTCCAAATTACCAAATTTGATAGCTACTTTATCATTGTACTTAGATTCTGCAGAATTTCAGTCTTCAGAATCCATTCTAAAACGTCTGTTTTCTTTCCATCCATGAAAACTTATTCTCTTTGTTTTATACTGAATCTTCAGAGTCTCTTACCAGGTTATCCTAAATTTATTATCTTCTTTTCTTATTTCTTCAACACCATTTATTGAGCTCTAAATATATGACACAATGTTCACCTGAAAGAATTAAATTACTACTGAAAACTGACCTTGATGATGAAGTAAATGTCACCAAATATTTGATAAATTGCTATCCATCTTTAATATTTAGACAATAAATATCCCAGAAAAATGAGCCTTGCCTATCTCTGAACACAAACAGAACCCTATTCTAGGGAAGAGTACTACAGCTCCCTGCAGCATTTTATTTCACTTGTCTACTTTGGATGCCATCTCTGGAGCCATTTTTAAAAGTTCAGGGTACTTATTTACCACTTGGAAAGTATCTATGGTTGAAAAATTAAACAAAGGTATGCATCCCTAAAATTTTCTAACCTGTACATAAAATTTTGTCTACTTTTCAAAATAATTTTAAAGTAAACAAACTATATAATTATTGGTTTATTCAAATACAAAAAATTAAAGAAAATAAGTCTAAATTTCAGAAATTCAGCATGTGATCATGATCAAATAAAATAATGTGCTATCACTACTCTTCTAGCTTTCAAGTAATCCAATAAGTTTTCTCAATGATGACTTAATGAGGTAAAGTGGATAGATTAGCGAAAACAATAATACTTTATATACATATAATGATTTATGATTTGCAAACATCTATCAGTTAAGAACCTGTACAGAAATTTATTTTTATGTATATTCTGCATTTTTAAAGAAAAGTAATGTAGTTTTATTAAATTTGAGTGATGTGTTCAAAGTAACACAATCATCAAGTGAAGGAATAAAGAGTAAAACAAGCACGTTCCTTTTTACTGGCATGTGTTCATCCCATTATTCCTTGATACCCTCATTGATGATATTGTTTTAAAACAATAAAAATATCAAACGTATTTTTCCTGATGAATACAAACCTTCCCCTGATGAAACAGTACAAGGTGTGGTTTTAAAGAAAATTTCACATTGATATAGCAACTGAAATAGAAACATTTCAAAGTTATTTTTAATTTTGAATCAAATGTTAAAGATTCATAACTAGTCATTAATTTCTTTGAAATGATGGGCCTTGAAACTTTTGAGACTTGGAAGCATACTATAGCATCTGTTTTAACTCATGATTTATATTGCTGTTAATTTCAAAAACAAAGCAAAATAAAATCCTGAGCAGTAATCATTTTAATTATAGTTTAGGAAATCATTGATAAACAGTGTACTAACTGCTGTGCAGGAAGATATAGTTTCACAGATCCAAATACTACTTAAAGAAGTTATAAAAGAAAATCGCAGAGAATTTATTTTACAATATGGAAATTACTTTGGATATTAGTCATAATAATAAGTACATGTTAGTTGATGAAAAACATGAATTTCAATAATAACATTTAGTCTTTCAAGGCATGTACTATTAAGAACTTTATAAAATTAAGAAATAACTAGATAATGACCAAAATTTTATGTCATTCCATAATTTAAAAAAGACATATTAAGGACTTGGGATTGGCGGTCCTGGAGCATGCACTGGGCTCATGAGTAGCCGTCCTGGAACCCGGACTGGACTCAGGACTGGCAGTTCTGGATTCTGGGCTAGGCTCAGGAGTGGTGGTCCTGGAGCCAGGGCTGAGCTCGGATGTGGCGGTCCTGGATTCTGCACTGGGCGTGGTAGTGCCGGTCCTGGATTCTGGGCTGGGCTGGGAGTGGCGGTCCTAGTGCTTGGCTGGTCTCTCGAGTGGGGGTTCCTGGATTCTGGGCCAGGCTCAGAAGTGGAGGTCTTGGATTTTGGGCTGGGCTGGGGAATGGCTGTCCTGGAGCATGGCTGGGCTCTGGAGTGGTGGTCCTGGAGCATGGCTGGGCTCGGGAGTTGCAGTTTGATTCTAAGCTGGGCAAAGGAGTGGCGGTCCTGGAGCCTGGGTCGGGCTCTGATGTGGTGGGCCTGGATTCTGGGCTTTGCTCAGAGGTGGCGGGTCTGGAGCACAGTCCGGGCTTGGCAGTGGTGGGCCTTGAGCACATGCTGGGCTCAGGAGTGGGGATCCTGGAGCAGAGGCAGGGCTTGGGACTGGCAGTCCTGGATTCCGGGCTGGGCTCAAAAGTGGCAGTTCTGGGTTCTGGAGTTGGTCTCAGGAGTGGCGTTTTGATTTTGGATTGGGCTCAATAGTGGAGGTCCTAGAGCATGGACTGGGCTCAGGAGTGGTGGTCCTGTATCACAGGCTGGGTTCAGGAGTGGTGGTCATGGTGTAAAGGCTGGGCTGGGGAGTCCCTGTCCTGGAGCCCCTGCTGGGCTTGGGAGTCGTGGTCCTGAGGCCCAGTCTGGGCTCAGGTGTGGTGGTACTGGAGCATGCGCTGGGCTCGGGAGTAGTGGTTTGATTCTGGGCTAGGCTCAGGAATGGCGGTCCTGGAGAATGGGTTGAGCTCGGGAGTAGCAGTCCTGGAGCAATTGTTCGGTTTAGGAGTACAGCTTGATTCTAAGCTGGGCTCAGGAGTGGCGGTCCTGGAGAAAGGGCTGGGCTGGGGAGTGGCAGTCCTAGTGCTAGGCTGGTCTCTGGAGTGGGGGGGGGTCCTGGATTCTGGGCCAGGCTCAGAAGTGGAGGTCTTGGATTTTGGGCTGGGCTGGGGGATGGCTATCCTGAAGCATGGCTGGGCTCTGGAGTGGTGGTCCTGGAGCCAGGGCTGGGCTCGGGAGAGGTGGTCTGGAGCATGGCTGGGCTCGGGAGTGGCAGTCCTGGATTCTGGTCTGGGTTTGGCATGGCGGTCCTGGAGCATGGATGGGCTCGGGAGTGGTGGTCCTAGAGCATTTGCTGGTCTTGGGAGTGGCAGTTTGATTCCAAGCTGGGCAAAGAAGTGGCGGTCCTGGAGCCTGGGTCGGGCTCTGATGTGGCGGGCCTGGATTCTGGGCTTCGCTCGAAAGTGGTGGTCCTGGAGCACAGTCCAGGCTTGGTTGGCAGTGGTGGTCCTTGAGCACATTTTGGGCTCAGGAGTGGGGCTCCTGGAGCAGAGGCAGGGCTTGGGACAGGCAGACTTGGATTCTGGGCTGGGCTCAAAAGTGATGGTTGTGGATTCTGAGTTGGGCTCAGGAGTGGCGATTTTGGAGCCCTGGATGGGTGCTGGGGTGTTGGTCCTGGCCTCAGCAGTTGGGGATGGACAACGGCTCTGGAGCCCTGGAGGATGTAAAGGCTTTACCTTCCCCGTCAACTTTTTAATTTTAAATATGCGGTTTGTGTCCATACTGCACTCACTGATACTAACTAAACTCACCATCTGTGCTAACAAACAGTAAGTATGCTAACTACACTGACTAAGTATACTAAGTGTACTAACAATACTAACTAAAAAATATTAACTAAAAAATTTAAAGAAAAAAAATGAGAAAAAATAATGAAAAAGAAAAAATGAGAAAATAAAATTTGAGAAAATTAAAATGAAAGAATGAAGAAAAAAGAACAAAATAAAAATGGGAAAAGTGAGCAAAGAAAAATAAGCAAAAGTAAAACAAAATGTGAGACAAAGAAAGCAAGAATGAAGGGAAAAAATAAAACGGGGGAAAAAAAGGAGGAAACAAGCTAGGTAGTCCAAGTCCAACAGGTCACCACAAATCAGTTTCCTGGGCTATTAACGGACTAAAAGCTCAGCCCTGCCAGAGCTTTATATAGCAGTTCTTGGTAATTACATCACAGTGGTGCTTTATGAGCTCAGAGTCAGAAACTGACCAAACATAGTTAAGGATAAACTACAGTGGTTTTCTCCCCTATACTCTCGCTTGAACACCCTTTTACTCTGAATGGTACCCCAAAGAACTTTTTGTTTATGTGGAATATTAAAGACTGATATTTACTTTATTAGAATTTATAGTCTGTAGGATGCTTCAAAAAAAATAGACGTGTATTAGAATAGAATGTTTTTCCAGGGGTGGATAGTGTTGCATTTTGAAAAGCCCCTAAGATATGATATGTTTTCACTCCCTCAGTCAAGAAATGGTGCTGCCCTTTGAGAAGCTCTATTTGTGTGTATAATAAACTAAATTTTATATAAAATGTTCATTTAAAAGGTATCTACAAGCAAGTGTTCTTTAAAACCACCTTGTGCTTATTATTATCATAGGTTAACTGAGTAGTTCCCTCAGAAAATACTTTTGGGTGTGTATTCATTTTGGATACCTTAAGTTTTTTTGTTTTTTTGTTTTTTAAATAAATGGAACCTTGTTAAAAGTGAAAATATATATATATATATATATATATATATACATATATATATATATATATATTAAAATGTAAATAAATTAATTAAAATGTAAATAAATAAGTAGCATTGAAACAGATAATCTTTTAGCATATTGGCCTTTCAATTGTTTTTAATTATATACCTCAATCAGTAAAAAAGCTTTTGAGACCATGGCCCCAATAACTATACTTTATAAATATATTTGTGTGTTGTTTAAATTGTACTTTGTCCATTATAAAACAGAAATAAGGTAGAAATTAGTAAGATTTTCTTGATATCATTAGTTTTTAATAATGATATCAAGAAATCTTAGAAGCTACTACTCTGACCTCATAAACAACATTTGATGATGAAAACCAGCTTATTGTATGCTATTTCTTAGGCCTAGGCTATTTATTTATTTATTTATTTATTTATTTATTTATTTATTTATTTATTTTTTAGCTGAGCCATCCTGCTACCTGTTGGCAGCTCAGATGCAGCTCAGCTCGGGCCGAGAATCAAATCACTGTTGCTCAGAGCTCACACTCTTGAGTGAGCTCTTATCCAACTGAGCCACTCTGCTGGCCCTAGGCCTAGGCTACTTAAATGATGCGAGGGAGATTCTTGCAAACATAGTCCAGCTGTGAATAGTTTCACCAACAAATATATGAGTGAATGTTTTTCCAAAGATATTTTATAGTTGATGAATTCATGTTAGGTAGCACAAAAATGACACTTACAAGATAAACAAAAAAGTGTGGATATTCTGAAAGATAGTGTCTAGGACCTCCAACAACCCAGCAGCGTATGTGGTATAATCCTCAATGAAAAAAGTTAAGATATTTGATCATCCTCATTTTACAGATGGAATAATTAAAAGCCTGAGGAAGTGAACTGCATTGTCTAAAAGTTGGTTTAACATAAGGATGTATGACCGTCTTAAAAATGGTGAATTGGTAATTAAAAACAAGGGTTCCTGCATCTCAGACCAAAGGAGTGCTCTTTTTTCTCCTTACTACAAAAGAGAATGAGTCAATTTTTAAACGTAAACAATGAAGCAAAATGCAAAAACCTCTTTATATGTTGGTCTCAGCATAGGGCAATTATAGAATTTGATTATCAACATGACTCTCTTTCAAGTATCACATGCATAAGAGAAATATAAACTTCTAAGTTAACATTTTTTTAATTTAAAAAAATTTAGTTTTCAAATACTGTTGATATACAATAGTATATTACTCCCAGGTGTACAAAACAGCATAGGGATTAGACATTTACATGCCTCACAAAGTGATCACCCAATAAGTCTATTACTCATCTGATAATGTACATAGTTATTAAAACATTATTGACTATGTTACCTATACTGTACTTTAATCCAGTGACTTTTTTTTTCAATTATAGTTGACATTTGATATTATTTTACATTAGTTTCAGGTGTACAGTGTAGTGGTTCAACAATTATATAATTTATGAAGCGATCCCCCACGTGTAAGTAAATATTTATTTATTCATTTAGGAGGTCACATTGGGATGTACTCCTTATTATGTAGTTATTTCAAAGTGAACCCAAAAGTGGATGTGAAGCATGCTTTTCTAGCCAGTACACATACTAGACAACAGACTTAGACTTATTTTTTTGCTGCTCATGTTGCCTTTTCTGATCTACTTTCTGCAACCTTGTTTATATTCTGATATTTGGGATATAGGTGATTTACCTGATATGTATATGAGATGAAGGTAGAAAAGGAGGTTATTGATGTTGCCTGTTATAATCAGTTTATGAGAATACCTTTCCAGTAGGCAGTGATCCACAACAGCAGGAAGAAATGCAGAAATAGATTCCAACATTGTCTTTGAAACAAAATTGAGTAATTTCATGTTTTTGGTACAAGAAAGACTACACAAAAAACACACACACACACAAGTACACACACACACACACACACACACACACATCACTAATATTGTCCACAGGAACAACATAGTCAATTCGTTAACCGAAGGGATTTTGCATGGAAGATGCAGACAATTTAGTCTTAAATTATTGTCCCCCTGCACCCACAGAGCCTTGATTTGTATATTTTCTTTCTAAAGAGATCCCACGCTCTAACTGAACAGTAAATTTTTAAAAATACAAATATATATAATAAAAAATATGTAGAATTTCATATAAAGGTTTCATAAGCACTGCTTACTCAAATGTATTGAAATTTAACATGAAGTGGGCTAATTATTATAGATATTTTACACATACCCTACAATGATTATCTATTTTATGAGTTTCATTATGTTATGTTAGGTATATTTAATATAGGAAAATGTTGCTATGTGTAGATATTCCTGATCTATCACCATAGCTGCACTTATTATATATCTACTTTCTGGATTACTAAAGTTAATCACCAACTGGAAAACGAAGATTTTCAACATGTGATTGTCATCTGACTAGATTTTTTCACATTTCTACTTGCAAACTTAATATCATGGATAAGTTATGTTAAAAAAATAATGATCCATTAGGTAGCAGCATTTCTTCTGAGCTTTCCAAGATCAAACTTATCTTCATGACTATTTTTCATGTTTTTGAGTGCACATTAGGACGATATTTCTCATCTTAAACATTGTTCGTTTTATTTTAAAAGTAAAGAAACATTTCCAGGTAATAAAAAATGTTTATCAAGCGACACTGCCTCAAGGCAACACCACCTACACCATATAAAGATGAGCAAATGAAAACATCATTCTTTACAACAGTCCCGTCATAAATGTTTACTAGAATGGTGCTGCCAGGCTACCTTAAGTAAAGCAGGCCAGCGTCATCACATGCATTTCAGACTTCTATTCTGTGGCTACTGTATGCCATTCTTCAAACTCCTGCAGTTTGTGGTTCTCACAAAAACGGGATCAAAACAGATCCCTGCTTAGTAGATCAGCAAATCTCTCAGCCTCATTTATTTGATAAAATAGAATGTAGGCTACACCTCTACTCCAGAGTAACAAGCATTTGAGAAAAACCCTTTCCAGTGGAAGATGTAATTCATTATCAATTTGACGATTTTAACTGAAGCACTGCACAATGCATTTTTCTCTTATACTTTTGAGTCTGCTTTTTTAGTCTAAGGCACATATTTACATAATGATGAACATAACTTTAATATATGAAATAAGTGTTTAAAAAACTGAGACAATCCATTTTTTAAATATAGCATAGAAAAACAGTTCCTTTATGAACGTTATTCCTTCTATAACTTACATAGAAGGAACTAGAATTATACGATTATGGTCTTATAGCTTCTTTTTCTCACTTTGCTTCTCTTCACCTTTTATTCTTACTTCCTATTCTTTTTTTGTATCCTTTCTTCTGTCCTGAAAAGTTATGTTTATGATTTGCTTATGAAAATATTCCCATTGAATTAATGACAATGTATCTATTAAAAATAAACTATCTCATATAAATAAGATTATCAAGAATTATAGGGATGTGCTAGCATAATCATTCATCTTCTTTTGCTGACTTAATTTTGAGTTGGAAAGATGATAGGATGGCCTAATAAAGCCATTTGAATGCAGTACTGTGTCTTACATTTTTATTTTTGAAATTTGCAAATAAATTCTTTTAAATTCTATGAAAATAAAATATATCAAAATATGTCAAAATGAAATGGAAAAGGAATTATTTTTTTTCTAGATAAGAAAAGATAAGCATATGCTTTAGCTATTAGCTATTTAAAACATATACACAAAATCAAAAGCAAATTTCATATAGAGTTACCCACCTAATAAATAGTCTATTTTGTAAGGAAGTCAACATACCTGGGAAATTGGAAGTCATAAAGATCAAATTACTTGTTACTTTCTGTTGTGTAAATTGTTTAAACTGAAACTGTCCTAGGATACCATGTTTCTATGCTCTTGGTTCAGTAGCAATGAAAATCTAATAGTTTTTCCACTGTTGGAAGAGGATCTCATTACTCTTTCTTGAATGTAAATGCATATAAACCATAAAAGTGAATGATTCAATAAATAAGTTCCTGAAGAAACCTGCCAAGGGGATATATTGATAATTTATGCATCTTTAAGCATATATAAAAGATTGGTCTCCAGGGGTGTTGTCATATAAAGGAATCTTCTAGCATATTTATCAAACTAATTATTATTTTTCCTCACCCTAGCATTCTGTACTATATACTCAGGACTTAAATATGTGATGTGCTGTCATTAATGCTGGTTAATGTTTTCCCTTCCACCCCAGTCTCACACATCATCATGTCAAAATTCTCTAAGTTGCACTTGTAAGGGAAGATTCAAGATACAATTTGCATTGTGCTAATCTAATTTTATATGTTTGGTAGAACATTAATCATCAGACAAAATTTGATCCAAGGAAGCATATACCAATCTGTAGAGTGGGTAGCATGCATTAAAAAAAAAAGAAGCATGAAAATTATTGCCTAGTACATACACATTATATTCATTTAAGAGTTTCCAAGTTCTCATCTGTTCTTGTTTTGTTTTGTTTCTAATTTTTTTTATTGTTAGTTTCAGGTTTATCTTCATTTTAAATTGTCAGTTACTGAATACCTTATATGGTCATTTCAGTATTTCATAGTTTGATCCATTGCCCAGTTTTCCTTTTTGAACTTACATATTGAGGTTAATTGCGGTTTCTGAATACAAAAAAAAAAAAAAGTGGTGCTTTGAACCACTCTTTAAATAAAATGCAGGAACCTTACTTAGACATAAAATAAAATTTAAGGAGTCAAATTTTAAAATTTATTTTCTTCTCCACCTCTTGGTGTTACCACAAATCACAAGAAACAAGATTACAAATTATTAATTTTCCACAAAGAATAAGTGAGAAATGGGATTTTTTTGTCTAAGGTTAACTCTATTATTCTTTCTCTAGCCATTCAGGTTTCATGATTGTAATCACTACCAGTTTGAGAGATGTGTTTCCAGTTATTGCTCAAATAAAATTCCCATCAAAATTGATATTTGTTCAAAATGAATTGTGTAAAATAATAAAATCATAGCTATGTATAATGAAGTAAGACAATTCCATCATTTATGGTTTTCTCGCCCCCTGGTAGAATAGGAAAATGATTGTAAAAAAGAAGAATCTTATAACTTATAAAAGTTCTTTTTCATAAATTTGCAAGGACTAGAGTACATTATAATACTGCAAGGTTATCTGGGCTTATTTTTATAGTTTCAGAAATTATGATATTGTCATATTATAATTATAAATTCTCCTGGTGGAGTATATTTCTGTATAAAACCAAAATTTTTGAGTCCATTAGAGAATAGATTAAGTGCCTCTTTAGTTTGTCTTTTGTTTTTGAACATAATTTTCTTTCAGTTGTTTTACCAAGGTCCTTACTAAAATACTAAATACATAACACTAAAACTGTACTTTTGCACAAATCCTAAAAAATTAATTCTAAGTAATCTATATATGTTTACCACTGAATACATACTATGTACTTGACATTCTGCTATATGGTCTAAGAGATACACTTATGGTCAAATTATAGAAATCAAAGCTAATGTGTAATCAGAATAGTACTGATTATAAGAATCAATGTAGGATTCAAAATTGGTAATATCAAGATTGGTAATCTTCATGGGGGGATTAAACACTGTTGTCATAAAAATAGAAAGCTCTTGCTAAATATTTATTAGCATAAAATGAGGTACACTCTTATAATCTTACCTAGATCATTGAAGTAACTTTGAAATTGTCTCCCAGACAATGTTTACCTCCTATCATCCTCTACAGTACTTATAGAGATATTAAATATCAAAATTGATCATGCCACATCCAGCTTTAAGTACTCTGCTGTCTGTTTGCTGAATATTTGATAAAATCCAAACTCTTAAGTGAAAAACATAAAGGTAATTTCCATCTTAACCCCAGACTAACTTTTTAGTGCTCTTTATGTATAATTCCCCTACTGATTCCACAAGACTCAGCTGAATTGGCACTTGCACTGATAAAATTTTCTTGGCTCCACAAGCTAGATTCTGTGACCCTGTTCAGTATTTCTCAACTTTTGAGTAAGACCTATACTATAGTACCTAATATATTATATACCTACATATATTTAATATAATATATACTTAATATATATAAATATAAATACACACACATATCTATGTCTCCTTGATTTCAAGGACCGTCAGTGGTGCAGTGAGACTGAGAACATATTTACCTCCATATTATTTCTGACTATTCGTATTGCCTAACATCTCAATAAAAGTCTTTTGGAAATGGCCTCGTTGATGGGAAGATGGTGTTCCTTAAAGTTGGCTCAGGACAAGGCTGAGAGGAATGGAGAACAAGATATGAGGAAGAGGAAAGTACTACACTTCAATATTGCCTACTTTCATATGTGTTTTCATAGTAATGTATATAGAGTCTGAAGAGCTGTGAGAAGCAATTAGAATATTAAAAATTTCATAAAACAGATATTTTATGCATACATTTGTTATTTTAAAATATGGAGTATGATATTCTGTCACTATTTTATTTTGAAGGCTTTCAATTAGCCCTCAAAGCAGAGTTTATGATTAATGTGAATTTGCAACATGAGAATTTTAAGATAAAACATTTTTTAAAAATTGTAAGAGAGTTCTCCATAAAGAATTGAAAATATTCAGTCTGACCTTATACCTTATGAAGGTCATTTTCTATTATTGAGGTCTATTCAACTAATTCCTCTTCCAGAAAAAAAATAGGGAACAGCCAAGTAAAAATCAATTCACCATGTCTGAGGTTGCCAGTTCCAGAATGAGCAAGAAACAGACATAATATGATTATGAGGACTCAGAGCATTCAGATGTACAGCCGAATCCCACGTAAACTGCCAGCCAAAGGGAAATGTTGCTGGATGCCCTACTAACAGAGATTTCCAAACATCCTGCTTTTTTATAGTGTTTCTGTGGTGAGGGGGATCCCATGTCCAAAAATTAGGCTTTCGTTGTCACAAATTCTGCCAACACTTGAGCTGACTACCTCTAAACAAGTCTTCAATAATTACAACATTAATATTGTTGAGCATTTAATACATTAAAGCATCTGCCACTATTATGAAGATTTTCCTGAAAAACAAAACAACTATCTGAAATCATCCCTATTTAGATATTATAAAATTGAGACATGAAATGCTTTTCATGACATGAAGCAATACATTAGATCAATAAGATAACTGTCAGGATTAATCTAATTCTGTTTATGGTGGTATTCAATAAAAATTTAAAAAATAAGAAAAGAATTGACAAAAATTTTTGTCAGCCTGATTCATGAATAATAATATATAAATCTTTCATAAGGATGTAGATATTGAATACACTTGCACATACATATTTAGTGCATACACACCCAGAATTCATTTTGTAGAAAAATATCATGCCATTATATCAGGAACATGAGGGCTCTTCTCCACCTCTGGACAACATAGCTAAACCTGTTAAACTGGAACCTACTTATGCAGTTACTATGTGTCAGAGAACTTGATTTTGTATTGTGTACCTCTAATACACAGCCCCCTTTTTATGGAATACCACTAGGTCCTGAGGCAAGAAAAACAGGAAAAGAATCAATCACAAGTCACAAATCTTAGTAGACAATGCCATCGAGATGCATATAAATGGGAATGTTCCTCAGCAGATATAAGTAGGAACATAACTCAGGGAGAAGTCAAGAGTCCCCTCGACAGAGAACACACAGGAGCAAGACTAGACCATTGACCCAGTAGCCCCACATCTAATGCCAAGGGGTCAGAAAACTTGCCCTACACCAGGGAAAGTTTCATCATCTCTTAAGGGATTTTAATACTGAGCTTATGAAATAATTATCCACATGATTTTTGTATAATGAAAGTAAAGGAGATATTACCTAAGAAATTTTTCAGGCATGCACATTTGTTGATGTAAAATTATTTTCATAATTTACATTCTTGTTGTTTTATTTATCTTTTTGTTTTTGATGTGCAGTGCTACCTTTAACATAAATAAATCTCAGCCACTTGTTGTGTCCCAAGGATGACTTTGCCATATAATTATACTGCTTTAATTTTTTCTCGTTTCCTGCATTACAGAGACAGAGGGTTTATCTTTCTCTGGCTTTAGCAGAAAAAAAGAAAACATTTTCTTTTCTGATTAAGTCCAATGGAAAAAAAATGCCCCTTTATTTTTCAGACATCACTAACCATTTTGGCACTTCCTATGAATTATACCCGCATATTGTCCTTGGGACATCCACCTGGAATTGTGCTGTTAAATCATTTACACCCACGATAAGACAGGATACAATTTAACTCATAGTCTTTCCCAACCACACAATAATAAAGCATGTTAATAACAGGACTGTTCTGTGTCACAATTCATGATTTCTTAGCTTCTATGTTGGTATTAGCAGAAGGTGCAATTATTTCTGGAAAAGCCCCACATTGATGTATCTCTACATCATCTTCGGAATGACAGTACTGTGATTTGAAGCAGCTCTGAATTAGCAGGGAGAAGACCCAGACCATCATAACCTGCAACCTTGAGTGGCTGTCAATTTGTTTTCAGAGTCATAATTTTATTGCAAAAATGATGTTGATAGTCTATAAATTTTATATGAAATTTTTAACTTTGAGGGCTGGAGAAATAAAAGGTTTTTAAGTCAATTTCACAGTTTAAACTTTCTAAGGTGGATGAAAGATGCTGGGTCTTCCCTGACCTATGTAAGCATGAGGATAAAGTATATTTTATGTTCTCCATAAATATTTTAGTGGGAAACAAATTAAATGCAAACATAAAGAACAGAAAGGGATTCTATAGATTAAAGGAAAGACTTATAATGTGCCTTATCAACCCTGGTATTCATAACTGTGTATCCCAAGATCTATAATTCTAAAGTATGCCACTTGTATGTCTACTTTCAGGAGAAAATGGGACAAAAATGAGATTATTAGTATATATTTCATAAGGTAAGACAGGCTGAATAAGAAAGAACTAAAATTTCCAGTATGGAAGAATTAAATATTTTCAAAAGATTAATAGTTTTCATAATCAGATTATTGGAAAAAAATATATACACCATTCTAGTGTATAGTTTTATGAGTTTTGGCAAGTACTTACAATTATATCATATCAGTCAAAATCAAGATAAAAACATGCCTTCACCACCAAAAATAAATTCCACTCTATTCCTCTTTAAAACCAAACCCACCTCATACGCTACTGCTGACAACCATATTTGCTGTCCATACAGTTTTACATTTTTCTGAATATCATATAAACATGTGGAGGTATTTGAGTCTGGCTTCCTCACCTTAGCATAATGCATTTTAGAGGCATCGATGTGGTTGCACATACTAGTTGTTTGTTCCTTTTTATTACGGAGTTACAAAAATCATTGTATGGGTGCACCACAGTTGGTTCATTCATCACTTGAAGGTTATTTGGCTTGTCCAATTTGGGGTGATTATAAATAAAGTTGCTATAAACATTTGCATACAGGCTTTACTGCCATGCAAGTATTTTTGTTGGTTAATTACATGGGAGTTAAATTGTTGAGTCATGTTATGTGTGTATTAACTTAATTAGAAACTTACAAATCATTTTCCAAAGTGCTGTCTAAAATGTTTCAGTCCCACCAGCTATGTAAGAGAATTACAGCGCTCCGCATTTTTGCCAGTACTTGGTGTTGTCAGTTTTCTTCTATTTTTATTTTGGCCATTCTACTTTAGGCATTTGGGTATCTTTACTCTTTTTAATCACAGTTTTCTAATGATTGATTATGTTGATTTATTCATATGGTTATTTGCTATATATATATAGTAGTGAAGTATTTACTCAAAGAATTTAGTCATTTTTTACTGAGCTGTTTCTTTTGATATTATTGACTTTAATAATTCTCTATATATTCTGGATACAAGTTCTCATGAGATACATGTTTTGCAAATTTTATTCTTCCAATCCATGTCTTTTTCACAGCAGTGTTATTTTGAGGGGTAAAGTCTTTAATTTTCATGAAGAAAATTTATCAAATTTCTTAAATAGATTATGCTTTTGCATCAGAATTAGGTATTTTTAATGTAAATGTGAATATATTTTACTAAAGTGGGGTGTGTTAGAGCATTGAATTTGGAATCAAATAGACCTACTTAAATAGCAAATAAATAAATAGACATTTATGCTTACCTTGGGTAAATTTGTGAAAGTCTGAGTTTATTTCCATGATATAAATATTTGGTATAGTAATCATGACTCCTTCATAGAGTTTCAGTTGTGATTATAGTAGAAAATAAATGGAAAAGGGCCTAGCTCAGCATTTTAAGTAAATAGGTACTGATAAATTCTGTCTCCTGTCCATTCAGCTCAAGAGTAAGAGAAATAAAGAACTCAACACTAATTCAAATATTCATTCATGTACCTATTCATCAAAAGTACTAACAGGAATTCCTGTGTGTGGAAAGTACTAGCTGCTAAGAATTTAATGACAAACAATACAGACTTTAAAAGTGATAACATCATGACATGAGAGAAAATAGCATGGATCTCTAAATTTAAATGTGAAGGTTAGAAATAATTTCGCTGGAGAAGTAATATTTGACTTAATACTTAATGAATGATCAAGAGTTAGCCACCCATAGTGTGATAGAATGATGATTTTAGATATAGGAAACATCATGTATAATTACTCTTCCTGGGGAAAGGTGTTAACACATAGGAAATTGATGGAAAACCAGCAGGACTAAAGCATAGACATGATATGTTGAGGATGAAGTAAAGATTGTGCAAAACCTTGAATGTCTAAGAACCTGGCTCTATGATAGAGTATGGATGCCTGAAACTTTCTCGTGGCCGTCTTTTTAAGAAATGCAAGCCTACTCTATGATATTCTGATTGGAGGAGCATAAAAGAATCCAAATTCAAGGCTCATATTATCATTAATTCTTTAACTTTCATCATTAGAGCATGATCACCCATGCTGACTATGCTAACAACTGGACATCGAAGTGCAGTCCTGAGGCATATGAAGGAACATCTGCAGGAGCAGTGGATGAAGATGCCCAGGAAATGAGAAAATGAAAGAGCACCATCAAGCCACCACTACAGGGGCATGTAGAGAACCACTTTTGCGTTAAACATTCATGATATGCAATGTGTTGTTTCATGGTTCAACCAGCTCAATGAGTGCAATTCATTTAATAAACTTGGTTTTAGAGGAATCACTTCTCGCTGACCTTTCTACACATAGTCAAGAACTACACAGATCATCATCCAGGATATGATGTCACTGAAGCTGCTGATGCATCTGTAAGACAATCCATGCTTCCAAACCTTGACAACTTCCCCTCCACCTTTGCCATAATATCCAGGACATGGTAAGGGTGAGTGGGACAGTAGAGTTCCATCAGGGTTGAAGTGGGACATTTTACATCTTCCAAATGTGATGCTAAGGAGTAGTATATTATTTAATTAGTAGTATAATACATTGATTCCTTTAACTACTCAGTCATTATTATGACTCTGTTACCCTAACCTTCAACATCTTTCTCCACACTCTATACAAACAAAAATGAATATATGCTTTGGAACTGAAGACCATGTATATAGAAAAATCTGCCATGAGATTAGCTGTGATAATGAGCAAGAAACTTGGAAAAACAGGGCAGTAAAAGAAAGAGATGCAGGATCAAGGGAGACTTGTAGATAGGAAATACAGAAAATTCAAATGATCCAGTTATAAGGGATATTATGAATATGTAGGATAAAGGGGCAAAAATTGAAGGTGTGAACTCATTGAGAAGATAAGAGAGGATGGGGTATAGAGAATATGTGAAGTAATTATCCTCTACTAAGAAGAGGGATTCTTTCTTCCTAAAAGTAGTGGTAAAATAAATAAAGCCTGGGGCATGTGGCTATAAGTTTTAGAATTGCTGTTAGAAAAATGAGGGTGTTCCCATCTGATAGCTTCTATTTTTCACAATGAATTCTGTGGCAATATCATCAGCTAAACATGTGTGTTGGGGGTGTTAGAAAGAACTAAAATGTCTGAGAACATAAAAAATATAATGAGAGAGTCTTTAAGGAATGTGGTGAACTAAGTTAGACAGGATTGAATTACTTATCTTTTAACCAGTTTTGATGAAATGATTAGCACCAGCTCATACTCTTTTTAGGGAGGTCTAAGTTATGACACCTGAGAATACAAATTTGTGTAATGGGTCTACTTCAAGAGAATAAAACTAGACATCTGATAGAGTGTAATTATCCAGGTAAGAAGAGAAAATGTATTGCCAGGTTCCACCCCTTACTGTCTATACAGCTTGCAAAATTACATAAACCATAAGTTTAAAATATACCATATAAAAATTTAAAATAATAATAAACATCATAGAATAATGTATAAAATGACCTAATGTGTATAAAACATTAAGTACACAACCTAGTCCATATTGAGATTCCAGCAATGGTACTGGTGAGGGTGGTATCAAAATTAGTAGTAACAGTTTCAAACCCACTTGATTAGGACAGCCAAAATGAGCACAATTCACCATAATCTGTTCCCTAGCTCATTCTTCAAGCAATGCCTTCCTATGTTGTCTGCTTACTTCCCTTTTTTCTAGACATGCCTCTATATCTCAACCTTGTCTACTATAGGCCAGCTAGGCTGAACTATTTACAGTATTCCAGTTTAAAACAAACAAACAAACAACAAACTAAAAAAACATGGAACCTTACACATAGGCACCTTTGCAGAAGGTTTTTTTTCTGCCTGAAAACATAAGTAGAAATCCGAGCACCCCCAACAACACACACACACACACACACACACACACACACACACACACACACACACCCTTCTTTTGCCAAAGGAATACTTATTCTTTAAAATTCAACTCATTCATATTTCCTAAAAGCCTTTGCTGAATGCACGTTAGTGGCCAGTCCTCTGCTCATTCCTATGATGTAGAGTGAATCATGCAATTCTTTATGTTTGATTTCAATTAACTGTGAGCTCCCTGAGAGAATGGGCAGCTTTTGATATATGTTCAGTGCTTTACACAGTTACTGACAGAAGAAGGCTTCCTATGTAGAGGCCCCATTAATGCCTGGAATTTCTGATCATGGAGAAAACTCTATGCACACTTGGAAGTCAGGCTTCCAAAACAGTATATTTTGCACAAGAACACTTTAGGGATGAAAGGGATGGAGTAGTTCCAAGTGATTTAAACCCTACCACCTGCATCATTAGCAATAATGGTGGCAGTAGCAGAAATTCAAGTGGTGCCAGGTTTGTTAAATAGAAGGAGCAGTGGTTTTAAAGGAGAATAAACCACATAACTCAGGGAACGTCATGCACAGGTGAAGACTGATAATACAGGTGCTTTCCAAGAATAAAAGCTTCAGATTCCAGAATTCTTACCATCCAAATCAAATAAATGATGGGACATACCAAATTTCCTTTGGAGAGAGAGTGATCAGGGTATTGAGTTCCCCTTGTATGATAAAAAATGTCATAAGAAAGGCCCATAAAATCTAACATGATATTCTGTATTACTTCTTATTGGGGAATAACTTTGTGTGCTATTTGTAAATTCTATTTTCTGTATAGTATTTCATCTATGTTCTGTTTTGGATTTCAGATGTTTCTGCTTGTGTGTTCATGTAATCATTTTGTGCTAGACTTCAGTGACAAATGTTAGGTGTATAGGTACCCTACAGGTAGTTAACAGATTCCCATATTTACAAGGAATTTTACTTAAGACCCCTCAATAATTTTGTCTCCCATTTTGACAAAATCCATCATCTTCAGTGATTCAATGCAGTGTGTTTCTTATAACCAAAAAAACGGATTTAAAAAAGATAGAAAGAGAAAGACAAATCTAGTAGATAAAAAGCTTTTGTTTTGGATTTGGGTCCAAGGTGGTGGATTAGATAAATGCTATGCCTACTGCATCCCAGGGTCACCAAAATTACAGATAAATTACAGAACAATCAACCTCAAGAATCATCTGAAGACTAGCTGAACAGAATGCCTACAACTAAAGATTTAAAGACGAGGCCACATCAAGTCTGGTAAAAGGGGTGGAAACACGAAACCAGCTAACCCCAAACCAACAGAGAGTGATTGAGTATTGGGAGGGACACCGTGGTGACAGAGGTCCCTTCAAAAGAAGGAGGCGTCCCAGCCCCACACTGTGTTCCCCAACCCAAGGGTCCTGTGCTGGAGAGAGGAATCCCCATAACATCTAGAATTGAAAATCAGCAAGGATTCTGTCTGTCCACCACAGTAAGATGGAAGGTGCCTGGAAACCCAGACATCCTTTTAAAGGGCTTGCACACAGACTGACTCACTTGCACTCACCTGGTCTCTGGCAGAGGGGATGACAACTCTGGAGGTGCCAGGGACACATGAGAAAAGACTGAGTTGTGTGGTTTCATGACGAGGGCTGGAGGGACAGAAGCCATTATCTTTGTGTAGAGCCTGCCTCTCATGGAACCTATAAGAAGGTGCCATCTATTCTATGTTGAACCCTCCCCCAAAGGGCTAAATCTGAGACTGCACTGGTCTGGTTAATTCCACATGTACAAACCACCATGGTGACACCCTGGTCCCTACCCACACAGCTAGTACCTCATTACCCATGGCAATCTTGGTTCCGGAGCAGCTGGCGCTGCCCCACAAGCTGTGGAAGCCTTTTACAGAAGTGGTGGCCCGTGGTGGCCCAAGAAAGTTTTGGTGGTAGGCAGTGAGCCACAGCCTGCACCGCAGATGGCTCTCGGGTACTTGCAGGCCTAAGGCTATGAGTGGCTGGCTGTGGTGTTTTCTGGGCCCTTTTGCAAAGTGGTCATGGGCCCGGAACTGGTGTAAGAACTGAAACTGCACTAACTTTGTAAAAACCACTGCCCACACCCTGTAACTTCCTGGAACCCCACCTTACCTAACTAGAGCTGCATTCCTAGGAGCACTTTCCACACCTGGGTGACAAGCCCTGCCCCATAAGCCACAGAAATCTTTTATAGCAGTGAAAGGCCTGCAGCTGCCTGGGAAACTTTTGGTGGTGGTCATTGAGCCACAACTTGAGCCACAGGTACTCTAGGGAAGCTCTCAGGGATCTGCAATCCTGAGATGGGCAGTGGCTGGCTGCAGTGTTTTCAGGGCATTTTGCTAAGTGGTCACAGGCCAGGCACTGGCGCAAGACCTGAATCTGCATTAACCTTGTAAAAACAACTGGCCATGTCTCATTATTTCCTGGGACCCTGCCCCACCCAACTAGTGCTGCTTTGCCAAAGGCCCTCAACACCAGGTCAGCCAGCCCAGCCTGTACACCTAAGAAGGCTCTTACAAGGGCTGAGCCTTACGGGCAGCCAGCAGGTAAAAATAGGACTTGGTGGCACTAGGTCTTTTGCTAAGATGCTCCAGAGCCAACACTAATGGAAGCCAACCTTATTTCACAATGAGGCCACCCTTAGACATCTGCAGGTCCAGCACAGACAACAGCCAACCAAATACAGATTTGTGGCTCCTACCAGGTAGCCACGAGCCAGTCAAACGCAAGGCTGAAATTGGCCTGCATGATAGTCCCTCCCAAGAGACACCAGAAGCAACACACAAAGAGGCCAGCTGCAGACCACACCAGAGCATGACCTAGTTAGCCCAATGAGCAGTACACCCAAAGGGAGGGTCTCAACAAGCATAAGAACTCACTGGAGTGAATCCCATTTTGAGGCATCAGCTGCCACAAGCAACTCATACACTGCAAGTGTAGCCAATTTTCACAGACTGTCAGACTGCGAGTCAATCCCACCCACTGACAAGCCAAAAACAATCAAAGCTCAACTACAACAAGAGAAGACACACAACACACAGAAGGAACACTCCTGGAAAACACGCACAGGAAGACGACCACACAGAACCCATAATACATAAGACCACTCAGCAATGAATGAGAGACATAGAAGATCTACCTAATACATAGGCGCAAACACAGAAAAGCAGAATTAGGAAACAAAGAAACATGTCCCAAATAAAAGAATAGGAGAAACCTCCGGAAATAGAACTAAATAAAATGGAGGCAGCTAACCTACCAAAGACAGAGTTTAAAACACTGGTTATAAGAATACTTAAGGAACATAGTGAGAATTTCAACAAAAGGATAGCAGGCATAAACAAGTACATATAAACCGTAAAAAAGATCCAGTCATAAATGAAGAATACAATAACTGTAATGAAGAATACACTAGAAAGAATCAACAGCAGAGTAGATGAATCAGAGGACTGAATCAGTGATTTAGAAGACAAGGTAGCAGAAAACACCCAATGAGAACAACAACAAAAACAAAGAAAAAAAAATGAAGATAGTATAAGGAACCTGTGGGTAAACATCAAGTATAAAACATTTTAAATATAAGTAATAAAATGGCAATAAACTATGTACCTATCAATAATCATTTTAAATGTAAATAGATTAAATGCTCCAAGCAAAAGACATAGGGTAGCTGAATGGATAAGAAAACAAGACACATGCATTGTTGCCTATAAGAGATCCACCTCAGATCAAAATACACACACAGAATGAAAGTAAAGGAATGGGAAAAGATACTTCATGTGAAAGGAATTAGAAAAAAGTTGGAGTAGTAATATTTATATCAGACAAAATGGACTTTAAAACAAAGACTGTAATGGGACACCAAGAAGAACATTACATAATAATAAAGAGATCAATCCTACAATAGGACATCATCCTAGTAAACATTTATGCACCCAACATAGTAGCATCTAAATATATAAAACAAATATTGACCGACATAAATGCAGATATCAAAGGTAATGCAATCATAAGTAGTGGACTTGAACTCCCGACTGACACCATTGAACCGGTCTTCCAGAAAAAAAAAATCAACACAAATACAACAGCTTTAAATGACACACTTAAGCAGATGGATTTAATTGATATTTTTAGAGCATTTCACCCCAAAGCAGCAGATTTCTTTTCAAGTGTACATGAAATATTTTGCAAGATAGACCACATATTAGACCACAAAATAATTCTCAGTAAATTTAAGAAGACTGAAATCATATCAAGCTTCTTCTTTGACCACAATGGTATGAAACTAGAAATTGATTACAAGAAAAAAAAAAACGAACTAAAAAACACAGAAACACATAGAGGCTAAATAACAAGCTACTAAATAATGAATGGGTCAACAATGAGATCAAGAAAGTAATCAATAGATACCTTGAGACAAATGAAAATGAAAATACAACAACCCAAAATCTAATGGACACAGAAAAACAGTCCTAAAAGGGAAATTCGTAACAATGCAGGCTACCTACAACAAGAAATATATCTCAAGTAAGTAGCCTAACTTTACACTTAAGGGAACTGGGAAAAGAACAGCAAAGCCCAAAGTGAGTGCAGAGAAGGAAATAATAAAGATCAGAGAAGAAATAAACAAAATAGAGGCTAAATAATATTAAAAAAATTAATGAAACCAATAACTGTTTTTTTAAAGATAAACAAAATTAACAAACCTTTAACCAGATTCAACATGAAGAGAGAGAACCCAAATAAATAAAATCAGAAATGAAAGAAGAGAAGTGACAACCAACATCACACAAACTATATACATATATATATATATATATATATATATACATACACACACACACACATATATATATACATATATATATATATATATATATATATATATACACATATATATATACATATATATAGTGAGCAACTATAAGCCAACAAACTGGACATGCTACAAGAGATGGATAAATTTCTAGAAGCATACAATCTTCCAAAGCTGAACTAAGAACAACCTGAAAATCTAAACAGAATGATAACAAGCAGTGAAATCAAATCAGTGATCAGCAAGTTTCCAACCAACAAAAACCTGAACCAGGTGACTTCACAGGTGGATTTTACCAAATCTTCAACAAATAATTAACACATATTCTCCTCAAACTATTTCAAAAAATCCAAAATGAGGAAAGGCTCCAAAGCTCATTCTATGAAGCCACTATTACTCTGATTCCAAAAGCAGATAAAGACATTACAAAATAAGAAAACTATAGTCCAATATCCATAATGAACATACATGCAAAAATCCTCAATAAAATATTAGCAAACCAACTTCAGCAATACATTAAAAAGATCATGCACCACGATCTGGTGGGGTTCATTCTTGATTTGTAAGGTTGTCTCAATATCTGCAAATCAATTAATGTGATATACCACATAAACAAAATGAAAAATAAAAATCATATGATCATATCACCAAATGCAGCAAAAGCATTTGACAAAATCCCAGCATCCATTTATGATAAAAACTACCAGCAAATTGGGAATAGAGAGAACATATCTTAACATAATAAAGGCCATATTTGACAAACCCACAGTTAATATCATAGTCAATGAGAAAAAGCTAAAAGTATTCCCCTTAAGATCAGGGATAAGACAA
Source organism: Hipposideros armiger (assembly GCF_001890085.2). Taxonomy (NCBI): domain Eukaryota; kingdom Metazoa; phylum Chordata; class Mammalia; order Chiroptera; family Hipposideridae; genus Hipposideros; species Hipposideros armiger. The sequence goes on from NW_017732843.1 coordinate 90,624, forward strand.
GGATACCCATTTTCATCATTTTTTATTCAACATAGTACTGGAAGTCCTAGCCACAGCAACCACACAAGAAAAAAAAAAAAGGCATTCAAATTAGAAGGAAAGAAGTGAAACTGTCATTTGCAAATAACATGATACTCTACATAGAGAACCCAAAAGATTCCAACAAAAAAATGATTACAACTGATATATGAATTTAGTAAAGTAGCAGGGTGCAAAATTAACATTCAGAAATCAGTTGCATTTTTATACACCACTAACAAACTATCAGAAAAAGAGATTAAGAAAACAATCCCATTTATAATTGCATCAAAAATAATAATAATAATACTTAGGAATAAATTTAATAATACTTAGGAATAAATTTAGTCATGGAAGTAAAAGACCTGTACTCAAAAAATTATTAGACATTAAAAAAAGAAATTAAAGAAGATACAAATAAAGGGGGTCATGTACCATGCTCATAGACATGAAGAATTAATATAGTTAAAATGTCCATACAACCCAAAGCAATATATAGATTAAATGCAATCCCTATCAAAATACCAATGACATTTTTCACAGAACTAGAACAAATAAAAGTAAAATGTATTCCTGATCTTTTGTATTGTTTTCCTGGTCTCTATTTCATTTATTTCTGCTCTGGTCTTTATTATTTCCTTCCTTGTACTCCCTTCGGGCTTGTTTTGCTGTTCTTTCTCCAGTTCCTTTAGGTGTAAAGATAGTCTGTTGATATGAGATTGTTCTTCTTTCTTTAGATAGGCCTGCAATGCAAGCATGATATTGGGGGTGGGAGGGCAATAGATGGGGGGAGGGGGGTTGTTACCTGGTGAGGGTGCAAAAGGGTAACTATTGCATTGTTCTGTACACCTGAAACTAACAATAAAAATTTTTTAAAAAAGTAAAATGTATATGAAATTATAAAAGACAGCAAATAGCCACAAAAATCCTGACAAAGAAGTACAAAGCTGGAGGCATCACACTACCTCATATGAAATTATACTACAAGGCCATAGTAATCAAAACAGCCATGGTACTAGCATGAAAACAGACACATAGATCAATGAAACAGAATAAAGAGACTAGAAATAAATCAATGCCTGGATGGTCATTTAATCTATGACAAAGGAAACAAGAATTTGCATTGAGGTAAAGACAGTTTATATAATAAATGGTGCTGGGAAAACTGGACAGATGCATGGAAAAAAAAGAAAAAAATGAAACTATATCACTTTCTTATGCCATATACAAGAATAACTGAAAATGATTAAAGACTTAAATGTAAAACCTGAAACCATAAAACTCCTAGAAAACAATATAGGAAGTAGGCTCTCGGGCTTTACCCTTTGTAATATTTTTTACTGATATACCGCTTTAGTCAAGGAAACTAAAATAAAAAATAAACAAACGGGACTATATCAAACTAAAAAATTTTCACAAGAAAGGAAACCATCAACAAAATGAAAAGATATTCCACTGAATGTGAGAAGACATTTGCAATTGATACACCTGATAAGGGGTTAATATAAAAAAGATTATTTTAAAAAACTCATACAACTACACACACACACACACACACACACACACACATACACACACACACAAATCCAACTAAAAAATGGGCAGAGGGGCTGGCCGAGTGGCTCAGTTGGTTAAGAGCTCGCTCAAGAGTTTGAGCTCTGAGCAACAGCGGTTCGAGCCCCAGCCCGAGCTGAGCAGCCGCTGAGCTTCCAACAGGTGGCAGGATGGCTCAGCTTAAAAAAGAAAAAAGAAAAAAAAAACGGTAAAAAAAATGGGCAGAGGACCTGAATAGACATTTCTCCAAAGAGGACATACATGTGGCCAATAGATATATGAGAAGATGCTCAATGTCACTAAGCATCAGAGAAATGCAAATAAACCACAATGAGGTACCACCTCACAACTGTCAGAATGGCTATTACCAATAAATCAACAAACAAGTGCTACTGAGGATGTAGAGAAAAGGGTACCCTTGTGCACTCTTGATGGGATAGTAAATTGGTGTAGTCACTATGGAAAACAGTATGGAGGTTCCTCAAAAAATTAAAAATAGAACTACCTCATGATCCAACAATTCTATTCTTGGATATTTATCCAGAGAAATCCAAAATACTAATTCATATATATATGCACTCCTATGTTTACTGCAGCACCATTCACAATAGCCAAGATATGGAAACAATTGAAATGCTTATCAGCAGAGGATTGGATAAAGAATTTGTGATACATTTATACAATGGAGTATTACTCTGCCATAAAAAAGAATGAAATTTTATGATTTGCAAAAACATGGATAAACCTAGAGGATATTATGCTAAGTGAAATGTCAGACTGAGAAAGAAATATACCATATGATCTCACTCATATGTGGAATCTAAAGAATGGAATAAATGAGCAAACAAAACAGAAATAGGCTCATAGATACAGAGAAAAAACTGATGGTTGCCAGATGGGAGGGGGTTGGGGAATGAGTGAGAAAGGTAAAGGGATTAGGAAGTACAAACTGGTAGTCACAAAATAGTCACAGGGATGTGAAATACAATATGGGGAATATAGTCAATCATATGGTAAAACTATGTATGGTGTTAGATGGGTACTAGACTTTTTGGGGTATCACTTCATAAATTATATAAGTGCCTAATCACTGCACTGTACACCTGAAACTAATATAAAATAACATTGAATATCAACTAAATGTATGTATATAGAGGGTGCCAAAAAATGTACACACATTTTAAGAAAGGAAAAAAACTATTAAAATTGCAATTCTCAATATATACCAACAACAAAAGCTGAATACAGGTCTCATTTGATTTCTGCAATTACAAGGAGTGCTCATATTGGTTACCATCAGTGTCCAGATACTTCTGATTATGGCGAACTATTGCTTGAACAATGTTGACCAAAGTGTCCATTTGTACACATTTTTTGCCCCCCTGCCCCCGGCATATATATTTATGGGATGTAAAGTACAGCATAGGGGGTATAGTCAATGGTATTGTAATACCTATGTATGGTGTCAGATGGGTAGTAGTCTTGGTGGGGTCATCACTTTGTAAGGTTTGTAAATGCCTAATCATTATGTTGTTTTATAGACCTGAAACTAAAAATTTTTTAAAAAGCAAAAAAAAAAAAAAAGCTTTTGTTTCAACTTCTATAATTTCTAGCAACAATACAGTAAGGATATGTTACTTTGGTATCATTTAATATTGTAGAGCAAAAAGCAGTCCATCTTATTTTTAAAAAGCACTGTTTAAGATACAGTACCTGATACATAACAAGCTCCTTCCCATTGTTAATGCATAGTATAGTTTCCCGTCTTGTAAATTTGTTCAATAAGACATGCTATAGCTTTCCCAGGACTCACCAAAATATGCTCTTATTTTTCATTTCAAGTAAGATTTCACTGAGCTACAGTTGCTTAGGTAGACAAGAGGGCATTGTGGACATACATTGGTGAATTACTTGATTCTCAGACAAAATTTGTGCTGAACAATGTCAGTTCTTCCAGGTTACCAAATGGTATTTTGAATGATCCTTTTGTTGCAACAGTGGCACTGCAGCGCTGTCTGTCAGTAGGAGAAGACACAACGTATCATGCCCATTTAGAGGGAGGGACTACTTTCATTTCTTAAATACCATTAAATGAAAGAAACAGAAAGAACTGTTTCAAATAACCAATGTTCAAAAACTTAATTGTACATAAGCTCTGGTGAACTAGATTGTTCATCCATGAGAATTATAAATTGATTTATTTCCAACTCCATTTGAAAAATGTAATATTGCAGATAGTCAAGGGCCTTTCAAAAGATCAAGCCTCTTACATAATATTTAAGATATTCTCATGTGCCAAGAATAATTCTGTCTTATTGATCAAAGAAAAATATGCACTTTCTGAAGTCTGCCTTCTACAATTGGTTGATAATTCATGGTAAATAATTAAAAATAATTTTACACATTTGATCTAAAAAATGCTTAATCCATTAAGTAAGTACTGTTTTATAGCCCAGAATCTGCATAGATTATAAATAAAACAGAAGTAATTTATTTAGAAGTTTCTAACCTAACTGTAAACACTGAGTAAGATATATTGGAGGGAAATGTTTTTGATAAATTTCAGATAACACTTTTTTTTCCTGATGGGTAAAAAAATTATTGTGTTTACACACACACACACACACACACACACACAATATTCAATGCCTTAACATTGCAATAGTGAATTCAAGTTGCTAGAGGTAACTTTCTTAGGAAAAGGTAGGTAGCGAACATGCAGTATTTTCTATCTTTCAGTTTCTTCATGAGTATTATTTCTTTAATCTTCAGAATAAAGTCTCACTGAATATCAGTTTAATAGATAAGGAGGCAGAATTTTCACAAGAATGAGTAACTTGCTTAAAGTCACACAAGAAATATGTTTCATTGCTGGAATCTGAATATAAGTTTGTCTGAGTTCAGAGGCTATTTTCAGAAACCCCACTTCAAAGACTTCTAGGGCACAGTTCCTAATTTAACTCATTGTAGCTCTTATTTCTTGAATACATATTCTTGGTTCCTTTGTGGCTTGTCTGTTCTGATTGTATCTCCAGGGCACTGCTTTGGTTTTCTGAGTTGTAGCACATAAGTAAGCTGGTTAATGTTGCAGAGGCCTGAAGTTGTAGAGAACTAACATCAAGTAAAAGCAAGCTAAGGATGATCGAATTGGGATTAATTTGGTGAATAGTCATATTTGAATCTTCCCTCGAGTCTTATAAAGAGACCTGGTTTTCATTTCTCATGGTGAAATATAATTGCATGGCATAGCATTTGTGTATAGAAGCCTTCTAATATTGTTCCTCCTGTCATTACATTAGTTAATTTAGAATGTTGTTATGCGTTTATGTTTTATAGATTTTTAAAAGGAACATAGTCCTCCAAATAGGTAAATTGTATTTATTTCATACAACCAAATGTACAATGCTGAACTTAAAACTATTCAACTTGGAGTTGCATTCCATTCCATAGAATACCTTGCCCGGAATGTCAACAAGACAGATAGGTGAAAGTTTCTCCTCTAGTCTCTCCTACTAATTGATGGTAAATTAACCTACAATAATGTGAGATAATAGACAGTAATCTGTGACTGTATCACACTCTTAGTTAAGTCTAGATTGGGACTTTCCCAGCTTCCCTAGTGTAATTGACTCCACGCATTAATAAAATCTCCTAATTTTCTCCTATTAAACTTTGTTCTCTCTTTTAATTACCCAGAGGGGCTATTTATACTAGAATAATGGCTCCTGATGACATTAGTTTCCTCCACCTTCACAATTCCTAAGTGATCTCAGTCAAACCCATGATTTAAACTCTTCCAGTTTCCAGAAGACGTCTGCTTACAGATTTTTGAAACATACACCCATTATGCATGGACTAAGTTTAATACATAGACTCTCTTAAATATTCAACAAAGCTCACACTTTGTCTTCTTTAACTTCTATGAAGGATTTTTTTAGTATAGAACAGAGAGTAAGACACTTATTTTGTATGAGTGTCCCTTAAAAATTATAGGAAATGATGTCTTAGATGATTAGCAAATAATTTGCCTCTCAGAATTACTTCTACCAATGATCTGACTCTCTTCTTTAAAAATCATTAAGTCACTGTTTTAAAGGAAAATTATTCAAAAGGAAATTCTTTTTGTGGAAAAAGAAACTGCTGGAAAAATTCCCTCTAAATTTAATAAAAAGCAATAGCTATTTTTTTAAATTGATCTTACTGAGGAGATCTAAATATTAGAACACTTACATTGATTTGAAAAAGCCATACCTTCTTATATTAATTATTTAACTCATAAAAAAGTAAAGGTTATTTGATAGGTATAAAATTTTAGTTATGCTAGATGAATAAGTTTTAGAAGTCTGCTGTATAACATATTTTCAATAGTTAACAATACAGTATTATGCACTTTAGAATTTGTTAAGAGAATACCGGTAGATCCCATGTGAAGTGTTCTTAACACACACACACACACACACACACACACATACACATGATAGAGACACACACACAAAGGAACTGGCAGGTGTTGAATATGTCTATTGACTAGGTTGTAATAATGGTATCACAGGTATTTGCATAAACACAAAGTCATCAGTTATACATATTAGATATGTGCAGTTCTTTGTATATCAGTTATACCTCAGTAAGGCTGTCAAAAATAAATATAGAAAAAAATACAGGGAAAGATGATGGGGTAGATAGTGCCAAGAAGTTGTCTCTCTACTTATATGACAATTACACTGGCAAAGTCTATCTGATGTAACTATTTTGAAACTCTGAATTCCATTGAAGGCTTGCAACTTTCAGAGGAAGACTTATATGGTAAATTGTAATTAATTTCAGTTACTTCCAGCTCTACTTAGCACAGTTGCAGCTATTCCCAACCTCCTATACCATATCAGGCAGCTATGCATGCATTCCAGAAGCAGCTTACATGCAACTAGTAGGAGCCAGGGCTGGCAAAAAAGACACTGTCCTCCAAATATCAGGGATCTGTGCTCTGATCACTGATTGCTGCTTCTGACCTCAGGGGTACAGACAAAGAAGCAAGCAGCCATTGCTGTTGCACAGCCCCCTAAGATTGCAAGCCTCCCCCACTGGCTGAACTGACTATCAGGAAACTTAAAATTTTGGTGTCCTTAGTGTCCTTTATTTTTCTCTTTTTTCTATTTTGGGAGCCATACATTAAATATTAGAACATTCAAAAGCAACTGCATATGTGGGGGAAATCAAAGAGTCATCACATATGCCCAGGGAAAGGTATAAGCTCAGAAAAAAACTTGAGAATGATTTTAAGCTTACATCTCATAATGGACCTACAACAATCCCCACCCCCCCCCAAAAAATAAAAACAGTAAACAAATGACAAAAACAAACACTGAGGAAGGAGAAAATCTGATTTCCAGAGCTACTACATCATTAGGTTCAGATGTTTAGTTTTCAACAACAAAATAATTCACAAAACATATGAAGAAACAGAAATGTTGAATATTCAAAGGAAAAAAATAAAGTAAATCAACAATAACTTGCCCTGAAAAATATTTGATGACAAATCTACTAGACAAAGACTTTAAAACAATGGTCTTCAAAATGTGCAAGGAAAAGGAAAATGTGAAGAAAGTTCAAGAAAGCAGCATATGAAAAATAATGGAAATATCAATAAAGAGAGAAAACTAAAAACACCCAACAATCATTTCTGGAGCTGAAAATTACAACTGAAATTCACTACAGAAATCAAAGGCAGATTTGAGCAAATTAAACTTGAAGGTAGGACAATGGAAATTGTGGAGCCTGAAGAACAGAAAGAAAAAAAAATGAAGAAAATTAACAGAACCTTAGGGATCTATGGCACACCATCATGCAGATCGACATATACCTTATGAGATTCTCAAAGGAGAAAAAATAGAGAAAGTGACAGAGAGAATATTTGAAAAAAATGTCAGAAAACTTCCCAAATTTGATGAAGGGCATGAATGTAAGCATCCAAGAAGTAAAAGGAACTCTAAAGAAGATAAATTCAAAAAGACTCACTGCAGGATACATTATAATCAAATTTTCAAAAAACAAAGAGAGAATTTTGAAAGCAGCAAGAGAAGTGATTCATCACATACAAAGAATATCCTCAGTAAGCATATAAGTAAATTTGTCATCAAAAACTTTGAAAGCCAGAAGGCAGTGGGCCAATATATTCAGTGTTAAAAGAAAAAAATGAATCTGTTAATCAAGAATCCTACATCTGGTGGAACTTTCCTTCAAAAGTAAAGAGGTATTAAGACATTTCCAGATAATCAGAAGCTAAGGAACTTTGTTACCATTAGACCTGCTCAGCAGGAAATATTTATGGGAGTGCTGCAGGTTGAAATAAAAGGACTATAGACAGTAACTTGAAGCCATATGAAGAAATAAAGATCTCAGTAAAGGTAAATACATGGCCAATTACAAAAACTCATATTATTGTATCTAAGGTTTTCAACTCCACTTGTTTTCTACATGATGTGAGACACTAACCTATTCAAAAAATTTTTAGTCAGAAAGCTAATATTATTTAACTTTTGTCTGTTATACATTTTTCTACATAATTTAAGAGACTACCATATTTAAAGAAAATATTATTTTATGTTTGGAGCACACAATTTATAAAGATGTAATTTTGTGATAATAACAACTGAAAGGGTGAGGATAGAGCTATAATGGAACAGGGCTTTTATATTTTACTAAAGTTAATCTGGTATTAATTCAAAATAGAGTGTTATAACTTTAAGATGTTAAATGTAAACTCCATGGTAATCACAATTAAAACAGCTTTAAAACATACACAAAAGGCAATGAGAATATTAACATTTCAGTACAAAAATAGTTAAATAAGCACAAAAGAAGACAGTGATGCAGGACAAGAACACAACAACAAAAAGCTAATGACATATGAAAAACACATAGCAAAATGATGGAAGTATGTCCTTCCTTAACATCAATGACTTTACATTAATTAAACTCGTATCAAAAAACAGAGATTGGAAGAATTACTTCAAAAGGTGATGACTTTATGTGGTCTATAAGAGACTCATTTTAGATCCAAAGACACAAAGGGATTAAAAGTGAAAGGAGAAAAGAAGATATTCCATGGAACCAATAACCAAAAGAAAGCAAGAATAGCTACACTAATATCAGACATTACAGGCTTTAAATCAAAAAGCTACAAGAGACAAAGAAGGACATTATATATTTGGAAAAGTTTCAAATCAGCAAGAAGGTAAATTCATTATAAACAGTCATGCACCTAATAAAAGACCATCTAAATATATGCACCAAAAATTGAAAAAATGAAAGAAAGTTACACAATTATTGTTAAAGACTTTAATAGTTCACTTTCAATAATGGATAGAACAACCAGAGAAAAGATAGTTAAGGAAAAGTATTTGAATAACACAATAAACCAACTAGATCTTACAGGCATATACAGAAAACTCTACCCAACAACAGAATACATATCTTCTCAAGTTCACATGAGACATTTTCCAGGATAGATGATATGTTAGTTCACAAATTAAGTCTCAATAGATATAAAACTATAAATACAATACAAAGTATGTTTTGCAACCACAATAGGATAAATTAAAAACCAATAAATGAAAGACAACTGAAAAATTAAAAAATTCCTGGAATTGAACAATGCATTCTAAAATAGATAATGGATCAAAGAAGAATCACAGAGAGAATTAAAAAGTAATGAGACAAATAAAAATAAAAACCCAACATTTCAAAACTTGTTAGACACAAGGAAAGTAGAAGTAACGGGGAAATTTGTAGCTATTAATGCTTATATTTTTTAAAAATGTTGAATCAACAATCTATCTTTAGAAATAAATAGAATAAACAACTAGAAAAATAAGAACAAACTAAACTCAAATCTACTAATGGAATAAAAAAATAATAAAGATGAGAGCAGAGATAAATGAATTAGGGAATAGAAAAACAACAGAAAAAATCAGCAAACCCAAAATTTGTTCCTGAAAAGATCAACAAAGTTGAGAAATCTTTAGCTAAATGGACTAAGAATAAAACAAAGACAACTCAAATTACTAAAATCAAAAATAAATTAGGGAAATTATTACTGATTATACAGAAATAAAAATGATAAAAAAGTAGTATAAACAGTTGTATACCAACAATTTGGATAACCTAAATGAAATAGAGAAATTCCTAGAAAGACAAAACTTAACAAGACTAACTCACATAGAAATAGAAAATCGGAAACACCTATAACTAGTTAGGAGAGTGAATCAACAATTGAAACTATCCCAACAAAGAAAAGCCCTGGACCAGATGCCCCTACTGTTAAGTTCTAACTAACATTTCAAAAAGAACTAACACCAGCCCTTCTCAACCTTTCAAAAATTGAAGAAAAGAGAATATTTCCTAATTCTCTGGGGCTACCATTACCCTGATACCAAAGCCAAACAAAGACACTACAAGGAAAGAAAACTACAAACCAATATCCTTTATCAATACTGATGTAAAATTTTTTAACAAAATACTAGCACACGGAATTCAATAGCATAGCAAAAGGATTATACACCACACCCAGGTGAGATTTATTCCTGAAATGTAAGGACAGTTAAACATAACAAAAATTGATTAATTCAATAAACCATGTTAACAGAATAAATGAAAAAAATGGTCACTTAATTGAAGCAGAAAATGCATTTGACAAAATTCAACACCTTTTCATGATTAAAACTTGCAACAAACTAGGAATAGAAGGAAACTACATCAACATAATAAAAGCCATATATGGAAAGAGTTCTAAAGATTAATGGTGGTGATAATAGCACCGCATGTGAATTTATTTAATACTACTGAATGGTACACTTGAAAATGGTTAAGTTGTTAAATTTTATTATATATATATATATGTTTTTCCACAATGAAAAAATGGAAAAGAAAGGTTTTTATTTTTGTGTCATTAGAAAATAACATAATTTAAAGATGTTATAAAAATAATTTTTAATGTATGGCATTGCATATTCAAGAGTTTAATTATTCCAATATTTCATATTTCATGTTTATGTGCTTCATTTTTAGTGTCTATATGGGATCACTTATCCTATGTTGCAGTGGGGCTTTTGATGTTTTTCTCAATCATAATAAACAAGGTTATGCTGCCGTAAAATATAACCCCGAGTTTAAGTGGCTTAAGACAACTTAAGTTTATTTCCACACATGCTAGTGGTTTGGCTGGCAGCTCATTTCCCAACTGATCTCACTCCGAAACACTGGCTGGCTGAGCTTGCGTACAAATACTTCTCATAATTTAATGTCCAAATAAAGCACTTGTTAAACTGTATATATTTATTCACCTGTGGGGAGGTGCTTGACATTCTGCAGTTTTGGAAAGTCACAGATCATGTGTATGCTTCTGGTCTGTAAACTACATTGATTAAAAAGGTTCAAGAGTAGAGACTCTTCCTACAGGAAGAGAATCTGGAAAGTTTCTCTTTGGCTATTAATGTCCTCCAAGAAGAAGTGAACTGTGTTACCTCTTCATATTTCTTGAAGCAAGTCAGATAGCTATTGTCAACTTAAAAACATAGCGAAATGCAGTCCTATCATATTTCCAGAAAAGGGAGAACTGAAACACCAGAGAACAGCCTTGGTAACTATCACAGAAAACAAAATGTTCTCAATGCTTAGGGATGTTCTAGACAGCTCCATCAATGATGCCTATTTCTGAGCACCGCAGCCTACAGCAGCTGAGTGTGGCTCAAGCTATGCCAGTGCAGGTGGGACACCTTGATAGTTTCGACTTGTAAAGCCAGGAAATCCAACATGTAGATTCCTGTATAATATAAGACATGGAAAAAAAAAGAAAAAAAGGAGTTTGCTTCACCCTAAAAAAAAAATTCTGATCTAAGAAATTGTCATCCTGCTCCACAAAAACCTTTTAAAGCAAATCCAGATGATTCTATACATATGTATACAAATGGCTGAGACTTAGAGCTCTCTAGAGTCATAGGAAGCTCAAAGCTCAGATGTTCCTGTTCGTTCAGAAATACCATTTGAATGGATTTATCAAAGAGATTGATGCTAATTTTCTACAGATTTATTCTTATATTTACCTAATAATTTAACATGACCCATGCATAACATGGCCCTAAGGGCTTTGGGTGGCCATTCATCTGAAACAGTAATCTTAAGTACATAAAAATGCATGCTACATGGGCATAGCACAAGAAAAATATCAGAAGTATTAAGAAATTGCTAAAAATCCTCCAAATTTAAGAACCTTTGGATTCCTACCACAATGAATGTATTACAGTTGTACTCCCTCCCATAGCTTTCTTTTCATCTCAGTGATAAAAGGTAGTCCAATCACAATAGTACATTATTATTATGCCTGTCACCCACTCAACTTAGGGACTAATATTCTATTCAAAAGTGAAAATTTCCTTTATAACAGAAAACCTGATCATGGCCCCTAGTTTACATACCATTTTAATAGGCTGATGCTCAAAATCCTTCACATTTATATTCAATATCCTCCATCTTCAGACTGAAAGTTATAAAGAAATCTAAAATGCTTTATCTCTGCTAAATGACTCTGGGACACCCATGCTACAGATGACAACAATAACATAAAAATGCACAGTGAGCGTCCACACATCAGTTCACAATTTTTTCAGGTTAAAAACATTGGATTTCTCTTCATTTGAATATATGGCCTCATGTACTGCTCATTTAACTTCAGCTCATCACATGATACTTATTCACTCTCTTTGAATTTTCAACTTCCCTTTACTCTTTATCTCAGCTGAGACTTAATGTTTCTCAAGGTGCAGTTTCCAATATACGCACAATAGCGCCATGCCGCAGGCAATGGTGATTCTATCCAGAACACTGTTGTGACCATTATCAACCTGAATAAACCCTCAGAATGAACACAGTGTTTTTTATCCTGTGATTTCACTGCCATTCCCAGCACTAACAAATTCACTAGAAGCCAGAGGAGCCATAAAGTGCTTAAGATTATTGATAAAAGACCTTTGTGAATCTCCAAGAGTGTAGCCTATGTAATATGGAATAGTTGTGAGGACAAGGAAAATCCTATGAAAAAGATACATTTACTATCTCTGTGAATGGTGTGCATCTGTCACTCATCTGAAAACTGTTTGTAGGATCTGAGACTTATTAGCAAAAAAGATGACAAGACTATGGTCATGTCCAGCATTTGGTTTCAAGCAAGGGATGTAGCTGACAAACGTAGTCATAGAAACCATATTACATAAGAAATGTCCCATCATATAGTACATTATCTCAAAAGGTTAACATACTGAATTCCAAAAATACAAATTCTAGTAATTTTACAACTTAATAAAATGCTCCTTGTTCCACATTTTATATCCCCATTTTTATAAACTTGGGCAATATATATCCTCTTCTGGACCAGTTCCAGTCTTCACTGGAGGAACAGTATTAATAGCTGAGGGGCCAGAAAGCATAATGCCTGGGATGACATCATGGTAACGCTATTTATCTTTTTATTTTGAGGTGAAGTTATTATATTCAGCCTCAACAAGAAGCAAGGAATGGTCAAGAGTCAATTAAAAAGGCAGGTTCATATCTCAGGAGGAAGGTAAGGGCAGAATTTAGAAAACTGGGCGTTATCCACATAGAGGTGATAGTTGAAAAAAATACAACAGTGCAAAGGAGGAGATTGTTAAAAGAGTAGATCATCACAGAGACATTTGTTGGGTAACATCTGGAGTGAAGGAGAAATAAAATTCAGCAGTGCAGAAACTAGATAAAGTAGGTAGGAAATTAAGAAGAGAACAGAAAAATTGCAGTGTTAGATGACAAGGAATTAGAAATATGAATTAATAACATGGCAGTAAATAGTGATGAATGGAGTAGAAAATTCAACATAACAGCTAAAATAATTCTATGATAACTTGTTTGCTTTGAAATGTGTACTCTAATAAGAAAAGGTCTGGGGCTGGTCGAGTGGCTCAGTTGGTTAAGAGTTAGCTTAAGAGTGCAAGCTCTGAGCAACAGAGCTGCTGGTTCGATTTCCACATGGGCCAGTGATGCTGCGTCTGAGCTGAACTGCTGCTGAGCTGCCAATAGGTGGCAGGATGGCTCAGCTGATGACAGCAAGTGCTCCTAAGAATAAGACTGCCTGTTCGATGGTGGGCTACGCCCGCCCACAACTGAGACTGAACTCGGCACCTTGAGCTGAGCTGCCACCTGGATTGCTCAGTGGATAGAGCATGCGCTCTTAACAACAAGGTGGCTGGTTCCACTCCTACATGGGATAGTGGCTATGCCCACCTGCAACTAAGACTGAACACAGTACCTTGAGCTTAGAGGTGACGAGCTGCCGATGGGCAGCCAGATGGAGAGTGGTACCCTCCACAACTAAGATTGGAGAGCAACAACTTGGCTGGTCCCCTTCCCCAATTCCCCAACACTGTTACCCTCCCCCAATGTCCCAATTAAAAAAAAAAAAAAGTCTGTTAGCACATAAACTCTGGAATTAGGCTACCTGGATTCAAACCCAAGTTTTGCTACTCTTAGCTCTGTTTTATACCCTTGGGTGATTTTCTATGTTTTCTACACTCCCAATTTCTTATCTGTATGTGGGTTAAGTTTAATATTCCATGTGAAGATTTTGAGTTGTGTTTCTCATAGAAAGCCTTCAATATATTTAGCTTAATCATGATTTGATTACATTTATTAAGAGCAGTTGTGAAGAGTGTTGAGGATCAAGGCAATCTGCAAAGGGATTTGGGATTTTTGTGTAATGAAAATACAGGGGCAGTAACTGTACACTAACTTGTCCTATAATTGCAGCAGTAAAGAGGCAAGTCTATCACCTCTATCACCTTGAACAGGTACATGATTTGAGGTTAGACACCTTTATTCTTTCCTGCTATTAGTTTTTAGAATTAAGTCCCCTTGAACATATTTTTAGTGGACTGGAAAGATATAGTAAAGAGAAAGATTTTAAAAGAGAGAAAATCACACATGATAAGATGAAAGATTCATAGCCTCAGTAAGCAGGTTGGATTTGAGATTAGAAGATGGATTTGTTTGTTTGTTTGTTTGTTTGTTTGTTTGTTTGTTTTTTCAAATAGTCTCAGTCTAAAAATATACTAAGAATTGTCAGCCACAAAATGGGAGTAGCAGAGATGGGTTTGATATTAAGAAAGAGAAAGTCAGGGGTAAAACCAAATACAATATTATATATACTGTCACTGATAATAAAAAAATTTCTCAGAATTAGAAAGAAAATAAAAATAGAGTAAGGATCTAAGGTATGCTTTCATAAAATACAGGGACTGAAAGTAATTTAAAAAGCATTGGATAGCCAACAAAAATGAAGTTAATTGCACAATAACTATAATTGACAATGATAAACGTCAGAACACCACAGAAAATATGTTCAAGGAATGACCTTCGAACAAGAGAGACTCATTAAGCAGATATTTTTATACAGGAACTCAGTGTGCAAGTCAATGAGAGTGAAAACGGGGTCAGGAACGATGAAATGAATGGCAGATTCATATTTTTTTTC
Organism: Hipposideros armiger; assembly: GCF_001890085.2. NCBI lineage: Eukaryota > Metazoa > Chordata > Mammalia > Chiroptera > Hipposideridae > Hipposideros > Hipposideros armiger. Next base: position 105,751 of record NW_017732843.1, read on the forward strand.
AGTTCAATCTGTCCATTTAAATCACACATATAAAACAACTATAATACAGACAAGAATGTGATTATCTGATATTTTCTACTATTCTAGAACAAAATGTATTATACATTATATAGGTTATTTGAAACAGTTAACTTTTAAATCAAATTAAAATATTATGGTTAAACTTTCTATAGCCAAGTAACTTATTCTTTGTGGTATGAGAAACAATGAATTGAATGGACTGAAGATAGAATTAATTAGTGTGATTTGAGGCTATGGAATTGAAAAATTGGTTTATTTAATGAGGTTGTTACTCTATTACGTTTTCACATAAAACCAACTCATCTGTTACTTTCCTCAAATATAAAGTTTTATTTTTCTTGAAAAAGGATTCCTGAAGAAAAGGCTCGTATGTGACTTGGTGTTTATAAAATTCTCATGAAGTGAGTGACTGCTTCTTTTGTCTGAGTGCCTTTTTTTTTTCTTAAGTTCGGAACTAGTCCTTGGAATCAAAGCAAACACACAGGGCCAATACAGTCATTTGAACTTTGCTCTAAAAATGAATGAAATGAAAGCCCTGTTTGCTGAGGAAAACAATGTTTTATTTACATAGGGGAAAATGCAGCACACAATCCTTCCCCAGGGAAAGACATCCCCTATTAATTTATGTCTGTGAGAGGAGAATAACCAAACAGATGTACACTGCCTGTAATGAAGTGCATGCTGCACACAAATTTAAATCATATACAACTTATGTTTTATAGTACAGTTGTGAGTTATGCTTTTTGGTTTCCATGTGTAATTAGAGAGTAGAACAGATGTGAAGGTTAACTTGAATAGGCTTATTACAAAGAAAGAATATAGACCCTGCCCAGGGAAAGGAGAAGTTCTGTTTCTTGTGTGGATATCTTGCTGTAGTAAGATACAAGAGAAGAAAAGTGGACTTTAGGACCCACTACTTGGGAACATACACAGTAAGAGGAGTCACAAATAATGTCAACAGTAATTTATGATGCATATTTTGTGTTATGCAGTAGCCAGAAACCTTGAAGTTTTCTGCATAGAGATTTAGAGAGGTGAAGTGCTGGTTAAACTAAGATATTATCCTACAAGATATTACTATTTTTGGCTGGTATATTGTTTGCATCTGCTCTTTGGAAAACATCTTTCTCCTCCCCAACCCCACTAATAGAATCAGAGTGCAAGGCAAGCTCACAGTCATTGGCTCCTTCCAACTGTGTGTGTTTTGACTAGGGCTCTCTCCGAGTATGTGCTGCCTTAGGCTGGCTATGTTTCTGATACCAGAAAAAGTGGATGAAATAAATCAACCCATGGTAAATGGCTCCAGAGTAGACTCCAGGTAATAATCGTCAACTTTATGTTTGCATCTCACAGTATAAAATAGACCTCTGTGTTTTTCCTGCCATTAATTTAATTCATATCCACCAAATTTTTTATGTTTTCAATTTACATTGGGAAGTGAAAACAGGATTGATGATGATCTGCCAGTTATACCCTAGGGTACAGAATGATGCTCTGTGCTAGATGAGGAAATTGTCAACTAAAAATATTTTGCAAAAGATCATTTTGCCTTCAGCTTTTTGAAAGAAGGATTTAGGCAAGCTCTGTCTTAAGGGCCAAATTCTATATGCACACACCATATTTGATCTTTTGGATTTACTTTCCATACTAAAGAAGTTATTAATTCAGAGGGAAAATCTCCAAAAAGGGCTCCTTATAGTCTAAAAAAGAAAAAAAACCAACAAAACAGAACAGGAGTAGGAAAGCATTTGCTTCACAGCATTCCTTAAGAAAGTATTTAACATTAATTGAATATTTAAATGATGAAAGAAAGTCTTTGAGATGGTTTTAAATCACAGTCAAAATATTTAATGAATTTTTGGATTTAAATGTCTCTTAACATTAAAGATCTATAATAAGCTTAGTTAATTAAAATTTGTGCAATATACATGACAGTGCTATTGATTCAATGACAAGTGAACTGGTCATTAGTTCTATGGCAATAAACAAATTTTTTTCAAAATACTACACTCAGATGGATCTGACTGCCTGGAAGAAGATACAATTTGTAATTTTTGACATGCTTTTTGATACCATTAACAAAGGGTACTTTCAAAGACATCAGTAATTGTCTAAATCCATGAAATTCAAAATAGCATATCATTTCCACATTTTTCTACCTGTATAATACAGAGAGTAATACCAATTTCACTGTAATACTGTGTGAGTTCAATGAAACGTTGCATTAAGTGAGACCAACGGGGCTGCTCTGAGAAGAGGCAGCCATCCAGGTTTGAACCCTCACCGAAGGACTGGATTCCTTTCTATACACTGATATTACTTTGTATTTTAAATCCATGTCTCAGCAACAGGAACTACTATTATTTGAAATGAATCGGCAGGATCATTAAAACGATAAATGTTTAGACTTGCTATCCAAGATTCACCCTCAACTTTGTCCTCCAGTTCTCTTTCACTGCCCACTTTTGCTAAAGGCAAAGAACATTGTCCAATATCTGCTATAATTATCTCTGCTTCCATCAGCAATGTGAATTACAGCTTTATTGTTATTTGTTCTAAACTCTTGGACCTAAATAACCTTCATTCTTACATCTGCTATTTGATTTTCAATTACCAGAGCGTAGATTATATAAAGATAGAATTAGATAAGTGCAGGTGCAGTTTCTTATTTAAAGCTCTGTGGGGTATTTCCTTGTGAAACCATTGCAAATCCTAATAGTTCCAAATAGATGTTATTTGCTAACCTACAAGAGAACAAAGTGAGTTTTAACAGCGGGCGCTGGCCACAGTATTCCAAGGAGGACCACATGAGCTGTGAATGAGGGATTGAGCCTGGATAATCTTACCTTTGTGATGCTGTCCAATTCTGTAAATGACTTCCTCACTTCATTCAACCCCCTCCGTCCAGCCATTGGCCAGCCTATTCTATTTAAATATCCTGTCTCAGCTTCTGGTCTAATCAGAATGTAGTCAGCACTGCTCAACTCATTGTTCCTGCAGTGTTCAGCTCCACAGGAGCCAAAACATAATGGACCTACATAACGGATGCCTGAATTGGAAATAAAAATAAGCTATTTGTTTGAAATTTACCTCCCATTTATTATACACTTGCATAGGAGGTCTCCCATGAATCTGTAGGAGAGCCTTGTCTAGAAAAGTTATATAATATATATTTATGTGCTGAGAGTGGAGTACACATGTGATTACCATAGTGGTTCATAGCACTGACTTTCCTTTTTTTTCTTTTTCTTCTTCTTTTTTTTTTTAGTAATACAGACTTGAGGAAATTAGACTGCAAGCCTTGTCACCAAACACATGCCTAAATAACATACTAGTAATAAGACAGTCGTGCTGGTACATATACACAGAGACATAAATCACAGATGATAATTGCAGTTTTAATCATTAGGGGATTTGAAATGTTCTTTAGCTGTGCAGTGTGCATAAGATGATTTTATCAAAATAAGTGATTTCTCTATGCATACCATGAGCTCTGTCAAGATTGAGAGCCCATCGTCTAATGATTTAGAATTAAACATTATAAAGATCCATTCTCCATCCTCTGAAAGAGCTATTACTTCAAACATAAGTGCTGTTATTGGTAGGAGAAATGTTGCTCATATTTCACCCTGTGTATCATTAAAAATGCACTCCTATACATTTTACATTATTATTATTACCTGATGGCCATTCAGCATGCAGCCATCAAAGTGCAAGATATACGGCTCTCCAGTTCAACAACAGAAAGCAATGAGCTAGTGTAATTTGCCAGCTCTGGAGAGGAGTGTCACTTGAAATTTATGACTCTTCAATGGAAATTAAGGATGGTATACAAAGGCTTATAGGAACAGTTAACCCCGGAAAAGGGTTGACATTAGTAGTCTGACAAATTTCAGGCATTCCCTTAAAGTCTTTTAAAAATAAAATCCTTGTTACCCAAGCCTGTGTATATAGTAACTCGTAAATGCATCTGAACCATAGGATTTCTTCTCTGTAAACTTTTAAGCAAGATGGTAGCTTTATTTATTCCAAGGATTTCACATAGTAGTCTAAATCATCCCCATACACATTAGAAGATACTTTAGGTTATTTCAAATTTAAAACAAGCAAAAACTATTAAATGTGTGTGGAGAAGAACTGGGTTTAGGAAAACCCACTGTTTCCTAGCTATGCACAGCAAAAAGTAAAGATGGGATGATCAACTCATATCAATTTTCCTGGGACTTTTTCCTAGCTTAAAACAAAAAGTTCTGTGTTCTGGGAACCCCCTTAATACTCGACAAGCTGGAACTCTCGACTAGAACTGACAATAGTTCTTTATTAGAAGCTTCTGATATTTAACAACAGAGGGAAGAAAGCTAGTATATTTTGGCTCCATACCACAACACACAGACACACAGTTATACACACACACACATACAATGGCTGGTTAACATCAACTAAGAGGAACTGAGACTCAGAAACGAGGAAATAGGTGATAAACCAACAAATTATGAAAGCAAAACAGACAAAAAGCAAATCAATTGTGCTCACCTTAGCTAGTCTTACTAATTGTGAAGCTCGTTCTCATAAAATCAGCAGTATCTTTAGCATATTCTGGTGGTTAAGAGCATAATCTTTGTAGTTGGGCTACTTATAAAACATTGAGGATGATATATGGATTTAGTGATATATTAATACATATTATTTAATACATGTAAATATATACATATATTTAATACACAGAAAATACCCAGAATATAATAAATGTTGGTATTATCCCTTAATAATTTGATATGAGCACCAGTGTACTTGTATTGACCTTCACTACTATTATAACATTTGTTTCTATGAATCGGGATGGCCCTGAGCAATAGGTAATATAAAAATAAAGTGATGCATATTCAGATATTAATATTCACAACCTCCCTTGCACATTGCTTTGATATTGCTTCACTTTTTTGGCTACTCTGAAATACATGTGATCAGATTCCCTGTAGAGATAGTTCACTTTGAGTTGACAGTTATATAGGTGAGCCGTTCTTCTAATGACCCCAAATTCAACACTAACAGTGCTTTTTATAAAACACGGTGACATTATTTAAAAACATTTTAAATGTTAATTTTGCCACTTACTGCATAAGCCACTATTTGATTGTATGTATATGTCTTAAAGTATCATGTTAAGCTAGACAAACTTTGTGAGCAATGAAAAAATAAGTGAACAATTATGATTTTTAAGTCTTAAACTAATAATCAAAGGGAAATTATTTAGGATAGGCTGAACTTTTAAAAATCTCTAGCAACTATTATCCTTAATGGAGATACTTTATACACATTTTCTTTAAATATGAGCCTCATAACCAAGAAAAGCAAAATTAATAATATAATACATAAAAGAAGGAAAAAGAAAAGCTACTGTTATTTAGAGATGACATAAATACATAAAAATAGAATGTGAAACTATCACAAGTGACTTCAGCATTTTAATACAAAAATCAATTTCAACATGTCTTTAAATATATTAACTACAAGTCATTAACATTTCTCCCAAAGAGCAGTAAAAAATAACTTAAATAATTAAAAATAATATATCAATATGAAGAACAACAAAAATTATTAAGTATCTAGAACTCAAGTTAAAAAATACAATTTAAAAGGAAGTTTAAAATGTCTGCATAGTAAAACATTTTTATTTATTTTGAAAAACATAAATAAAAATTTAATAATGAATGAAACATCCCATGTTCTTAGATAGGAAATTTAAAATTATAAAGATAACAATTCTCTCCAATTTTTTTATGAATTCATTGCAATTACAATAAACATTTCAGTTAGACTTTTGAATAAAACTCAATTCATGCATTTTGATATTTACTTAGAAGAATACATTTCCATGAAGACATATGTCAACATGAAAGAAAAGGACCAAAGATAAAAGACTTCCTTACTGGATGCCAAGACATATCACAAATCAAACAAATAAAAAAGACTGGAGAGAGAAAGATGATTTGGGTAAACTTGCAAATTATGCATAGAAGAATTAAAATGAATTTCTAGCTAGTAAGATATGCAAAGTTATACTCCACATGTATTCAAAAATTAAATATAGAAGATAAAAATCAATGAATAATAGATAAATTTAATAAATTATTAATGAAAACTAATGAAATCAATAAAAGATCATGTATATGACCTAGATGTTCAAAATTTCAAAATAAAAGCCATAGGACATGGAGTTGATGCATCCAAATAGATCAAACTTAAAGAATTTCTACCTTTAAAAAAAGGCCCCTATTGAAAAACTTAAGAATCACAGCATCATTAGCATGTCTGTTTGAGAACTAGAGAATATATGTATACACACACACATACACATGCGCACAAGCGCACACACACACATACACACACACACACTCATACCTCGTGTGTATGTGTGTGTGTGTGTGTGTGTATGTGTGTGTATATATATATGCATGCCTCTGACTATGCAACACTTTTCTTCTACTTTACTGATTCTCAAGAAAACAACAAAAATATCTGATTGGGTTTTCTAAGGTTCACCATCCTCTCTCTCCCTTTTATACTGTGAAATCAGGCAAACATTAAAATTTATTCATACATATCCCACTCACTAAATACCTAAGAGAATTACATGGCTCAAATAATAAATCATAGATTTTGGAATATTTGAAATCTATAAAATACTTATGATGAAATATTATTCTGTTTTCTAGCCCAAATTGACAACATAAAACATAAGGATTTTTTTCATCTTCATGCTTTTAATGGTCATGTGTAGCTATCTTATTTTTATAATAGGTAAAATCATAATATAATCCCAAAAAAACAGTCTTTTAAAAATATTGTTTTTTCTTTTATTTTTTTCCCTAAAAAATTACTATTTCTTGATTCATCTGTATTCAGTAAATGTCATAATTTTAAGCTTTGTCCAATTCTACAACACCTATGTGTCAAATGACCAATGGCCAGTCATGGGTCAAATGTGAAAATTTCTCATCATCAAACAGTACTGATGAGGACATTTTCTAAAAGTATTGCACAATGCATTAATTTTAGACATTTGTATTTCTCTCTGAACATTTCTGCTTTAATTTATTTGGAAGTAGCTTCTTATATAACACTGGCACAGACAGCTCTGGACTTAGTTTGCCGGGGCTCAATACTAGCTGTGTAACTTAATTTTGTGGCCTTGGGCAAATTACTTTACCTTTTGTGGATGGATTTTTCACACATAAAATAAATGTAATATCAGGTCAACACTGCAGTAATATTTCTCTTCCCATACCTGGCTTCCCAAATAATCTATAAACCCCTCACCAACAGAGACCCCTTCTCATCCCATGTGTTAGCATCCTCACTACTCCCAGTCCCTCAATGGCTGTAGGTGGAATGCATAAGGTCTGTGCGGGCCTCTCACAGCACTCCTTTTCTCTAAGCAGAATTGGAGGTGTGTTCTTAGATTCTTGAGGGAGTTGCACAGCCAGGGCAGCATGGCCAGGGAGGAAAGTCCAGAGATGCTAAACAGATGAGCTCCCAAATGCCAGAAAAAAGCAAGGGCCATAGAAAAAATCCAGGGCAAGAGCCAGTGACCCTGAGCATTCGTCTGGGCTCTGCCACCAACTCCCTGCCTGTCTTTGGGCAAGTCACCCCACATGCCCTCTGGAGCATTCTGGGGCACTACCTCTGGAATTCAGAGTTCTTATCTAGACTATAGGAAGGTTTGGACCAGAATTTTCTCACTCTGAGAAACAGTCTACCTTCTCCTGTGGAGAGCCTGAAGTTCTTCTCTGGAGCTTCCTGAAAGAATTATTTAATGCAACATTGAACTGCTCAACTCTTCAGGAAATAACGTCAAAAGAAAGTATACACCTTAAGTCTCTAAACCCCTCCCCCAACCCTCTCACCCTTGCCTTGTCCACCAATTCTAAACTATTAAAAAAAGAAGAAGAAAAAAAAGAGACCACTACTAAACAGTTTTTCTGGTTATAATTTTATACTTCTCTGTGTGTAGATACTTACTCCACAACCTGAATACATTATTTTCATTTATTCATGTTTTATTTTTCTCTGACTTTTCTAAGATGTTGTTTTCATGCCCTCCATAAGCTTGAAAAGTGACCATTCTTGAAGAGATTTGAATTTGCTTAGCTTAGGAAAACTACTATATTCGAGTGATAGATGCTAGTGTTTTCGTTACTTGTACAAATCGCTTTCCTAAAGTTAGATGGAAAACTGAGTAACTAAAGACACATTTGTTCCTATCTTTTAAGAGAAAATGATTCCAGATTGTTCCCCTAACTAATTTCAGTCTGTAAAATACTGACATAAAACCTCCCAGTATTAAGGGATAATGCTTCTTCAATCCAAAGCAATTTTTGTTTAAGAAGTTGAGAAATAACAGTTCTGGAAAAAAATATATTTGTCTTAAAATCATAATGCTTTGAAAAATATTTATCTTAATTATTAATAAAATATGCAACATTTGGGTGCTTTTTTATGAAATAATTGAGAGATTTATTTGACTTATATGGATGAAATCCAAAGCTTGGCTGCATGTTTTCAGAAACAAACTTCCTTTCCTTCTTCACAAAATTAAACATTTCTTCTGAAGATCATAATTGTTAAGGGTTGCAAATGTCATTTTCCTAAATACCTATGGCTAGGACAAAGGGTTTGGCTTTCAGAGGAAGGATGCTATCTTTATTCATTCACACTCCTGGTGTCACAGTGGGCTTCATTCAGGCAGATGCAATAGAAATATTTGAATTGCCAATTTTTAACAGCAGCAGAGGACATTTGTGGCATCCTTAGGACAATATAATGAGTATCAATGTGGGGAACTGGAACTTCATCCCTCGGGAGAGCAAGCCAAAGAGCTGCAGCAGACAAAGGAGCCGACAAAATATTTCACACCCTCAGGAGAGCTCGTGGAAGCCAGCAAACACAAAAACAACAGCAAACCCAAAAGGGTCCATATTTTCTTGTTCGCATATCAAACCCTAGTGCAGCTATACCTTGAATAGTGCAAGCACCTCTGGTCATCACATTTTATTTTATTTATTTATTTTTTTAGCTAAGCCACCCCTGCCAACAGGGGCAGCTCAGCTTGGGCAGGACTCGAGCCGTTGGGTTCAGGGCTCGCACTCTTGAGCAAGCTCTTAACCAACTGAGCTACTCGGCCGGCCTTCTGGTCATCACATTTTAAGAATGAGCACTGGAGAAGGTCCAGAGAGGTAAAAAGTAAATAGTGAAAGGATATGAAAGCTGACTGAAACTAATGTTACTTGGGTGATGGGGAGAAGAAACAAACCAACAAACAAAACAGAGTGAGGCACAACATAAAAATATAATAATTTAAGGCAAAATTAAAAATATAATAATTGAAGAGGCAAACAAGAGACATAAAGATACAAATTAATAAGGGTCGATGATTATTTACACATAACTTAACAAAAATATGGAATTCCTTACGTTAATTGCATAATCCAAGGAAATGCATAGTTTTAAGATGGGCTTTGGAAATTCATAAATAGTAAGTTATAAGAAAATTCATGATGTTTAAGCAGGATAGCCATGTAATTTATTATCCAAATAGAGATGATGTTGAGAATAAAAGAATGGTTAAAATACTTATAGATCAAATATATGATGATGAAAGGAGAACTGACTCTGGGTGGTGAACACACAATGTGATATACAGATGATGTATTACAGAATGGTACACCTGAAACCTATATAACTTTACTAACCATTGTCACCCCAATAAACTTTAATTAAAATAATAAAACAGAATACTTATAGATACAAGTGTAAACCAGGAGAGTCAAACTAGGATGTACGCTCACATCATAGTTAGGAAATATTTTCTTTAATATTGTAAATTACTGTGAGAAACAAAACGCATGTATCCTTCTGTAGCATAGAATAATGTTCCTCTACTGTTAAAGTGAATCCTGATTTTAAATGTAGACATTAGAGGATGTTACCTGAGAAGTATAATGCTTTAAGATGAACTAATGCTAAGCCATACATTGCCTCATTAGATAACGCAGACTTTGAAATTCCACCCTAAGGTGTTAACAATAATTGGTATGACATATATATATATATATATATATATATATATGAATGTATCATGAACTAAATTTATAAAATAAACTATTAAATAAATAAAATTCAAAGGAAAAATGTCCACCTTATATATTCCATATATCCAGAGTGTACTTAACATTTCAACTTGGAAATTCCAAAGACATTGAAGCATTGCATGTCCAAAATTCACTTAGCTCTCCAAGCAAGGTACCTAGAAATAGAATTCTAGACACTCAGAAAGTTATATTCTTGATGAATTGTTTTTACCAATTACTCTGTCTAATAATTCACCAAGTTCTGTTGATTTTACTTTAAAAAAAAATCTCTCATCCATGAACCTCTATCCATCTCTATCCTCAACTGCCAGACAAAGCTATCAGCGTCTCTTACTTAAATTACTTCTATAGTCACTTAAATATTTCCCCCTATATGCATTTGTCTTCCCAAGCCTATTTTGTACCCTGCAGCCAGTGTGAACTTTAAACATAAAGGCAACAATATCAGTCCCTAACACTCAGAGCTCATTAATGTAAAAATAAAGACTAGGACCCATACTATGAGTTGCAAGACCCAGAACCCTCTCTTCCAGCCTGACTCTCTAACTTCATTTCAAGCCACCTTTTCTCCTAATCTCTCCAATCTAGTAGCACTAGCCAACATGAATGTTGATATATTATCATGCCTGTGTTTGGATATATTATCTCTGCCTGACATTCCACCATGCTCTACCCTTCTATTTCATCTTGTTACTTGTATTCAACCTTCATTACCTATCCAGAACTTACTCATTGATTTCCCCAAATACATGATGCCTGCCTTTCTAGAAATGGAAAGAGTTCCCAGCACTTATTCTTTATTATTAACAACTTGGAATAATTTTTAAATAAATTATTTGATTAATATCTGTCCTAATTATTAGATATGTAGCTCAATGAAATAAGAGCATCTGTCCAATGTATTAAAGAAGAAAATAGACCACTTTAAATAAATTCTGTCTCCAGCACCTACAGTGCCAGTGCTTAGTTTTTTGCATCACACATTAAATATGTGAATACGTATTTTTGACTAAAAAAAAGCCACTAAATAGGGTCACCAAGAATTCCTCCCTCTTCTGTATATGCATTTTGACTTGCATTAAGCCATAGAACACAACGCAAATGATGGTCCTTATCTTCCAAATCTAGGCCAAAAGAAGACTGGCAGCTTTCATTCATTTTACTTTGTAAAATCAACCACAATGCTGTTAGCAGATTCAGTCTGTTATGCAGGGGAAAGAGAGAAAAAAAAACAAGAAGCAACCCTGGAGAATAAGACACCACAAGGAGAAAGACAGAGGAAAACTGAAGTGCCAAACTGGTGAGTCCAAGCCACCTTGGACCTTTTGCCTAAACCAGTTGCCAGGTGAATGCAGCCAAATGAATCCTCAGCTGATTCTACAGAAGCAGAATAACCACCTGGGAAAGCCCTGCCCCGAATCCTAATCTACAAAATCATGAGAAATAACAGTGCATTGCTTTAAGCTACTAAGTTTTAGTGTAGTTTCTTACATATCAATTGTCAATGGAAAAATAAATGAATCAACACTCATAAAAGTTATCAGAAAAGTGGGGTGTTCTGCAAAAGTGGTGTTTAAGGTGTTTTCAATTCTCAAGTAAATATAAGAGATCATGGAATATAAAAATTGAAATATAGGACACCTTTTGTGTTAAATAAGCAATAGGTAAACAATCAAGGTTTCTTTTAATAGAATAGTGATGTTATTAAAACCGTTCCTTAGAAATATTAATCTGGCTACCATGATGCAGATACATTCATTTGTATTTGTTTGCATACCACTTTGTTTACATGGGATTGAAGAGAATTTGTAAAATACATATAAGATAAAGCAAAAAAAAAAGAAGGTAAATGGGAGAGAAAATAGAAGGAAAAAAATAAGGTTAAGGCAGTAGAAAATAAGTTTACAAAGTATAGTACATATCAGGAGCTCTAGGACCTTTGCTATAAGATTTATAGTGAATATGGTCTCTCTGGAGGCTACCTCATCTCCTTGATTAGGAATCCTAGTCAAGTGCTTCTTTCTTAGGGGGCCAACTTTCATGTTAAGTCCAGATTGAATGTTGAATGTTTAGTTTTTTTGGCCTGGCTCCTCTTTAACATGGTTTATCATAGTTTTCCTATCACTTAGAATCCTAATTCCATAAATAATCACAAATGTCTTTTTTTCTCAGGAGACAGGCACTATGCATGCCACCACCTATACTCCGCTCACATTTTCTGTACATTTTCCTAAAACTTTAAGAGATAGTTTTCTAATTGTTCATGTAATGACTTCTCTGTTTTCAGATGTGAAAGTGTTCTTCTTTAAAGAGTTCCACAATTTGTATTTAATACACTTGGAGTTAAGTGTATTTCAGAATTTACAATTTGGGGATTATAGAAATGTGGAAGTGTCCATATACTGTATATTGTACAAGAACTGAGGAATATTCTATAACAGTGCACATTAATATTTCTGCAGCAAATATATGAATATTCACATATAGTGAGGCTCATAAAGACTATGAATACACTCAGGTTAACTTTCCTCACAATGTATTTCAGGTAAGGTCATATTTTGCTTTCAGATCAGGTTAAAGACAGTTTGTTTTCAGCACACTGTAGATATTAGAACTGAGGGTTAAGAATTGTGATTTTTAATTTTCTGGATCTTGTCTCTCCCTAGGGTTGCCATTACAGCCTCCTTAAATTGATCCCTTTCTTTTTTTATTAAATCTTTTGGGTGCCCAGTCATGTTTTTACCAGGTAACCACACAAACCTTGTCCTTTGTAACGTCATCTTTAAAGACAGACTGGAGGGACGGCCGAGTGGCATGATGGTTAAGAACTGGCTTGGGACGCCAGAGGGCCCCTGTTTGGATCCCAGTGACACTAACCTCCGCAGCTAAGATGCTGAACAACAGCTCAACCTGGAGTTGGGCTGTTGTGAGTCGCCGGCGATGGCAGGCTGCAGCCCCTGTGGCAGTGGGTTGCCATGGGCTACCGTGTGTTGCCAGCAGCCAGCGTGAGCGGCCAGCAGCCACAGTGAGCGGCCGTCCAGAAGCCGGCGACTGATCTGCCTCACCCGGGAATAGCGCAATGATGGTGCTAACTTGGGTCAGTGAAGCAACGTCCTCCACAACTAGACTGAAGAGCAAAAAGACAGCAATTCGTCTGTTCCCCTTCCCCCAATTCCCCAGCACTGTTCCCATCCCCTCAATTCCCCAATAAAAATTTAAAAAAAAGACAGATTTGATATAGAGTTATCTTAGATATACTTCCTCTCTTCTAATTTATATTAGACTATAGAGCTAATGTATACTTTGAAGCTTCAATTCTCCTTTAAAGTACACCCTCTGCTCCTTTATTTCTCCATATTTCTCTGCCTCTGCCACACTAGTGCTAAAACTATTTCCTGAACCACTATCCTTTATTGCAGTATCCTATCATTTCTCTATCTTTTGTTCTACTTCCTTGTGCTACGTTTAATTACCAAGTCACCTCAGAAGAAGTACTCTGTAAAGATATCTTGGCCTTAAGATTGTTAAGACGTCATCTGGATTTCTCTATCTGTTTCCAAATGGATATCTTATATACGACATGGTAGGGTCGCCTGTTGACTTTTATTTTTAAGTAATGTGTTTCTGAGAGTAAAATTAGAATGCTAATATCAGACATTCACAAAGATAATTAGCACAGGGTGGGTGAGGAAGGTCTCAGAATGATGCCAAGGCAGACAAGCCACACAATTTCTGGACCATTGCCTTGGCATTGGGTAAAGGTCAATGCTTATACTTTCAAAACTAAAATTTCTTCATGATCAAGACCTCACAGAAAAACCATTAGACTGAGTAAAAATATTAAATCTACTAATGCTTATAAGGGTGGTAAAGATAATTTGCCCTAAACTGGGCCTCATAATGAACTAAAATAAACTAATTAAGTTCAAAGGTTCTGCACTCCCGAGGCTCCACCAAAAGCATCACCTTTTATTATTTGGGTCTGCACAGTCTATTCCTTCTTTTATTTCCCAACAGCCCAGAGAAAGAATCAGACTGTGCATTCTATTAGGTAGCCTAATTAAAACCATCTCCCTACTTAATGTAAATTCTGAACCAATAAGACAAGTAGTAAAACACATATACGTTAAAGTATTGCCTTTCTTATTGATACAATCTAGAGTAAAGGATGAGTGTCAATGGAACTGCTAAAAGCTTTTGCTGACACAACCCTAACCAGGAGTTAGGCCTCTCTAACCAGAAATAGAGAAAGGGAATTATATTAATTTTCTATTTCTCTAAAACAAATTACAAGAAAATTTGTGGCTAAAAACAACTGACATTTATTATTTTATACTTTTTGTGGATCAGGACTCAGGCATCACTTAAATACCTCCTCTGCTAATGTTCTAAGTCTGTCAGCAATACTGCATTTTCGTCTGGAGGCTTGGCTAGGGAAAGAATCTGCTTCCCAGCTCATTCATGTTGTTGGCAGAATTATTTTCTCACAGTCATATGACAGCAGGACCCAGTGTTTTACTAATGATTGACTGGAGGTCGTCCTCAGGTCTTACAGGTCATTGTAGGTTCCTGTTTCTTAATATGGCTTTTTCATAATATGGTTCTTTGCTTTTTAAAAACCATTAGGCCAGTCCATCATTCCAGTCTGCTAACTCAGAGCCTTATATAATGTACTGCAATTATAGGAATGGCATCTCATCACCTTGCTATATTCTCTTTGTTAGAAGCAAGTCACAGATTTTGCCCAGACTCAAGGGAGGGTAATACACAAGGGTGTGACTCAATGAGGTTTCCTCAGGGTGTGTCTGCCACAGAATTTATGGTCAGTTACCTGATTCATGCTACCCATAAGGTAAAATAAATATACTCAAAGCAAGCAAACCAACTAAAATAACTTTCCCAGAAGCATAGTATATATTCCTGGTCCTGAAGATTAGTGAAGAATTGTACTCTGGAGTCTCATTAAGATTTAATGGCCTATTGTAGTTACATTGGCCAGTATGATGTACCAACTTGACTAGGCTATATTCACAAATTTACTCAATAAAACACTAATCTAGATGTTGCTGTGAAGATAATTTGTGTATGTGATGAAAGTTCATAACTAGTTGACTTTAAGTAAGATAGATTCTCTTAGATAATCTGGATATGTCTGATTCATTCAGTTCCAAGGCTTTAAGAAAGGAACTTTGGCTTCTCTGAGGAAAAGGAAATTCTACCTATAGAAAAATCCTATAACTAAGGATATAAGAGGCCACATAGAGACTGGTAGGAGAGGCAGAGACTCGAAAAGGGCTGACCTCACACCAACATGTGGTGATTGAGCATTGGAAGGGGTATCTTGGAGATGGAGGTACCCCTGAGGAGCGAAGGGTCCCAAACAACACAGGGTTTCCAGCCCAGGGTTCCAGTGGTAGGAAGAGGAGTCCCCACAATATTTGGCTGTGAAAATTAGCCAGAACTCTATCCATCAGGGTGAGACCGAAGGATATAGAAAAACCCAGACATCCTCTTAAAGAGCCCGCACACAGATTCACTCACTGGCGGCACTTAGCCTGGGTTCTGACAGAGGGATGGCAACTCTAGTGGTGCCAGAGGCATACAAGGAAAGGTTGAGGTGTGGGGCTTCAGGGATATGGCAAAAGGGGCAGCCACCATTATCCCGGTGTGGAATCCTCCTCCCTACAGGGGAGCCTACAGGGTAGCCTACAGGGGAGCGCTATCTTTCCTGTGTTGAGCCCTCCCCAGACACAGTCAAATCAGAAACTGCATGAAGCTAGTGGACTCTGCTCACTTCACCTTGAGACCCTGCCATATCCAATTTATGCAGCAACACAGAAGGCACATTCAGTGCACAGGCAACCAGCCCCACTCTGCACACTGCTAGAGGCTCTCTCAGCTGCAAACAGCGAGCCTCTGCTTGAATGCTGCTTGAGGCACTATCCGTGGTTGGCTACCAGCCCCAACCCACACTGCAGTCTTCCTTGGACAACTCTTTGGGGTCTACGAGCCTGAGGCAGGCGGTGGCTGGCCTTGGCATGCTCTGAGACTTTTGCAAGGGGTCCCAGGCTCAGCACTGGTGCCAAACCTGAATATGCATCAATGTGGTAACACTCGCCCCACCCTGGTAACTACCTGGGGCCCTGTCTTATCCTGCTTCTGTAGTGCACTAGGCTCTTTTAGCTGGAAGGTGGTGACAGGCCTCTGGGTGCCCTGTTTTTTTTTGCTAGGCTGCCCCATGCCAGATACTTTTGGCAGCTGGCCTCCATTTTCAGCTTGGTCTCTCCCATATACCTCCAGGTCCAGCACAGGGAACCATCAACTGCAGATTCCATTGTAGCTCCCACAATTAGTAATCTCTAATCAGTCACAGACAGTGGCGACCTTGGCCTGCAACAGAGCCAAGAGGCCCCAGAACCAATATGCCTGAAGGTTGGCTTCAGACCACAGCAGAGCACCAACCAATTAGCTCCACAAGAGAAACATCCAAAGAGTGGTTTCAACAGGCATATTAACCCTCTGTGGTAAATTCCCCTGTGTGGGATCAGCCTCCAAACAGCAGCTCATGCACTATGGGTATGGTCAATCCCACCCACTGACAAGCCAACAGAAATCAAGGCTCAACTACAACAGGAGGGCACACATAACCCACACAAAGGATGCTCCTGGAGCACATGACACAGGCATTCAGGAAGACTGCACCACTGAGCCACAGAGGTCACCTACTACATAAAGCCACCTGATGAAAACTGAGAGGCACAGGAGATATACTTAATACATAGAAACAAAGACAGACAGGCAGGTAAAATGAGAAAACAAAGAATCATGTCCCAAATGAAAGAATTGAAGCAAACTCCAAGAAAATAACTAAATGAAATGGAGGCAAGCAACCTATCATAGACAAAGATCAAAATAATTATTATAAGGATGCTCAAGAAATTTAGTGAGAACTTCAACAAAGAGATAGTAAGCATAAAAAAATAACACAGAAGACATGAAAAAGAACCAGTCAGAAGTAATACAATAACTGAAATGAAGAATACACTAGAAGGAATAATCAGCAGATTAGAGGAGGCAGAGAATCAAATAAGCAATTTGGTTGTAGCACTTTGAATATTTCCTGCCAATCCCTTCTGGCCTGCAAATTTTCTTTTGGAAAATCACCTAACAATCTAATGGGAGCTCCCTTATAAGTTACTGGTTGCATTTCTCTTGTTGCTTTTAGGGTCTTCTCTTTGTCTTTAAACTTGACCATTTTAATTATAATATGTCTTGTCGTGGGCTTATTTTGGTTCTTATTTGGGACTCTCTGCACTTCTCTGACTTGTATGTCTTTTCTTCACAAGGTTAGGGAAGTTTTCAGTCATTATTACTTCAAGTGGTTAACACCATTATTTTGTGGATTCACTTCATCTGGAAATAGGCTTTAGAATAAGAATGAATATAACACACAACCTTGAGACAGTTTTCAATAGATATGTATTTTCTCTCAACAGAAGTTTTGACAAGCACTACACTAAAATAAGATAAACATTATTGATATAGGAAAACAACTAGAGTGCAGCTAATCTCTAACACTTATGAATAAAATATATGTATGTATCAATATATAAATATTGATATATAATTTTAGAATAATTATAAGGCATAAGTTTTTGTCTGCTTCAGCACCAAGACATATGATTAATCTATAACCAAAGATTTGCATCATAGTTATAATAATTAAATGGCCAACTTGAAAAAGCACCTATATATTTTTTAATTTTCAGAAATATAATTTCCAGTTAACCATTTAAGATTATTCAAGGCAAATTATATGCTTAGACAATAGAATGAGATGTTTTCCATCATATTTTATTGTTGTTGCTTTATAAAAAATTATAACTATGAGCCAGTGAAAATATGAGAGTCCTACTGAAAATTATGATTTTAGATTGAGTATAGTCAAACTGTCAGTTTACACAAAACTTTTTCTTCTTAAGCAGAAAAGATACATAAGTAGATAACTAATGTTTATTATGGATATAACAATAGATATAGGTAAATATGAAATATCACAATAGAAATAGGTAAATATAAGGTGGGCTTCTAGGAATAGTTTACATCTGAGCTGAAACAAAAATTTAATAGAAGTTAGGTAGATAATGTTTTGATGGGAAGACATTCAAGATAGAATACAAAAGCAAATGCATGAAGTTGAGAAATAATTAGCACTGTGGAGAGACATAAAACATTTTATAATTCCCAGAGCATAAAATTAAAGGCTAGAGAGAGGTCTGGAGAAGCAAATGGGCTAGAACAACATGCTAAGAGATTTGACATTTATCCTGGGATCCATATGGAAAAGCAAATCTGCAGGGTATTAATAGATATTATGATGAATAAAAGGGGTTGGTTGTTAAGTAAATTTGAAAAATACCAATTAAGCAAGATTAATCAGGCATTCTTCAAGTTCTTAATGTATCTATGTGCTTTCAAATTATCAAACATAAGTGATTCCTAAACTCATTTGTTCAAGTTAATTTTCTACAAGAGGTATCTTGCAGGACTAGAATTCCATCAAGATTACTTCTAGATAGAATGGGAAACATGGACGTTTTCATATGTGGAAGTAACAAGACCAGATTTACAATTTAAACATACTTTCTGAGGATTTCTGTAGAGGCTTGGTTAAAGGTTAAAATAAATGGATATAGAAAGTCCGGTTAACTGGCTAGCCCAGGCAGGAGATAATGAAGTAGCACGGAACAGGAAAGCAAGACAGGAACAAGTGAACTGTGTTGAGGAATCGAATTCATAGGACTTGCTTCTGGATGAAAGAGTACGTGGAGAAGAAGAAATCAGTTACTTCTGAGTTTCTAAATTAAGTGACTGAGAAAGTGAAGAGATAAAATTATAGAATCATTTGGGGGAGAAAAAATGAGTTAGAATTTGAAAATGGAGAATATGAGATGCTTCTATAAACACCAGTGGTAATGTCCACAAGGCCATATTTACAGATACCTAAAGCCCATGGGAAAACTTGTCACAAAAGGGGATTTCTGACATTAGTAGCTTTGGTTTTTATGACATTTCTTCACAAAAAAATGTCATCTATAATCTCCATTTATTTTTCCTGTTCTTATTTACATGATAGTGTCATTCAATGTACTCATCCATAGTTCTCTAGATCACGTATCTGTTTATGCTTATTAAACGCGCGCGCGCGCACACACACACACACACACACACACACATCTTTTACCTGTACCACTGGTAAATGTTCCAACTAGAAATTAGCATTGCTATTATCTATAATAGAGTAAGTTATCCTTCAGTCCCTCAGTAACAAATAATCCAAAAATATCAGGAGCTTAATCAACCAGGTTCATTGCTCACTGTGAGTCCAGTCAATTCTCTAAGAGAACTCCCCTCTAAGTGGTGACTTCTCACTCCAAAATATGCTAATTGTATGGAATACCCATATTAATATGTTCCTGCACTACCTTCTCCAAGTGGTGACTTGGAGAAGGAGCATGGAGATTCACCAATTGTTTTTTAATTGGTAAATGTTTCCACCTAAAACTGAAAAATAAATAAATTCTACTTAAAAACAATTCATTACACTTTTATAATTTCAGAGAAATGGGAAAATGTCACACACAATAAAGAGCCAGAAATATCAGTGAGCAGTAGTAGACACTATTCTAAATTAGTTAACCAATCAACCAATTTTTATTTAATGTCTATCACAATTATAACACTATGATAAAAGTATTATGCATATTTAATAAAAGTTTACTTAGAACTGTTCGCAATTATTCCCTAAAATGTCAAACAAACAAACAAACAAACACATTCATAATAAAAAAAAATAACAATAAGATGACATCTGGAATTGATTCTGAAGAATCTGTTACCTATGTTGCCACCTCTGACTAATTAGACAGAATCTTAGTGGGAGCGGAAAATGTGAGCACCTTGACTACTACCTGGAATGTGATTTTAGACAAAAAAGATGTTCAAGAGAGGTGATCAACCATGAGATGCTTTAAATTGTGTTAGAAGAACCACAAATACCTGATGATAATAATAATAATAATAATAATAGATACTACAATGCCTGTCATAATGAACAGTAATATAATTTTCATATTCCACACATTTTGTCAACCACCCATGAATGTCACAATCTAGACTCTAGATGACAAATCTCTGTTGATGTTATTACAAACAAAACCAGACATTCTGTGAGTTTGCCAAATTTTTTTTCAAATGTGCTATAATTAACATATACAGTATTACTTTGTATTCGGGAAAAAACACCAAAATATGCAGATGTAAATATTTTTCTTCTTTTTTTTCTCCTATGACCTGCCATTGCAAGAGAGAAGCCAACACAATCATTATAAAACACATTGACTTTTTGGGGGCAGATTAACAAGCCTGGCATCTAGAGATTCCTCCTTTGGCCTTAGCTTCTGTATTGCACAGAATCACTTTCATTTTAGGAAGCTGGTGCTGTAAAGTATAATGTGTCCTCATGTGCTTTCTCAAACAAATGAGAGTTTTTTAAATATCACTTTGTAATAATAAAAATATATTCATGGACTTGAATTATTATACTGTTTATAACTATTCCTTAGTGTGAATTACTGTGTAACAATTCAAAGCCTGCTCACTTGGCTTAATTAAAGTGTTCTCATTTTTACAAAGTGCATAAGTGGAATAGAATTATTTTAAAATATGTCATTTTTTGGGAAAGAGTATGATTAGTATTTGATTTAGTGGCACTGAGAAATGAATTTAGCCATTGGCAGCAGAGCTCAGAGAACCAATGCGAATGTTGGAAAAGATGAAACTATAAAGATATATAAAAAAATTCCTTTCTGATTTAAGCCTATCTCCCTAAATCACTAGGAACAGAATAATGCTAGGTCTTTCAGTGTGTGTGTGTGTGTGTGTGTGTGTGTGTGTGTACAAAAAGCAAGTCATGGTGATAGTAAGAGTCCTCTACCTCCTGAGTTCCACCACCAACATGCAGACATGTTTAAAATGTTATTCTAGATTTAAAATTCTTAGTAACTTTGATATACCAATGCAAATCATTTTAAGTGGTCATACTTGTAGTAATGTGTCTTTGTTAAAGGCATCTTTTTAAACTTTAACTAAATTTGTGTACAGTATATAGGAAATATATGATCACTAAGAAGTGACCAAAAAGCATCCATTTTTATAATGTTTTTCCTTGGATAACAATTGGAAATCTGGAGTATCGCATTAACCTAAAAAAGTCATGTGTTTTAGTGATGACTGTAGTTTAGCATTTCACAAAAAATAAGCACTTGAATATAAAATATAATTCATTAGGATCAATACTATACATGTTCAAAAGTTATTTCCAAAATAGGAAATTCATTAGCCAGAAATATAGTTATTAACTGAAGTGCTGCATATCCAATTTCTATCATCCATGCATTCATTCCAAAAGAAACAATGCTTAAGTGCCTTATTCATTATTTTGTGGAAGCACGCATTTCTATATTAGTTAATATAAATTGGGAAAAACATATTTAAGCCTAATAGCAGATTGTTTTGCAAATAGCAGCACAGACTGGATTAACTGTTTCTTTCACATAATTTATAGTACCTTTTTATCTACATGACTGTCCTTCATTTCAGTAGCAATGAAGAGCAAATCTCCTAGACATAAAAACAAAAACAATTTTTCTATACACCAAATATCTTTCTCTAGCATTCTATACTTTCACTTTAAAAGGGCATCATTTCCTAGATATGTGAGAGCTGGCAAATTTTTTTCAAGTATCACAATGTATGTGTTGTAATGAGGGTTGTGCTGTAATTATCATGACTTCAATATGATCAAATGCTGGTTATACAGCTGGGATTCCTGAAACATAACTGAAAGGATCACAAGGATTAAAGACATATGAAATGTTAAATCTTTAATCATTTTTTACACATTTTATGGCTAGCTTATCCTTTCTCACAACTCAATGAGGTTGAGATGATGACTAGTGGAAAATAGTCAACTAATTAAATTTCAGACTTTCAAAAAGGTCAAAATAGTACAGCATATTACTATACTTCACAGAATAAATGGAGCATGCAAATGCCAATACTTCATTCCAGTGACAAAACCAAGGAAAAAATGAAAAGAAATTGAGCAAAATTTTCTCATTGCTTTAGGTGTGTCAGTCAAAATTTAGCTAGAATTTTAACTGAATAGTGAGCTGGTTGCTATAAAATAGCAGAGGTTGCTTATATTCTTACAACCATATCTTTAAAGTTACTTGTAGGTTATGCTTCTTGAATATAATTTAAACAACAATAGATTATAAACGTAAAATATGTATAGATTATAAATTATAATATATTTTTCTAAAACCTATCATTGTAAATTATAAATATTAGACAAAATATTCCTCAGCTACATGTCTGATAAGTGTTTCTTAAAGCATCCTTTAACAATCAGGTGAATTTCCATTTAATGAACAACCATATTTAATCAGTATGGTGAGATGGGACAAAATAGCCTACCTAAATAGTACATCAAAAACAATGCCAGTATTATAAAATATGTATAGTCATATACACATTTTATGTTATATATACACACATAATTCTTAGTGTTTCTAATGTTTTTGATATTAAAAAAAAATAAACACAGATGCACCTTTTCAGCTTCCTGCTGCTTTTCTTGCTATTCTCTAGCAGCCTAAATACCATTCATCACCTATCTCATATTGAAGGTTCAGTCTTTGCTCCACTTTCACCTTAAAAACAAAAAACAAACAAAAAATAAACTGTTCTAATGACTGATGTTTCCTTCTTTAAAGTGCTTGCTTAGAATCGATCTCAGCAAAATTGTTTGCAAATAAGATAATGCATGTAAAGCACATATCACAGGATTTGACACAGACCAGATTTTAAGAAACATGGACTCTTATTGGAAATGAATTTGATGCCTGACCTATATTAGCTGGAAATTATAATCTCACTCTTTCATAATTATATATCCTTCAGAATATTATTCAGCCTCTTCAACTGAGCATCAGTTTCCACATGTATAGAATGAGCAAAACAATCTCATAGGTTTGCTGAGGTGATTATATATGATAACTTTTTTAAGATGCTAAACATATTCAATACATAATCAGTGCTGAACAAAGATTCATTTCTCT